>NW_020954723.1:4693125-4765578 GCF_900497805.2 Vombatus ursinus | reverse complement strand
TACACACACACACACACACACACACACACACACACACACACACACACACCCTCTCATACACCTCCCACACCTCATACATACCCATCCATAGAGACACACACCCATACATAAATACATACACACATATACTCCCAACACCCTCCATACACACACATCCCCATATACACATATCCACACCCACACACCCATGCACATATCCATCCATACACCCATATACTCACATCCCCCATACACACACATCCTCATACACACCACCCATATACACATTCCCATACACACACACCCTCATACACACCACCCATATACACATTCCCATACACACACACACACACACCCTCATACACTCACATTTCCATACACAGACACCCCCCATACATACCCCCTATATACACACACCCATACATCCATATATACCCACACATGCACACACACACACACACCCCCTCATACACTCATATTTCCATACACAGACACCCCCCATACATACCTCCTATATACACACACCCATATACCCATATATACCCATACACGCACACACACACACACACACACACACACACACACACACACACACTGCTGATGATTTTAAGGGTTTCCCAGAAACATGAGACATTTCCTGCCAACAAGGCTAAGGGACTGGGCTATAGATTCTCCATCTAACAGCCGTCTGCCACAGAAACCACTCATGCGATGGCAAAATGAGACAGAAACCCAAAACCTTTCCAAGGTAGAGTTGTGCTCAGGTTTAGAATAATCCCTCCAGGTCACACTGGGCTTTCCACTTGATAAAGCACTCATGCACATACGTTATCTCATTTGACCTTCACATCCACCTTGTGAAACTGGCAGGGCAGGTATGAGCAGACTCAGACTCAGAGAGTGAGGCAGGATCTTGGAGGTCACCGGATCCTGGATTTAGAGCATTAGGATTCATTCTAGTCCCTTCATTTAACAGATGAGGAAACTGAGGCCCACAGAGGAAGAGTAACTTGCCCAAGGCCAGAAGGTAGAAGAGCCAGAATTCCGCCCAGGATCTCAGGTCCTTTCCCCTATAGGCTTTTCCCTCTGAGGTCATGAGATGTTAAATAACATGGCAAGGTCACATAGATATTAAATTGTAGAATCAGGATTTGAAATCAAATCCTCTAATGTCAAACTCAGGACCTTTTCCCCATTTCCTACTAGGTTGTCTTCCTAAGGCATTAATAGGTCAACTGGTCTGAATCCTTCCTACAACATCCCCAACGAGTGATCATCTAGCCAGGGGTTCTAAACCAATGGGGTTTATGGATAGATTTCAGGGACTCCATGAATTTTAATGGGGAAAAATATGCACCTATTTTCACTAACCCTTAACTGATATTTAATATTTCCTTCAATTATTTAAAAATATCAGTCTGAGAAAGTATTCATAGGCTTCATAGACAATCAAAGGTTAAGACCCCATGATATATGTGTGTGCGTATGTATGTATATGTACATATATAATGTGTATATATATATATATACACACATATATATGTTGTGGTTGTTGTTATGTCATTTCAGTTGTGTCTGACTCTTTGTGACCCCATTTGGAGTTTTCTTGGCAAAGATACTGGATTAGTTTGCCATTTCCTTCTCCAGCTCATTTTACACATGAGGAAACCAAGGCAAACAGATCAAGTGACTTGCCCAGGTTACACAGCTAGCAAGTCTCTGAGGCCAGATTTGAGCTCAGAAAGATGAGTCTTCCTGACTTCAGGCCTGTCACTGCCCCCCTAATATATATAGACCCCCTCCAAGGCAGTCTGTGCCATTGCTGAGTGACTCTAATTGCAAGGAAGATTTTCTTTCCGTTGAGCAAAAACCTACTTTGCTGTAATTTCTCAAGTTTCCCTTGGTTATCCTCATTTCATACCACACTATCCTGGAAGCTATTTAGCTTAAAAAAAGCTTAAAATGACTGCATTTCATATAGGTCTCTTCACCAGAGTGAATAACTGATGAACAGCCTTGCCTGGTGTAGTAGAGACACAGTCTTGGCATAAAAAGACCCGAGTTTGAGTTCCAGCCTCAACCTCAGTGCCTGGCACATAGTAGGCATTTAATAAATGCTTCTTGACTTAATATGTGACCCTAGGCAAGTCATTTAAAAGCTCCTTGTCTCAGGTCGTCTCATCTGTGAAACGGGGATGATAATACTTGTAATATCTACTTTACAGTATTATTGCAAGGAATTCCTTTTGTAAACTTCAAAGTTCTTTAGAAATGTGACATTATTGTCACTGGAAGGAACCATGGATGGGTGGTTAGAGTGCTGGTCTTAGAGCTAAAAAGACCTGGGTTCAAGTCCCATCTCTGAAACACGCTGGCTATGTGATCCTGGGTGAGTCACTTAACTTCCCACTGCTCTAGGCAATTCTCTAAGATTCTAAGTTGCAGAGGAGGTACGTGGGTACCTGCCTTGGTAGAGGCAGTTTCTTTACCCAAACGTTCTGGAGGCCCAAGAAATCACAAGTCTTATCCGTGTCCCACTGTCGTCATTATTATTGTTGTTCTTACTCTAATATTCAGGGCACTTAATTATTGTCCCTGCTTCCCAGGAGTTACCCTCCGGGTTTTGCATAAGCCTTTCAGAAAACTGGAAGAAAGCTTCTTGCTAAGAAGAAATATAAAGCCAAATGAAGGCTGCCTGGCTTATTTTTTGGCTATGGGGCATTTTTAAAATAGGGGAATGTTCTTTTTTTCTGATTCTGTCTCTTTAAAATGCTGAAGCTATATAGATGTATTATTCATGCCCTTAGGATGTGACTGGCATGGCATATCTCTGCAATTAAATGCAAAGGCAAGGATTTCCCTCTCCTGAACCAGTTTTCAAAGGCCTTTGAAGTAGCCAAGACATCTCAGGAGACATTCCCTAGACTGGTGGTCTCCACACTTTTTAATTATATGCTCTCACGAATTTAAAAAAAAAATTGGGAGCCTACCCACAATTTTTGAATATTTATTTGCGAATCTTATCCATGTACTGCTCTGCTAATATATCATGTACATTATAAAAATAGATATTAAAAAGGGTGAGATAAAGATGTAATAAATAATATTTTAAAAAATATTTTATTTTGTTTATCGATAGTACCAAAAAATCCCTTTTTGCCTGGACCAGTCAAAAGCAGTTGTGGGGGGATGTTGCTATGGTGGAAGCTTGTCCGCTCTCCTGTCTCCATATTCCCTGCCTCCGTGCCCCCATTCCCCACTGCCCTCTTATCCCTATTCCCCCATGCCCTCATGTTCCCCTGCCCTTCTGCCTCCTTGTCCTCTGCCCCCTTCACCCCCAATCCTGTTTCCTGTACTTCTATCTTCCCTGTCCTCTCGCCTCCCTGCCCCTGTCCCTAGCCGGCGGCTGCTACAGAGAGAACGGGAGAAGGAGGAGTATTCAATGATTGCTTGCCCACCTGCATGCCGGGGTAGGAGTCTCCCTGCCTGCCTGGCCAACTCAGTCTGCGCCGGGCCCAGGCAGAGAATGGAGAACCACAGAGCAAGCCAATGGCTCATGAGAATCTCTGCTGTTTCCCTGGATTCTAACATCATTTTTCCTCATGCACCTGACTTTGGAGATCACTGTTCTATTCAACCTCCACACCTTCTCTCTACTCTCCGTCTAAGCCTCTCACTTACTATTCCAGCCCCTCCCTCCTCCAGGTAAAGGAAAAATCCAGAAGACTCCTGGCCCCAAAGCATGTTGCTAATTCCTTTGGAAACCTTGGTCTCATTTTAAAACTGACCATTATTGTCCAACAGACAGATGGTTTGCTCCTCTGCTCCGCTCATCACTCGTTCATCGTATGCTCGAAAGTCGCACAATTTGCAACCCCCAGCTATAGAGGAAATTGGATGGTCTCCTACCAAAGAGGCAATGTGGTGCAATGGAAAGAGACTTGAGTCCGAAGTTAGAGACTTTGGATTCAGATAGTGGCTCTTGCGTTGACAACATGCGAAACGTTGAGCAAATCACCTCACATCTTTGAAACTCAGTTTCCTTTTCTGTAAAACAAGAGATTGGATTAGATCAGGGATTCTTAAGCCTTTTTTGTGTGGTTCATGGACCCCTTTGGCAGTGTGGTAAAACCTATGGACTCTTCCTCAGAATACTGTTTTTAAATAATTGAAGAAAATGCTAAATTCAATTAGACGTTAGTGAAAATAAAGATATAATTTTTTCCCATCTGCAGACTTCTTGGGGTTCCTGGACCCCAGGTTAAGAAGCCCTGGATTAGAAGATCTCTACAATCCTTTCTAGGGCTTTGTCTTCTGACCTGGATCAAGCCAAGTATTTGAGCCAAGAGAGGGAAATGAGGACTTCTTATAAGATTTCCCTCAATTCCCTGGAAACTACCCATTCTCCACAGCTGCCAGAATTCCAAGGGTTTGAACCTTATAGTTTCTATATCCTCAGCCAGTTGACTGAGTTAAAACAGAAAATGTAGTTTTCAGCACCCCGGAGGGTGGCTCTTACCATGTGGAATAATTGCGGGTCTGTCTGTATGAGGGCCTATTTTTAAATCAACCAACTGTATTTCATCGCCTATGTATTGTTTACCACATGGACTGGGAAGCATCCCAAAGGCCTCATTCTCCATCTCCTGTACTCTTCTGTCTACTTTCCCTCCCCTCCTCCTATAATTTCGAGGCTTCTTTTTTTCCTTCTCTCAAACTCTCCCTCCTCTTCCCCCTTTCTTTCTTTTGTCTCCTCTGTTAAATTCCCGCTCGCTTCTGTTCAGCGTCTTCTGTGCTTTCTGGTTTTCCTTCCTCCCTATCTTTCCTCACCCTTCCCCATCTGAGGCTTAGCCGAAGGAAGATGCCAATGTTTTGGCTCCGGTTGGAACCAGCTCTCGGCCAGGAAATGCAGATACAAATTGACTTGGTTCAGAGGTTGCTGAGGTTCCCCCTCCTCTTCTGGTAGAGGAATCACAGAATTTCAGCTGAAAGGAGACCTCTAAGGTATGGCCAAACCCATACCTAAAAAATGATAAAATCCCCTATACAATAAAAAAGTCCCCTATGCAATATGAAGACCTCCAGCGAAGGTGATTGTTGCTGTTCAACCATTTCAGTTGCGTACCACTTTTCATGACCCTGTGGACCTCTGTCCATGGGGTTTTCTTGGCAAAGACTCGGGGGTGGTTTGCCATTTCCTTCTCTAGCAGCAAATAGAAGTTGAATAACTTGTTCAAGGTCACACAGTTAGGAAGTTTCTGAGGCTGAATTTGAACTCAAGTCTTGCTATCTCCAAACCCAGTGCTCTATCCACTGCGCCATGAAGATGAACCAACTACCAAACCATCTCCGTCTTCCCCAGGGGACCCATTCAACCTTGATCCCTCCGAGTATCCTTATATCAAGCCTAAACTTATCAATATCAGCCAATCAGTAAGTGCTAGGGATACAAAAAGAGACAAAAGACAGTCCCGACCTTCAGGGAAATTTTTGTTATTTGTTAAGTTCAACTCTCTGTGACCCCATTTGGGGTTGTCGTGGCAGAGATAATGGAGTGGTTTGCCATTTCCTTCTCCAGCTCATTTGACAGATGAGGAAACTGAGACAAGCAGGGTTAAGTGACTTGGCCAGGGTCTCACAACTAGGAAGTGTCTGAGGTCACATTTGAACTCAGGAAGATGAGTCTTCCAGATTTAGGACTGGCACTCTATCCACTACACCACCTAGCTGCCCTCCTTCTTCCTAGGAGTCTTAAAAAATAGTCTGGATAGGGGCAGCTAGGTGGTGCAGTGGATAGAGCTCTGGCCTTGGAGTCAGGAGGACCTGAGTTCAAATCCAGCCTCCGACACTTGACATTTACTAGCTGAGTAGCCCTGGGCAAGTCGCTTAACCCTGATTGCTCACCAAAAAGCAAAAAAAAGAGTCTGGATAACCCTTTTTGGATATTTTGGATATGTTGTACAGATGATTCTTCTCTAGATATATGTTGGACTAGAGGGTCCCTAAAGTCCTTTTCTGCTCTGAGTTCTTTAAATCTGGGCCCACTCCCCACACCCAGGTCCCCATAATGGGTAGGAATCATAGACCCGAGAAAGTCACCCATTTTCATATTGCTTCACGTTTCTAAGAGGGGAAAAACAACCTGAATTGGACTGCTAATAGTAATATCTGACAATCACAGGATTCTTTACAAAGTACTTTATAACCACTACTTCATTAGTCTCCTCAGTTCCATAACAATCCCCTAGGATAGGTAGGATCACAATATTATTCCCAACTTACAGATTAAAAATTAAAACAAAACAAAACAAAACAAAAAAACTCAGACCAGAGACATTAAGGGACTTGCCCCAAGTCTCAAAGGTATTAAGAGTCAAAATTTGAATCTGGGTCTTTGGACTCCAGAACCAGTGTTCTCTTTTAATTATACCACAGCTGCCTAGAATGTTTTCTTTAGTTGAACTTGGTGTGAACTGAGACACCAGCCAGGCCTTTCCTCTTCGGAAGCTTGAGGCTTGTTTCCCTGCCTGGGAATTTCCTTTGGGGCTTTCTTTGGCTTTCAATCTTCTAACAAAAATGTGTTTGTTGAATGCCTACTATGTATAAGGCATTCTGGGGGATACAAAGATAAATAATTCAATTCAACAAATGTGTATTAAGTACCTACTGTGCTAAAAACACTATATGAGGTATTAGGAAAGATAGAGTTAGATGAGGCACAATCTTTGCCTTTATGTTAATTATAGTTGAACAAGGAAGGTGAGATGACATATGCAAGAGAATAAAAAGAACTCCAGCTACAATAAAAAACAAGTTTCATGGAATAATGACTGGTGTTGACCTTGGAATCGGTAAGGGATGGGTTTGCCTTCTGCCTCTGACATCTGTTAGTTAAGGTTTGCTCTTTGAGCGGGACTTGTAATTCCATTGGATTAGGGAACTTCCCATATCCATTCCAATGTTGTAGTCAAGTCTTAAGTGAGGGAATTCCTGATGAAAGTTGGCACCCACTGTTCAAATTGTAACTTTATGTAGTTGCCTGGGGGCTGAGGGAGATTATGCAATTTATCCAGGGTTTTCTGACAATATATCCAGGTAATATATCTCAGAGTTGGGACTTGAACCCAGGCTTCTTTGATTTTAAGACTAGTTCTTTATTCATTACTCCATATTTAAGCAAATCACTTAATTGCTTAACTCACTCTTAATTTCCTTATTTGTAAAATGAGGGGTACCTTTGAAGGTCCCTTCCAGTTCAACAACTGCGATCAAAGAAAGGAGCAAAGAGCTATGTGAGTTCTGAGGAGAGGAAATGTCATTACTTACTGTTGGGGGATGAGGGTAGCGGCATCAAGCAAAGTTTTCTGGAAAGGGTCATATAAGAATTATGCTTTAGAGCAAGAGGTATCTAAAGTAGGTCCCTAGGATGAGCCCAACGGGGGCCTTAACTTGACCCCAAGGAGTTTTTTCTTATCACAAATGTGTGGGTAGGTCACATTCCAGTTTCCCCTGACCCCATAGCTAATTGTGCACTGGTCTTTACCCCTCTTCACTTTCCCCCCACTCTGAGTCTTCCATATATGACCTCCTGTTCCTAGAGTGAATTGCTCAGAGAGCTGGTCCTAATTCCGTCCAGTCACATGCAGTGTCTAGCTGGGCAGACAAAATTCAATGATTGCCTTACTCCCCCCAATACCAAGCATCTCCACTTTCTGTCTCTCCATTCCCCCACAGCATTGGCCCTATGCTTGGACAGCAAGTAAGCACACCCTCCCCTTTTCCTCCCCTCCCCCTCTCAAAACCACAACACACACACACACACACACACACACACACACACTCACACACACTTTTTTTTTTAAGTGGGAAAGAGTGAGTAGCACAAGATGAGTTTTCCTCTGAATCTCTCCATTTTCTGAATTTCCCTGTCTCTGTTGAGGGCACCACCATCCTTTCAGTTGCTCAGGCTTATAACCAGGTGTTACCTTGACTTCTCACTGTCCCTCTCCAAGCATATCTAATCAGTTGCCAAATCTCGTCTTTTCCAGGCATCTCCAATTCATCTTTTGCATCTGTTCCCTGCTCTCTATTCACACAACCACCACCCTTGTAAAGGCCCTCATCACCTCCCACCAAGACTATTACAATAGCAGCCAAACTGGCCTCCCTGCTTCGATTCTTTCCTCTCTCTAATCCATCCTCAACACAGCTTCCAAGGTTATTGTCTTTTAAGAAAAAATAAATTGAATTTTTTTATTAGCAAAATCTATTTTCTCCCTTCTACATCTTCCCTCCATTAAAAAAAACCCAACCATCCTTGTAACAAATATGCATAGTCAAGCAAAACAAATTCCCACATTTGCCATGTCTAAAAATTATACGTCTCATTCTGCATCCTGAATCCATTGTCTCCTAAAGAGCAGCAGGTCAGAACATCTCCCTCTCTTATTCAGTAAACTATATTCTTTTTTAAATTTTAATTTATTTATTTTTAATTTATGGAATAAAGCAAGCCTGTCCATAACATAGTATAATAAAAAAGATGATTAAACATAAAACTATAAATCTCTTACGTACAACTTTCTATTCCTTTTAAATATATAATAAAGTTATCACATACATTTCTTTTTTTCTCCTTTTCTTCTTCCCTCCCTAGAGATGGCTACCATTAGATACAAATATGTATATATATATATATGTAAAATCATTCTATACATTTATCAGTTCTTTCTCTGGGTACAGATAGTATCTTCCTTCATATGTCCTTTGTAGTTAACTTTGGTATTTATAATAGTCAAAATGACTTATTTGCTTAAATTTCTTTTATCTTTATTTTATCCTTTAAAAATTTCAAGTTAATGTGTATTATAATGTATATTATTATTAGTACAATAGTCCATATGTAAACATTAGCACAGTAGTCCATATATACATATGTAATATGTAAATAAGCAAAATATATGTATGGTAGAGATGTTTGTTTAAACAATTTTTGCTGATAAAGGTGTACAATGAAAAAAGTTTAGAGTATAGGAAGATCGTGTGACCTTGGGTGAATCACAGCACTTCAGTTCCTTCATCTGTAAAATTAATGGGTCATATCAGGTGATCTCTAAGGCCCCGGTAGCTTCAATATTTCACGGTTCTATGAGAGGAATGGCCTCTATTCACTGGCCTGTTGTCACCAGGCAAGCTTACTCCATAGAGACTGTCTGGGAGTCTCCCTGGAGTAGTGTTGCTTCAAAACAATTTCTTGTTCTTCTTTTATTCTGACTTTTAAGCAGATTCCTAAAAATGTCAGACTGGCCAACACTCTGGGCAGAGACAATCCCAGGCCTGTCAGTTCTCAGTCTACATGTCATCTGGGGCCCGGAGCCTCAGCCATCCCTGACTGAGGGCTGACACCAAGCCCAGCAGGTAGCTTCAAAGGGACCACATGCGTCTAAGGCGTCCACCGTCTGTCATGGAGCACACATGGCTTTGGTGCCAGCCTGTCTTTTCTATACGCTATAGACACTGTACTGGGGAGACCAGTGGACTCAATTTTTGATAGGTATTGAAATGCATTCAGTCCTGGGGTGTGCCACTCCTCTCCTTGTGGGTGGAGTATTAGTAGTAGATGGAAACAGGCCAGATGTTATAGCCCCAGCACATTTCCCTATATGCCTGGAATGTCTCTAGACAGGAAGTCTAGCAATCTGATAAATGCTACTCGTTTGGGGTGTGTCTTAGGGAGCCAGCATGGTCAGTTCAAGGGTCACTGTGTATGCGGCTTTACAGGGCAAGGGAAGGGTAATGGAAATACATTGTAATGAAAGGATAAGTAGGCTAGGAGACAGGAGACCTTGGGTTAGATCTCAGTTCTGTAATTTATTAGCTCTGTGGCTGTGGACAAATGATGGGGATGGTTGAGATCTAAGGTCTTTCCTAGTTTGAAATCCTATGGTCCTGTAAAGATTGCTTGACCTCCCTGGGCTCCACTTTTCTCATTTATAAGATAATAATACAAACTCCAATGCCTCCCTATTACCTCCAGGTTCAAATACAAAATCTAAATCTTCTGTTTGGAATTTAAAGCTCTTCCCAACCTGGCCCCTGCTTATCTTTCTAGTTTTATTCATGACATGTATTTCAGACTCCAGCACAAAAGCCTTCTTGCTGTCCTCTGCATAAGGCACTCCATTTCCAGACTCTACCTCTTTACTTGCTGTCCCCAGGAATGGTCTCTCTCTTTCTTCTTGGCTCTTCTGGCTTCCTTCAAGACTCTTCTCAAAAGCCACTTTGTAGGAGGCCTTCCTTAGCCCCTCCGGCAGCTAATGCCTCCCCCCTTTTAAATTACCTTCATCTATTCTGTGTACAGGGTGTCCCAAAAGTCTTGGTGCCGTTTTAAACTTATTAAATCATTAATAAGTTTATTAATAATAATTAGCTAACATGTATATAGTACTTACTATGAGCCAGGCACTGAGCTAAGTGCTTTACAATTATTATTTCATTTGTTCTTCACAACAACCCTGGGAGGTAGGTGCTGTTATTATCCCTGTTTTACAGATGAGGAAACTGAGGCACAGAAAAGTTAAGTGACTTGCCCAGGGTCACACAGCTAGTAAGCTGGATTTGAACTCAGGTTTTCCTGACATCAAGCCCAGTGTTCTATCCACTGACTGCACCAACAGTATAATGATGCACATTGCATGATGGGTCAGGGACACCTTCCAGCTCTGCCACAGAAGCTCTCTGAAGACTTTTTTGTTGTTTGTTGTTCAGTCATTTTTCAGTCATGTCTGACTCTTCATGATCTTATTTTGGGGTTTTCTTGGCAAAGGTACCAGAGTGATTTGTCATTTCCTTCCCCAGCTCATTTTACAAATGAGGAAACTGAGGCAAATAGGGTTAAGTGACTTGGCCAGGGTCACACAGCTAGTAAGTGTCTGAGGCTGGATTTGAATTCAGGAAGATGAGTCTTCCTCACTCCAGGCCCAGCACTCTATCCACAACTTGCTTAAATTTAAAAGTTTTAAATTTATTTAAACTTAAGACAGAACAGAGACTTGTATGATAGTTTATATGCCTTGTATACATTTAATTGTTTGCATATTGTTGCTTCCATTAGAATGTGAGCTACTTGAGGGCAGGGATTATGTTTTCCCCATTCTTTTTTATTCCCAGCACTTAGCCCAGTGCCTGGTACATAATAAGTGATTAATGCATGCGTGTTGACTGACTAATAGAGGCAAGCAATCAAGTCAACAAACATTTATTAAAGGTACTTTATGTGCATGATACTGTGCTAGGCACTGGAGATACATGAAGGTAGCATGGTGTATGATAATAATTATAATAGCTAACATTTATATTGTGCTTTGAGGTTTGCAAAGTACTTTACTGATATTATCTCATTTTCTCCTCACAACAACCCTGGGAAGTAGGAGCATTTTAATATCCCCATTGGACAGATGAGGAAACTGACACACAGAGAAGCGACTTGCCCAGGGTCATACAGCTAGTAAATACCCGAGGCTAGATTTAAACTCAGAATTTTCTTACTCCATGTCCAGTGTTCCATCCAGTGCCCCACCTAGCCACCTATGTGTGGATAAGGAGCCAGCCTTGAAACTGGGAAAATCAGGGTTCAAGACCTGCCTTTAAAACATATCTTTGTGACTCTGGGCAAATCACAGATCTCTAAGATGATGAATTACAGATGAATTGCTGATCTTCATTGGTGAAGAGAGTTTCCATACTGGGAGTTCCCGTACCCAGTAAAATTTCAGGTCATGAACCCCATTCCCCACCCCCACCCCTCCTTTTCCCCTCACACCGCTAGTACTTACTACATCACAGGGTCCTTAAAGTAAGGTGCTTTGTAAACCAGGGTGTTATAAAAATGTGAGCTATTTTTATTCTTATGAGTATCTTCCATAAAACCACAGATTTGGAACTAGAAGGAACATCAGAAGTCTTACAGGCAAACCTCCCCATTTTATCGATGAAGATACTGGTTAACAGAGAGGTTAAGTAAGTTGCCCAAGGTTACACAGGTAACAGCAGAACCAGGATTTAAGAACACATTATTTGACTCTAAATCCAACGCTCTTTTCTCTGGATTGGTATTTGTTTAAATAAATATTTATTGAATTTAAGCAAATCTGGGTTTAGGATGGATATTTTAAATTTTGTCTATTTTATTTATTTTTATGAGCATGTATTAACTTTCCCTTCCACTGTCCCTTTCTCCAAATGAATAATTTAATAAAAGAAAAAGAAAATAGAAAATCTTCATAGCAAAAGTACATAGTAGGGCAAAACAAATTTCCACATTGACTATGTCTAAAAATGTATGTCTTGTTTTACATTCTAAGCCCACTGCCTTTCTGACTGGAGATGGATAGTATATTTCGTCTTCAGTCCTCTGGCTTATTGATTGATCAAAGTTCTAAAGTCTTTCAAATAATGTCGTTTTTACACATCTTTTTCTCCTGGTTCTGCTCACTTGACACTGCATCAGTTCATAGAAGTCTTCTCAATTTCCTCTGAAATTGTCCATTTTATAATTTCTTATGGCACAATAATATTCCATTACATTAATTTGTCAGAATTTGCTTTGCCATTTCTCAGTAGGTAGCCATGCCCTGGATTTCTACTTTTTTGCTATTGCAAAAACAAACAAAAAACAACCTACAATAAATATGTTTGTACATATTGGTCATTCCCCTCTTTCTTTGATCTCCTTGGGATTCAGGCCTAGCAGTGGTATAGCTGGGTCAAAGGACGTGCACAGGTTAGTGATTTGGGGGGCATAGTTCCAATTTGTTCTCCAAAATGGCTGTATCAGTTTACAACTCCACCAACATTACATTAGTGTGCCTGTGTTCTCATAGCCCCTCTAACATTTGCTATCTTGCTATGTATATGAGGTAGAATCTCACAGTCGCTTTAATTTGCATTTCTCTAATTATTAGTGATTTGAAGCATGTTTCATTGACTGTTGATGACTTGAATATCTTCCTTTGAAAACTGCCTGTTCATAATCTTTGACCATTTGTCTATTGGGAAATGGCTTGTAGACACTTGAATCAGTTCTTTATATATCTCAGATGTGACACCATTATCAGAGAAATTGGCTGCAGATTTTTCTCCCCCTACCTCTTTGCCTTCTAATTTTAACTGCATTAGTTTTGTTTGTATAAAAACTTTAAATTTTTATATAATCAAGTTTTTAATATTTTTTTCTTCTGCGGTTTTCCCTATCACTTATTTGGTCACGAACGGTCCCTATCTATGGCCTGAAAGGTAATTTCTTTCTTGCTCTTCTAGTTTGCTTATGATGTTCCCTTTAGTGTCTAAGCCACACATCCATCTGGAGTCCATCTTAGTATATGGTGTGAGATGTTGGTCTATTCCTAATTTCTGCCAAACTACTTTCCAGTTTTCCCAGCAGTTTTTTTTCAAACAATGTATCCTTTCCCCAGTAACTGGGGTCTTTAGGTTTAGGGAACACTATGCTACTGTGTTTGTTTGCTTCAGTACACTGTATACCTATTGATCAGCCTTTCAATTATTTTTGGATGGATTTGAAAAGGGGTTAAACTAAATGGAACTTCTACCTGTATCCTTTCCTTGGATACTATTAATAATAATTATTATTATTAAAAAAAATTTTTTTTGGTGAGGCAATTGGGGTTAAGTGACTTGCCCAGGGTCACACAGCTAGCAAGTGTTAAGTGTCTGAGGCCGGATTTGAACTCAGATCCTCCTGACTCCAGGGCCGGTGCTCTATGTACTGTGCCACCTAGCTGCCCCCTATTATTATTATTTTCACAATAATAATAATAAATTATAACTATTCTGGCTCCTGAGTTTACTTACGTAAGTATATAATATATCATGTTATTGCATTATTTAATTATATAATAAAGTAATATCATTATGAAACATTATTATATAATATATAAATTTATAATAATATATTATAATGATAGATGGTATAGCAAATAATCACATATAGTTTTATAATCTATAATATAATGCATCTTAAATATTATATAAGTTTGAAGTATCTTGTATACTTATATATAATAAATATAATATGCTATATTTATGATGATATATTATATGACTATATTATCATATTTATATATTATCGGAGATATAATTATCTATAATAAATAATAACAATATAATACTGTGATATATATATTTATATAAATAAAGCACAAAGGCCTTTAAATACATTAATAAGAAGATATGCGAGTAAATAATTCAAGAACCAGACTGGGACACTTGGATAAGGGTCAATAGAGAGAGAAACAGGAGAGAAACATTTTTATTGACCTTGTTTTCACAGTACTTATGCTTCCTGATGTTCCCCCTCCTAGAGAGCCATTATCTACAATAAAGAATAAAAAAGGAAAAAAAAGTCACCAAGAACAATCCAACTCATGAAAATATGTCTGACATCTGTAGCGTTCACACACTTCATCTCCTGCCTTGACAGAGGAGGGAGGTGTCTTCTCACAACTCTCCTTGGGGGCCAAGTTTGATCATTGTAATTTCACTGTATTTAGCTTCAATTCTAATTTCGGTCATTCTTTTTGTTTATACTATTGTGTTTACTGTGTACATCATTTACCAAACAAACTCTAGCGGTTCCTATTACCACCAGGATCAGCTCTGAAATCCTCTGTATGGCATTTAAAGCGCTTTACCACCTGACCCCTTCCTATCTTTCCAGTATTTTTATATTTTACTTGCCTTCGCAATCCATACAAAGCAGGTACATTGACCTACTTGTTCCTCACAAATGATACTGTTTCCCATCTCTATGTTTTCACCCTGGCTGCCTCCTCACCTGGATCACTGTCCCTCTTCACCTCTACTTGTTTTCCTGTCCTTCAAGCCTCTATTCAAACCTCACCTTCTTAAGGAGGCTTTTCCTCATCTTCCCCAGTTGCTAGTACCTTCGGTACCTTTGCCTCCGGCATAATTTCCCAGTTCCTCTATATATCTTTCCTGATCCTCCTTAATTCTAGTACCTCCCCTCTGTTGATTATTTCCAAGTCATCCTGTCTATAGCTTGCTTACACATGGTTGATTGCATGTTGTCTCCATTAGACTGTGAGTTTCTCCAGAGTAGGGACTGTCTTTTGCCTTTCTTTGCTTCCCCAGTGCTTAGCATAATGCCTGGCACACAGTAAATGCTTAATAAATGCTTTTTGATTGATTGTTTACTTCATTTTACAGCAGTTCATAGGTTCCCATGCTTCTCTATATTTATCACATTTATCCTTTATCACAGCACAGTCATATTCCATTATACTCATATACCACAAATTATTTATTCATTCCCCAATCAATGAACTTCTATTTTGTTTCTAGTTATTTACTACTACCAAAGGTGCTTCTATAAATATTTTGGTGTCCATAGAGCCTTGTTTGTTATCATTGGCATCTTACTTAGCAGTGAGATCTCTGGTTCAAAGGATAGAGACATTGTAGTAGCTTTCTTAGTATATTTACAAAATTGCTTTCCAGAACTGTTGAGCCAATTATAGACCCATCAACTGTGCATTAGTGTGCCCATTTTTCCATTATCCCTCCAACATTGACTGTTTCCATCTTTTGTCATCTTTGCCAATTTGCTTGGTGTGAGATGCAAACTTAGAACTGTTTTGACACGAATTTCTCTTATTATTGGTGACTGGATCACTTTTTCATATGGTTGTTAATCATGTACGATTGCTTTGAGACATGTTGATTCATATGCTTTGATGATTTAATCTCTTTTGGAATGGATTTCAGTCATATATTCTATTAGTTGTCTATTTCTTAAGTGTCAGATCCTTGTTATAAATATTTGATACTCAGATTTTTCCCCCTTGTCAACTGCTTTTCCAGGAAGGTTATTGCAGTAAATAAGAATGTGAAAAAGAGGCTTAGATTCTTATAATCTAGCCATGCTCAGATTCTTACAATCTAGCCAATAGCACAGTAATGTTCAGACTCCTTAAGAGTCTACCCAATATGATGGATGTTCTAATAAACCTTGTCTTTGGCTGGAAAAAAAAAAGAATGTGAAAAAGGGCAGAGTGGTGTAGTGAACAGAAAGCCTATTTTGAAGTCATGAAGTCATGAGTTCAATTCCCACTGCTGACATGTAATGGCTATCTAAGTCACTTAATCTCTCATTGCTCCAAGCAAGTCTTTAAGATGAGAAATTGGAGAAAAGTGATGATCTGCCTCAGAAGAAGGTGTTTCCTCACCTGGAGTTATTAGTACCAAAGAAAGTACAAGTCTGGATATGGGTGCATATGTACATATATATATATATATACATATATATGCATACACACATATACATATGGTACTCTCTCCATAGAATGGCTCTGCCTGAAGCCAAATCCTGGTGGACATTGTTTTTTTCTTGCCCAGGTCCCTCAGCTATTGAGATAATCACTTTGACTCTACAGAGGCCAATTTTTGTCCTACCTCTTCCTTGGTCCCAATTTATAAAGAGCAGGATGTCCCTCTTTATCTGGGGTTGTCATAGCCCTTTTAAAATATCCTCCACACAGACATTAAGAATGATAGTCCCATTTTGCCCTTCACTCCTAACAATGGCTTACCCTTGGAGAACCATTTAGGTCCTGAGCCTCTCTTCTTTCCATTTCCTCCTCTCTCCTCCTTTTTGTCTTTTTACTCTGTGAAATTCCATCTACTTACTGAGCTAATGCCGCCCTCTCCTCCTTGCTTTACAAAATTTTCCAGAAACTGTGGAGTTTTGATGGGGGTGGGGGTGGTCCTCTCTGTCCTTCCTAATTGGTCCTCCCATTTGGTGCCCTCTTTGTCACATGATTGGTCCTCTCTTTTCTGGTCTCAAACCACCTCCCTTGATTAATCTCCCCCATTCTACCTTTAATTTCTTATGGTTCATCTCTCCTTTGGGTCTCATATCCTCCAGGTTGACTATTCCCTCTATGATCTTTTCCATATCTTCTCTGACCCTATCTTTCCTTTCACAAGCTGGAGCCCCCAAGTCTGCTACTTCTCATCTTGCCATTGAATAGATACTTGGAGGAAACTTTTCCTATTCACAGGGTCAGGATTCACCCCGTTATCCCCATGTCTTGTATTATTTTATTGGAAACACTTTTACCTTGTCCACACTTTTTAAAAAATAACCAAAGTTCTCTCTATTGCAGACCTACAAAAAATGAGAGAATTATTTATTACTTGTTCTCTCTTTTTTTTTTTGCAAAACCACAGCAGGGGAGAAATGTGATAGGTAGGTCAGACATGGGGACACAGAAATACTGTAGTAAAGTGAATGTGCCAGAAGAAAAGGACAAAGATTTCACAGCTAAAACAGGGTGACTCTGCTAATAAATGGCCCTGCTGAAACATTCTTTCTTCAAATCCTCTGGAGAATTGTCATATTTGGAGTCTAGATTAGAGTGGCCTTGGTGGCAGTAATGGGGTGAGGGGTGGGGAGCAAGAATGTGAGGGGGAAATAACACACCAACCTCACCCCTCCACCTTGCAAAATCAGTATGGTTACTTCCATAAGAGTCATCTGCAGTCAGAGAACTAGGAATCAATTGTTCCCGATTTCCATGTTTGGAGATTAGGAACACAGGATAGTCCAATGAGGACCAGTCAGGTGGGAGCCGCATGGAGAATTCTATGAAGGTCTTTTGTCCCCTGAGTGTAGTAGGGCCCCAAGTGACAAAAAAATACAGCCTCAACTCAGCAGCCAATGAAATGTCAGAAACACCTTCATTGGTCTTCTTTATACTTACAAACTTGCCCATTACATCCCCATTCCCAATGGACAGTAAGATTGCCTCAATGTCTGCGCTGCCATCAATTATACATTGCCATTACAACCTTCCCTTTCTTCTTGGCTATTATTTTACATCACCAAATTCTCAGAATCTTGCAGGGGCAACACCTGTGCAATACGATCCACAAATACTGGTGCCTCACTGTTGACAACTCTGTCCTGAAAATTGGACTCATCTTGGAAATTAAAAATAATATGATAAAACCTTAGTGGTATAGAATGGTGAGCCAGGCTGGCTGTAGCACCTGGCTTGCTGGAGTTACCCTGGACTGTCTGGGGGACTTGAGGGGAATGGGGTAACCAACGACACTGAAGGAACTTCCTGAAGATGGCAGAAGTCAAGAATCACTGGAGACCAGATGCTAAAGCATCTCCCTATAGCATGAGCTGGGCCACAAGACTAAGTCATAGAGAGAGTGGAAAAAAAATGGGTTTTCTTCTCTATAGTCACTTCTCTGTGCACATAATATTGGCTTGCAACCAGATGGGCTTCCCCATCCACCACGATTCATCCAGCTGTTGCAGCTGGGCCATCTAGGCAGTAGTGCCTGCTGTGACCCTTGGCTCTCATTGGTGAGCATTTACCTTATCTTGCCTGGTTCGCTATGGTTCTTCCCAGCTATCTCCATGCCATGCCACTTGCTCTCCAGCCTGCACCTTTGACTGGCCCTTGGAATCCTACTTCTGTGATGCTGGGTTTTGACTGGTGGGCATTCTATAGGATTATGGTTGTAACCAGTACTCTTTGATTCATTATCCTAGAGTGATTCCTGCTACATCTCCCTCCTCAGGGTTCTAGGAATACTTCGAGGGTTTGGGGGTGATGCTTCTATAATGGTTTTGGCTTGAGCTCCTAACCAGTTGTTTCCCCATGCTGTTATGGACCAATGACTGAGTCACCTAGTTCCATTGATTTAATGTCAATTAGCTTTAACAAAGGAATATGTGCTTCAACTATATAGCAAGAACAAATGTACAAACATTTTCTTCCAACACCTTTGGGGTATATTCGCTCTCCCCTACAGTGACCCCTTGATCTCTAGGGCAAATGGGCCTCACTCTTAATACAATTTCTGTGTAAAGTTGGTACCACCAAATTCATGTCTAAATATGGCATTGCTGCTTGATGAGCCCCCATAGCCCACCCACCAATAGGTCACTTCTTGTTCTTCCCAGCATTGATATTGACCTATCAATAAAAACCAGAGAGTAGGATTTTGGGATGTCCAAATTTCTAGATGCATGCAGACTTGCTCTCTTGACCTTTTGAAACTTACATGGTCATAGTTTCCAAATGGAAAAGGCAAAACACAGAAGCAGAGGATCAAAACTTATTTCATGGGACCCCATGCTGATGCCAGTGGGGAGGATCCAAGGCCACTCCATATATAACATTGTCTTTCATCAGATACTGTCAGCAAAAGGGAAAGAAGACAAAGGTAAATGAACCAAAGAGGATGTCAAGGCTGACTAAGACCTTTTTCTAATATACCCCTATTTCTGGCTATGGAATCACTCAAAAAGGCTACAATTCCCCACATGGTTAGCAGACCAGAACCAGTTCCAGAATATCTGTGCATGCTCCGATGTCTCTCCAAAGCACCTCTATTACTGGTCGTCTTGACTCTCCTAGAAGTAAGATCCCCAGCCTCTCCAGATATGGGAGAGGTGTTCTGCACATATACCAGCCCCTGTTACAATAGGATCATAGGTTAAGAGTCCAAGGGACCTCAAAAGCCATCTAATCCAACTTCTTTATTTTACAGATGAGGAAACTGAGGCCCAGAAAATTGCGGTAACTTGCACAAAGTCATGTAGGTAACAGGAGCCAGAGACAGGTTGTAAAACTAGGTCCTTTGACTTCATGGCTAGTGTGCTTTGCTCTGTATCACACTTGCCCTAATTTACCTCATCTTGCTTAGTCCTAGGACCACCACGTCATGTCCTGAGCATCTCTATGCCATGCTACTGAGAACGTATCCCTCATTTTCCTCTTCCAACCCCCTCCGAGATTAGCAATCAATCAGTACCACACCACCATTCCTAGAAAGGCCATGCCAATCATTTGCCCTATAGCTCAAATCACCCCTTATATATGTTATCTTCCCCTATCAGAATAGAAACTCCTTGAGGTCAGGGACTGCCTTGCTTTATGTTTCTAGTGCTTTTTCATTCATTTATCCATTCAAATAACTGATGTGGCTCATGAAGGGTTAAGTAATATGAGCAAGACAATAGCCTAGTCAGCCACCATGAAGTCAGGTGGTCAGGCAAGGATGTAGTCTTTTGTTAGAGGTTTCAAGGTAGTGCCTCATAAAACAGTCAGGTAGGTGGAGCAGTGACACATCTAGAGTCAGAAAGACCTGAGTTAAAATCCTGCCTCAGCTATTTACTGACTTTGTGATCCTGGGCAAATCATTTAATCTCTGGCTCAGTTTCCTCATCTGTAAAATGAGAATAACCATAGTACATCCCTCTCCAGGTTGTTGTGAAAAGAAAATGAGATAATATTTGTAAAGTACTTTGCAAGCATTAAAGTTATATTATAATAATAACTATTATCATTATTATTATTAATAAAGGTTTGTTGATTGATTGGGACATCCACAGAATAGTGGCAGTCTGTGGTCAGTGGATTCATTCAACAGAATTCTCTGAAGTCTTTGGTCACAGAAGCTAGGAAAAGGTCTGCTTCTGCTGCCCTTTGCCAAGACTTTGGAAGGCCATATGAGATTCAGAGAAAGCAAGTGCCAGTATCGGAGCTCAGGAAAATCCTCATCTGTAAAATAAGGGCTGGATTCACTGGCCTCTTAAGGTCCCTTCTAGAGCTCAATCTACGCTCAAGTGATTTTTCTTCCATCTTCCCTCCACAACTTCTCCCCTTGCTGTTGTGGCAGTAGCTAAAGATGACTGATTAGAATTCTGAGGGAGGCATTTAACTGCATCAGCAAATAGCCAGAAGGCCCATGGATATGGGCAAGAGGTGGTTGGAGGTTGGCCTGTGTGTGGTGAGTCCTGGCACAAGGAAAGGTGTTGTATTGAGTGTGTGTTTTGGGTGTGTTTGGACTCAGAAACGGAGCGAGTGTGGGTGAGCTCAGAGCCTGGGAGCCCATGGGTATGATCAACACAGAATTTCTCTGTGTGTATGTGTGTGTGTGCGTGGGTGTTTGTCTCAGTCAGGGCTTGAGGCCTGATTGCTAATATTCTCCACCTAGCATATACTAGTGTGGAGTGAGCAATAGTGATAACTACATCATCCTGTCTAGTAGAATTCGTCTGAATCATGGGCATAGCTGCACTTGCCTCCAGGTTTCTGTGTCAGAGAAATGCTTAAATGGGGGTGGGGAGCAGGGACACATTGGACTACCTGATGCCTTTTAACCTGCCAGGCTCAGTCCTCTCCGTTTAGTCCTGGGCTACCTATCCTGCCCAGAATTTAAAGGGATTTTACTACTCTTTGACCCGTACTTTACTTTCAGTAAAGCCCTTTACTTTACAATCCTTTACTTTCAGTATCTTTTATTTTATTTTTATTTTGCTTTTTGGTGAGGCAATCAGGGTTAAGTGACTTGCCCAGGGTCACACACCTAGTAAATGTCAAGTATCTGAGGCTGGATTTGAACTCAGGTCCTCCTGACTCCAAGGCTGGAGCTCTATTCACTGTGCCACCTAGCTGCCCCTCTTTCAGTATCTTTCAACAGAAATGTCTTTTTTTTAATTAATTAATTTATTTATTTATTAGGTGGCAGGGGATGGGGGAGAAATGGGGAAACACAGAAGAAAGTTTGAATATCTTGAAAGCTTGGGCTTCCTGGCCTCTTCCTCATGCTAGTCACAAGGGCCCTGCCATTTTCCTCTGACTTGACCTGATATACCTACCATTAGAGTTACTTCCCTAGATTTGATGAAAAAGATGGAAGCATGGTCACTGAAGGGCTCCAATTAAAATTCATACTGAAAGATTTAGTAAGAGAGTAAGAGAACTTGACAGGAGCAAGCTCTGAGGTCTGGGCATATTAGGTACAATACTGGGGCTAGCTGAAGGATACTTGGCTGGGACATGGGATTCAGATCTAGTTTGATGGTAGGGGGCCAGAAGCAGACACTTGAGAGTGGGTGGGGAACAATCCATCGATGAATCACTAAGCATTTATTAACTACATAACATTTGCCAACACTATGCTAGGCACTGCATCACTAAAGCATCTCATTGGGTTGGCTTTGTCTGAGCATGTTGAGATAGTCCTTGTTTAGAACATATTGCTATCTTCTGTTCTTAGCCAGGAACTCCTAGGATCTTCTAAGTTCAGTCTCCATGAATAGAAAGTCTTCTGTTCACTTTCACCAGCAATGACTTCAGAACAATTGACTTTTCAACAGGGCTTTAACCGAATGCTTCCCTCTGTAACCCAAACACATGCATACAAAGCAATGTTCTTTTTCTTCTATTTACACATACACATACCTATGCACAAACACTTCCCAACCCCTTAACTACTGTTTATTCTCATAGCTTCAAGGACATTCTATGTACTCAACTTATGACCACTATTGGCAGATACACTCCAGTGAAGAATAAAGAAATAAATGCAGTCATTCAACAAATATTTATTTTCTGCAGCTTGCCAACCTCTTCAAAGTCTTTTTTTGATGCCTCATTGGGACATGGAGGTGACCCTGGGTTCTCCAAGGCTATTCCACTTGCTGCATCAATTTGAAAAGGCTTCAAGTAGGAGCCTAGAAATAGACAAGTAGTCTATCATGCCAGAACATGCCTAAGTTCAGAAACTCATCCCCAGAAATTTGAAAGCCTCTAGGTTATGTTTTTGTTTTTTAATCAAAGAAATTCATGAGAGTCTATTGAACCGTGGATAGGAGGATATGATCTGTATTCCATCTCCCATTTCTGTAGGCAGTCTCCTAAGCCCATTCCCTGTGCCTGTAATGTACTTCCTTCTCTCCTTTGCCACTTAGAATCTCTAGCTTTCTTCAGAACTCAGTTTGAATACTAATTCCTACATCCTCACAACAGTGATTGCCTCCCCTACCCTTGTATTCTTTTATTTGTTGTGTATATATTTTATGTGTCTTTACATATGTACATGTTTTTCCTAATAGAAGGTAAACTTCTTGAGAAAAGACACTTTCATTTTTATATTTGTAACTCCAGCACCTAGGACAGCACCTAGTGCTTTATAAAAGTTTGATGATTGGCTTCTTGATTGATGGAGGGAGTCCTCACTAAATTGCAAACAGGCAGATGTAGGTTTGATTTCAGGGGAAAAAAGAATCCTAACAATTAGAACTGTCCAGAGAGAGAATGGACTGCCTAGAAACGTGGTAGGTTTCCCACTCCTTGGAGATCTTTAAATTCAGGCTGCATGACAAATTATTGAGTATGTTCTACAAGGGATTCCTTTCTAGATATTCCAGACTAGATGATCATTAAGGTCCTTTCTAACTCTCAAATTCTGTGAACTCATAATCTCTCAAAGTATTGAAGTATATGCAAGGTGTGATAATGCTCAGGGGAATACAATGATAGGAGTCTCAGTTTTCTCATCTCTAAAATGGGTATTATAATAACAATAACACTTTTTAACTTCATAGGGTTGTTGTGATGGAAATTGCTTTGCAAAATACATTATAAGCTATTATTATAGTTGGTTATCTCTCCATGCATCTCTGCCTTGTGTCTTCTGTCTTGTGAGTTCTTGGAAAGCAGAGAGTGCTCCTTATTCCTACCTAGCAAATGGCAAAACTGGGATTCGAACCCAGGGCCCCCAACTCTAAATTCAGCATTTTTCATAACTCTCTTTCTGACTCCATTTGTTTTGGAAATTCTGACAAAGTCTGTCTTCAAAACACAGCAGCTACTGCCTTTGTGGTTCTAACCTATGATAAACTTTAGACAACAGGGCTTTTGTCCCTGGGAGAGCTGGGAGTTCCCTGTCTGAGTGCCCCAGAGAAATCCAATCCATTCACCCTTATGCTTGGAGGACACTTTCCCGCTTGGGTGCCCAGAAACCTGACCCTCTTTTGTTTTCTTCCTGGCGCCCTTTGCTCTGGTTCTCTCCACCCGCCTTCATTTGGCTTCTGCTTGAGAAAGGTTGAAAAAAGAAAATCTGATTTGGCACCCGCTGCCGTCCGGTTACACATCCAAGCTTCTACTCCCTCCCCAGCACGGGCGAGTACAAAAGAGCAGGACCCAATGGGGGAAAGAAGCAACTTCTGATACAGTCTGCAGAGGAATTCAGGAAACAGAAGCCAAGGAGAACAGCTCCTTAGAGGGATGAAGGGGACCTTGTCCAGGCAAAGGCATTTTTACTGAAGCAATTGTTCAGAGGTAGTAGAGATTATAAGAACTGAAACTATTTACTTTTTCCAAAGACAGAAAGAGAACGGAGGTGATTTGATTTCTATAAGCACAGTTATGACCCTCAGTAGGCAAAAGAAATGGTATCGGGGCATTGTAAGAGACAGAGAAAGTACAAAAATGTCCAGGGATTTTGAATGTCACCTAGACTTATAGAACACAGAATGTTAGGTATCGAAGAAACCTTAGAACATAGGGTTTTTGAACACAAAACTTTGAATGTATTTGGAAGGAATCTTAGAATGCAGGGCATTAGAAACATAAACAGTAGAATCTTGGATCTGAATGGGATCTTCAAAGATAGAGTAGTAGAACATAGAACAAAGAATGTTTCTAGTGCTGAAAGGGATCTTAGAATATAGAGTGATAGAGCCTAGATGGATTTATTGGAACCATCATATCGTATTTAGGCTGTTTGAACTTGAAGAGAATGATGGAGCTGGAAAGGATCTCAGGAATCTTTTGGTCCAACCCTCTCCCTGACTCAAATCAAATTCAATTGTAAGTCACGTCATCATCTCCCTGATGTCATGGTCCTTTTTGAGAATGAAGGACAAATCACAACACATAACCTCATTTTAATAGATAAGGGATTTGAGGTTCAGGAGGGAGAAGTGATTTGTACATGATCACATAGCTAGTAACTATATGTCTAACGTCTAATAACTACTAACTATAAATCCAGATTTAGAGTTGGAGGCAATCTCTAAATAGTAATACATATATATAATATACATATTATACATAATAGGCAGTCATGTAGAGTCCAGATGCCTAAATTCTAGACCAATCTCTTCATTTTACAAATAAGGAAACTGAGACCCACAGAGATGTAATGGTTTACCTTAAGGCACAGTGAACATGGAGTCCTATCCATCCTTCAGGTCCCAGCTCAACTCTAACCTTCTTGATTAATACTTGTTTGAATTAAATTGAATGAATTGAAATTATTTAAATTGAAGAAAGCTTCCTCTGATTACTCTGTCTCTCTCCTCTGTAGCCCTTATTGCCTATACTACGTACTCTGAAATGCCTTTTATTTTTCTTGAAGCAGTGAAACATTTACATGGGCCAGCCATGAATAATGAAGCCACATTGCCCCATTTCTTACCAGGCACATGTGCACACTTGTGTGTGAGCACACACACAGATACACAGATGCACAGACACACAGATACACATATCAGAATAGTTTGGGAAACAAAATCTTACAAAATTCACAAGACAAGAAAAGTGATCAGGGACAGGGAAAGTCATCAATGAGCCAGTCTCTTTCTGTGGGCAGCATGCACTCCTCGATGGGTCCTGGGGCTGAAGAATTGAAACGACTATCTGTGCCTTGATCACCTGCTTGTCAAGTCAAAGGAACAAGCATTTATTAAACACCTACTACGTGTAGGCACTGTTCACTGGTCTGTAGCCTGTCCTTTACCCCCTGATTTCTGGCTGTGCTGTCTCCAAAAAAAAATTCTAGATTTGCCCAATCACTGCTATTTCCATGTTTCCCTATCTTGTCTTGCTGTTCCACGGGATCATGAACGCAGTGGAAGCGGGGCAGCTAGGTGGCGCAGTAGATAGAGTGCCAGGCCGGGAGTCAGGAAGACCTGAGTTCAAATATGACCTCAGGTATTTACTAGCTGTGTGACTCTGGGTAAGTCGCTTAACCCTGTTTGCCTCAGTTTCCTCATCTGTAAAATGAGATGGAGAAAGAAACGGTAAACCACTCCAGTATCTTTGCCAAGAAAACCCCAAATGGGGTCACAAAGAGTCAGACATGACAATAAATTTCCTCTTCATGTCTGCTGGAAAGTAAAATCCATCACTCTATTTCCCATTCCCCCACTCCTAAAAATCAGTGTTCATTTTATAACACCATTTCCATGTATGAACGAAGGATGAACTTATGGAATACAACCCTTTAGGTGTTGAAAATATAACATAATGAGGGTTTTTTAAAAATTGCTAATATCTGAACATTAGCAAGGACTAGGAAGGGAAAATGCCTCTCTATTAATCATATTTACAAGAATACTTTTCATGTATCTTGTTTCTTTAAATGTAGTGTAAACTCTTTTCCCTTTTTGTAAATGTAGGCCCCAGAGGAGTATTAAACATATTACTGTAGAGTTATACAGGATCACATATTGTGATCTGCAAAGGGGACTTGGTTGCCATCTAACCCAACACCCTCATTTTACAAATGGAGAAACTGAGGCCCAGTGAGGTTATGAAATGCCTAAGTTTTCAGAGGTGGTAAGATCAGATCCATTCTTAGTGAGTATCTGTTTATGAGAGTGGTAATTGTGGTAGGGTGGAAGTCACGCTGGATTTGGAGTCAGAAGACCTGGGCCCAAGTCTTGACTATAAAACATTCTATTTTCATGACTATGGGCAACTTATTTGTTAACAATAATAGCTAGTGTTTATAAAGCTCTTAAAGTTTGCAAAGAATTTTACATGTATTGTTTCATTTGACCCTTAAAACAAGTCTGTGGAGGCAGGGACTATTATTATCCTCATTTTATAGTTGAAGAAACTGAGGCACAGAGCAGTTCAGTAACTTCCCCAGGTCACACAGCTAGTAAGTGTCTGACGGTGGATTCAAACTCGGGCCTTTCCAACTCCAGGTCTAGTGCTCTATCCATTGTGCCACCTACTTGTTTGTTTTTTTTAATCTTTCTGAGATTTGCTGCGTGCCTGAGAAATGGAGCTTGTGAACCAACATAGTACAGGGAAAAGATATCTAGATTAGTAGTCAGAAAATCTGGGTTCTAATTGTACATAGTAACAAAAATATTGTAGCGATGATGATGATCAACTGTAAAAGACTTAACTACTTTAAGTCAATTACATCAATACAATGATTCAAGACAATTTCAAAGGACTGGCAATGAAAAATGAAATCCACATCCAGTCTCTCAGTGAAGACTGAAGCATACTTTTTTCACTTTATTTTTCTTGCTCCCCCCTCCCCCAACATGGCTAAAATAGAAATGTGTTTTTCATGACTTCATGTGTATAATTGATATTGTATTGCTTGCCTTCTCAGTGGGTGGGGGAGGGGCTGGAGGGAGGGAGATAATTTGGAACTTAAAATTTTTAAAAATGAGTGTTAAAATAAATAATGTATAATAATTTCTTTAAAAGAAAATATAAGGAAATCTGAGTTTTAGCCTTGGTTCTGTAACCAATTCCCTATGTGACTTTGGGCCAGTCTTTTAATCTTTCTGGGCCTCAGTTTCCTCCTTGTTGAATCAGATGATCTCTAAGGCCTCTTGGGGCATTAGAATTTCAGGACCCCTGAAACTCCTAGTGCTATGGATATATCTCTCAAGTCTGTCTCGAAAAGTGTAAATTGTAAAGTATTATGCAAATGGGATCTATGATTACCATATTATTATAATGATGATGGTGACCTCTTTTTCAGTCTCTGGCACAGCTAGATCCTCCTGAAACAATCAGAGCTGGGGCTGATAAAGGTTAAAGCTGTAAAAGAGAGTCATTGTTTACTGTAGCTGTCAAGGTGCTTATTGTTTTTAACGATCTCATTAATAAACTCTTGTAAGTATATAATTTACAGGCTGGTGAGCCCTGTTTCTGTTGGTCTTTCTGCCGCTAGAACCACCTCCACACTCACAGTAATGAGCCTTACTAATGTGAGAGGGTTTGGGGGAAGGGAGGATTGGGATCTGGGGAACTCCCCATACGGAAAAGTCCCTTCACCTGATCAGCAGTTCCATTATAAGCTCTGGTCATAGGTATGCAAAGAGCCGGACCTAGAGTATGCCAGGATGCCCTTGGGGAAGCACTGCCATTGACCTTTCCCCAGAGAGAAGGCACACGCCCACCTCAGCTCCATAGGCTAATTGGTCTTTTTGACTTGTTCCTCTCCTCTCCAATCCAACTTCCACTGCTGTCAAAATAATTTTTCCCAAAAGCATAAATCTGGCAGTTTTATTCCCCTGCTCAATAAACTCCATTTACTCCCTGTTACCTTTAGGATAAATGTAAACTTTGTTTGGCATTTACAGCCCTTTATGATCTGGCTGCAACCTCCGCTTTCTAGCTTTATTATATGTTACTTCCTTTCACCTACTTTATGGTCGAAATTGACTGGCCTTCAGTATGAAATTCCTCCCCCATAACACCCCATCTCCTGTCTCCATGCCTTTGTCCATGCCCAGAATGTACTCCATCCTTATCTTCACCTCCTATAATCTCTAGTTTCCTTCCAAGTTCAGCTCAAGTACCACCTTCTTCATATTTTTTTCTTTTAAATAGTATTTTATTTTTTCCAATTACATGTAAAGACAATTTTTAACATTCTTTTTTTTAATTGTGAGTTCCAAACTTTCTCCCTTTTCCCTAAGACAGTAAACAATTTGCTATAGGTTATACATAAATATATATACATATATATATATGTGTGTGTGTGTGTGTGTGTGTGTGTGTGTGTGTTATTTCTTGTTGTTGTTTGTCCTTTGCTCTCAAAGGGCCATGACATCAGGCAACCAATGCCATGACTTGCAAGTGAATGAATTTAAGTGAGGGAGGGCTGTGAAAAGTCACCAGCCTCATTATCTCCTCCGGAGCCATCTGGGTCCAGTGGCAAGATATAGACCAGGATGCCGGGAGATGGCCTCCGGTTACGGGGCAATCATGTAAAACATATTTCCAAATTAGTTATATTGTATAAGAAGAAACAAAACAAAAGGAAAAACAAAAAAAATAAATAAAGAAATTGAAAATAGTATGTTTCAAACTGCATTCAGACTCCATCAGTTCTTTCTCTAGATGTGGATAGCATTTTCCACCATGGCTTTTGGAATTGTCCTGGATCGTTGTATTGCTGAGAAGAGCTAAGTCAATCATAGTTGATCATCACACAGTGTTGCTACTACTGTATACAGTACCACCTTCTTTAAAAAGCCTTTCCTGATTCCCCCTAGATGTTAATGCCTTCCCCCCACTCCAGAAACAAAAAAACGTACCTTATATACACTTATATATGTTTGTGTTATATCTCCTGATAGGATATGAGTTCCTTGAGGGCTGGGACTGTTTCATGTCCTCTTTTGTGTCCCCATTGCCTAGCACAGTGCCAGGCACACATTAGGTGCTTAATAAATGCTTGTTGGTTGCTACAGCATTGCCTGGGATACTTCGTATTGCTACGTGTTAAAATCAAGACTTGAATTCAGTACTTCCTAACTACAAGACCAACTTTCTAGTCTCTGCACTGAGTTTGTTGTCAGGCAGGTATCTGATAGGCGGCTAGGTGGTAGAATAGATCAAGTCTTGGACTTGGTATTAGGAAGACCCAAGTTCAAGTCCTATCACAGATTCTTACTAGTTATATGACACTGGGCAAATCACTTCAATTTTTCCAGCCTCAGTTTTCTCATTTGCAGCCTCAGTTTTCTCATTTTCTCATAATAGCCATGAAGGTTGAATTTATGTAAAGAGCTTTGCAAACTTTAAAATGTTATGCAAAAATTATTATTGTTCAGTTGTTTCAGTCATTTCTGACTCTTCATGACCCATTTGTCATTTCGTTCTCCAGCTCATTTTACAAATGAGGAAACTGAGGCAAGCAGGATTCAGTGACTTGCCCAGGGTCACACAGCTAAGAAGTGTCTAAGGCTGGATTTGAATGCAGGTCTTCCTGACTCCAGGCCTGCTGCTCTATCCACTGTGCCACCTAGTTACCCCAATGGAAATATTAGTCATTCTTAATAATAATACTAGTTAAAGGGGAGCTTAGTGAATGCCCAGATCACCTAAAATGGTGTCACCCATGTAGAAGATGCTAGGGAACCTTCTTCTGGTAGACAAGGGAACATACATGGATAGTCTGCATTGACCTACCATGTGGTTGAAAGCAACACTCTTTTCCATTGACTGCTGCATAGCTGGACTTATCTACATCATCTTTAAAACTGCCTAACTGAGCACAATCTGGCCTTTGTTCCTGTAAAGTCTAAGGACAGAGCTATTCTTCCCCTTCCCCTTAGGCCATGTGACCCTGAGAAAAAGGCCTGGGGTTTTGGCATGTTTCATGTGAACTTTTCAATTCTCGGTATATGGAGGGAAGTCCCTGAGCTGGGAACTCCAGCCACAGGGTATCCAGGAGTTCAGAAATCCAGGTCTGCTGGTATAGTCAGCCCAGCAGGGAAACCCTGAAGAGCAAAGATCCCAGTTGCTAGCCTAGACTTGAATCTGGTGGGACTAACGCTATATAGGAACTGAGTTAAGATGTGAGCCTAAAAAAAGAGGGGGTATAAGAAGCAGGGAGGGGTATACCCCAAGGCATTGGAGAAAATGTTTATATATTTCTTTTCTCTATATCTTTGGAATAAATATTCCTTTGTAAAAGTTAACCTGATGTTAAGTGGTTGAATGGAACTGAGGTGATAGTCACTGGTCCCTAAAAGTGAGAGAGAAGGAAAACAATCAGTGGGGGCGGAAGCCAAAGGCAGAAGAACAGAGACTTCCTAACCTCCTCAGGGTATGAGAGAACCCTGGGAATGGGAGGAGCTGGAACTACTTGGCCAGGAAGAGAGTGGCTCAGAGTCAATCTGCATTATACTAGTAACTCATATTTGTATAAGCATTTTAAGGACTTTCCTCACCAGGGCAGTTCTGTGAGATAAGTGGTCTGATTATCACCCTTATTTGATAGATAAGGAAACTGAGGCCCCAGGAGATGAAGGAACTTGCCCAAGGTCATACAGGTAATGAATTTAATGAATGCAGCTTCCAAACTCCACATCCTATTGCCTCTTCCACTGTAGGACACACCCTCCATAAACTTTGTCTCTACTCCCAGGGCCCAACTTTCCTGTACCCTAACTATACATGCACACTCATCAACAAAGGGTGGACCCACACCATCCTTCCTCATAGAACTTTTCTAACCCCTCAGTGTGAAAGCAACACCCATGGTTTTTCCTGATTCCAGTCCTCTGGGTGCTCAAATTTGGTGCCTTGTTCATAATAGACTCTTGATAAATGTTTGCTGAATTTAATTTTGAAATGAATGTTATTGCTACCCACAATGTATGTTTATAGAATCATAGATTTAGCCCTGGAAGGGACTTTTGAGACCATCAAGGGCAACTCTTTCTTTTTACAAATGAGGAAACTGAGGTCTAGAGAGTTTGGCCCAGGGTCACACAGCTAGTAAGCTAGATGAGGAAACTCTGGAGGAGGAGGAAAAAGAGGAAGACGATGAGGAGGAGGAGGAGGAAGAGAAGAAGAAGGAGGAAGAGGAGGAGGAGGGGGATAGGAGGAGGGGGAGGAGGAGGGGGACGAAGGGGAGGCGGGAGAGAAGGAGGAGAAGGAGAAGTTGTTCAGTTGTGTCTGACTCTTCATGACCCCATTTGAGGTTTTCTTGGCAAAGATACTGGAGTGGGCTTGCTATTTCCTTCTCTAGCTCATTCGACAGATGAGGAGACAGAGGTAAATAGGGTTAAGTGACTTGCCCAGAATATGAATATGAAGAATATGAAGCTGGATTTGAACTCAGGGAGATGAGTCTTCCTGACTCCAGGACCTGAGACTCTCACTGCACCACCTTATTGTGAATTTCCAAACTTCTTTTTCCATTGACCCCTTCCTTCCCCAAACTTCTCCCCATTTCCCCCATTTTCAACTTCCCCTTTAGTTTTCTTCCCTATTAGAATGTTAACTCCTTCAGGGCAAGGATTGTCTGTCCTTGTTTGTATTTATTTATTTATTTGCTTGTGTTAGCACAGTGCCTGGCACATTGTAAGCTTTTAAGTCAAGGGTTCTTAACCAAGTGTCCATGTGTGTATGGTTCATGGATATATACATATATATGATTCATAGATGGTTAGTTAAGATAGATATACATATACACATATACATACATACATATCTATGTGGTTCATGGACGCTTGGTTGATATATATATGTATATATACACACACATATATATACGTATATATGTATATATACACACATACATATATACGTATATATGTATACTTCCATACATATATATATATACTTCAGTATAATTATTTTCCTTTATAATTTTATGTATCTTAATTTATGAATTAAAAACATTCTGAGAAGAGGTCCACATGCTTCACCAGTCTGTAAAATGGATCCATGACACAAAAAAAGATAGGAATTCCTACTGTAAGTATCTGATGAGAAAAAAAGGTGGTCTGGTCATGGAGTGAGAGTAAACATAAGGCTCTAGACATAAGGCTAGAACCCTGTGCTCGGAGCCTTGGGTTAGGGCGTAGAAGAAGGCCTCCAGGGAAGTTGGGTGGATTCTTTAAGGTTTTATGGGAAGCCATGGACAAGAGTCATGTAGGACAAACAGTCAAGGTTCAAGGGTTTGAGATCTGATCCAGATGAAGTGGCTGAGACTTTAAGATGATGAGTGTACTAATCCATTACCTCCATAACAGTGGTTCAAAAGCCATCCTTGTTTACTACCTACCTCACAAGCCTTAAAGTGCTAAATAAATAAGTTATTCTGATCTCTGAGATCCCGTCCAGTTCCCTCGTGCTATGATTCTCTCCTGTCTCCAGTTTCAACACCTCTTCTGTCAACCAGAATGTCGACTGTCCCCTGATTGCTATGGGCTACGAGTTCAGCCCCAAGGAGACATCTGTCACCAGAACTCCAGGAAACAACAGTCTGTGTGCCAGGCTCTGAAATGTTGTCCCTTGCTTGCCAGCCTTTTGGGCTTTTTCCCAGGATCCTGATGTGATTGAGTCCTCCCCCAGACACAGGCTCACCACAGCCACCCCCACCACCAATCCCAGCATACCAGGCCGGCCCTATGGGCAAGCAGCCGACTAGCTGTGATTTATTTTGATATCTTTTCATAGTTCAGGATCCTCTCCTACCTATCTGGTTGAAATACTGCTCACAGATATCCCAAGGCGTCCTTCTGTGCTCATCATACAACTTCAATAGTTTCCCCCAAATGGCTTTCTAATTGCTGCATTTCCCTCTCCAATAAACAACCTGCTACTAATTACTTAGTTATTTTCTGCTGGAGAGTTTTAAGTGTTTGGTTATTTGCAGCTGCTTTCCTCTAATAATGGGAGCGGGCCTCCCAGGCAGCGTGGGTTAGTGGAATGAGTAGAGGATTGTGAGCTGAGACCACTCATCTCTAACATTCTTATGTTCTACAATCTTTAACACATTCTGTGTTTTAAAGTTCCTCAAAGCTCTAACATTCTATGTTCCATTGTCTCTTTTTTTAAAAATTAATTTATTTTGATTTATCAACAATCACTTCCATATGCTTTTGAGTTTAAAATTTTTCTCCCCCTTCCTCCACACCACCCTCCCCAAGACGGCGCACAATCTGATATAGGCTATATATACACATTCTTATTAAACATATTTTCACATTAGTCATGTTGTAAGGAAGAATTAGAACCAATAGGAGGAACCACCAGAAAGAGGAAACAAAACTCAACAGAAGAGAAAAAAAATAGCAAATATTATGCTTCGATCTGCATTCAAATTCCATAGTTTTTTGGACGTAGATACATTTTCCATCACGAGGCCTTTTGAGATGTCTTAGATCCTTGTATTGCTGGGAAGGGTTAAGTATATCAACATTAGTCATCGTCTATTGTCTCTTTCACCCTAACATTCTATATTCTAAGCATGTTCTCACATCCTATATTCTAAGCAAGGGACATTGAATTGGGAGTTGAGACCTCTCCCTTCTAACATTCTATGTTGTTATAGCCTGTGGTGTACTCGTAAATGTTTAACAGCTGACTCTCCAGGAGAAAAAAAAAGTGCAAGATTTATTTTTAAATTTAATCCCCATTATTAACATTTTCTGCATTACTTTCTTAAGCCTTGATAATCAACAAAACACTTGATTTGGTGTATATCTCCAACGTATAAATGTTCACACTGAAAATTTAACAATCAGCTCTCTGAAGCCAGTATGAATTTGTTCCAACACACTTCTGCTTATAGCCCTCACATTCTATGTTTAAAGTCCCTTCAGAACTGGGTGGTCCAGTAGATATAGTGCCAAGCCTGGGGTCTAGAAGACCTGACTCAAATCTAGACTCCAACAGTTCCTAGATGCATGACCCTAGGCAAGTCACTTAACCTTGCTTGCCTCAGTGTTCTCATCTGCAAAATGAGCTGGAGAAGGAAATGGCAAACCACTCCAATATTTTTGCCAAGAAGAGTCAGACATGATTGAAACAACTAACAACAAATGGTCTATGATCTCTTTTAGCTCTAATCTCCTGTATCCTTCCACACCTAATATTCTATGATGACATTATTATGGACTTGTGTACTGAGGGGCCTTTTGCTTCCATGTACTATCTTTTGAAGGCCAATTTGAGGTTTTACCTGTTAATACTAATTCTCTTGGAATGTACTTGCTAGTTTTGTGATGTCTGGGACTGAGACTGGTAGATAGTCTCTATGCAGGAAGGAAGTATACATTTATTTAGCTAGACTATAAACTCCTTGAAGGCAGGGACTTTTCTCACCTTTGTCTGTGTAGTCCCAGCACCCGGCATAGGGCCTGGCATCCAATATACATTTAATATGTGCTTGTTAAGTGACTGATTGATTGATTGGTCAACAACATTGACAGGGAGTTAGCAAAGCCAGCCAGCAGGTAGTCTTTAGCTCAAATCTTTGGTAGGGGATTTCTTACTAGGGAAGGGTAAAGGATCATAGATTTAGAGGTGGAAAGACTATCTAGTCCAACCTCCTCATTTTATGTGTATGACCCAGGAGGAGCACTCATTACCATAAGGAACCCCAGCTCTGGACTCATGTGGGGTCAAGATTCATGTCCAGGAGAAGCCTGACTCTTAAGAGAGGGTATTAGCCTCTTCTTATACTTTCTGACTTAGTATCCATTCCTATCCCTACTTTCTTCTTCCCTAGTAGAGAAAATCTCTTGAACAAAGCCTAGGTGTAGCCCATGTCTAGACCCTCCCCAAAATGGATTAAGAGAGTTCTGTCTAGAAAGGTTCTCAACGTACAAAGTGGTAGTTATCAAATATAAGACAGCATCATTTATTTCCCATACCACAAAAGAAGTGTTTAAAACAGAAAAGACTCAAAAGCATTGACAAATACTTAAAACATGATATAGCAACTCATTATTCCTATGATATTCTCCTGTTAGTTTTATGGGACTGATGAAGACATTTCACTTTTGCCTTGGACCTACATACTCTTTGCAATGCACAAGTCTGGACCCCCTAGCAAACCATACACAGTCTTGGCCTTTCTTCATCCTTTCACCTGGAGTAGGGGGGGCCGTCTCCAGTAGTCCTGATCCATATCTCACCACTGGACCTGGATGGCTCTGGAGGAGAAAGTGAGGCTGGTGACCTTGCACAGCCCTCCCTCACGTAAATCCGTTCACTTGCAAGTCATGGCATCACCTTCCTGATGTCATGGTTCCCTTTGGGAACGAAGGATAAAGAACAGCCGGAGTGTCCTCTTAGCAGTGCTCATCTCCTCTTCCCTGAAGTCCTGCTGGACAATCACACACAAACCCAGGGGGCACCTGCCCTTTCAAACTCCTCAGGCTGAAAGCATATATCTCAGGGCTGCTACTTTGTCATCTGTGCTCAAGGAAAGAAACTCAAAGCAGACGAGTCATTCAGGGACTTGAGATCTGGTCTCACACTCACCTGGGCAAGCGGCCCATATTCTCCTCGCAGTGTTCCCACTGATACTGGGAAGAGGAGGAGGAAGAGCGGGGAAATGAGGTACTCCAGCTGGAAATCTGAGATAGAGCTTGAAGGGTCCTGACATGCTTGATGACAGGAAGAGAGCTGAGTCACTCCTCTTAAAGCGCACCGAATGGGCGATTCTGCTTCAGCGGCTGATCCTCTTTGGAACAGGATATCCCTCTCCCCCTTACCGCCTCCATCCCCAGACATGCGCACGTCATGGTGGTAAAAGGACCGACCACCAGCCGCTGGTTGAGCATGTCCTTCAGCAAGAACCCAGAGCACATGTGACACTGGATGTGTCCAGAGAATATGCCCAGCTCTCCCTTCCTTCACAGAGACCAAGGGACCAGTAAGGGTTGCTCTGTCATCTCCAAATACAGATCCTTCAGTGGTGAACCAGACAGCATGTCTTTCCAGAAGGGGCCCAGGACACAGACTATCATTAAACATACTCTGTGGAATGAGCCCCACAGGCCCCGGTCCAGCAGAGGTTAGGTGACTTGTCCGAGCTCATAAAGGTAGTAAATGATAATAGCAGAATTTGAACCTCCATCTTCTGACTCCAAAGACAGTAGCATACATTTTACCCTATATAGGAGTTTAGAACTTTCAGTCATTTTCCTGTGGTGTCAGACTCTTTATGACCCCATTGGAGATTTTCTTGGCGAAGACACCGGAGTGATTTGCCATTTCCTTCTCCAGCTCGTTTGATAGATGAGGAAACTGAGGCAAATGGGGTTAAGTGACAAAAGATTGAGAACCACTGAAAGGTCACTGAGAGTTCGTGGATAATAGGATTGTGAATTTAGAGCTGGGCAGGCCCTCATAGGCTATCTAGTCTAACCTCTTCTTTTTTTTTTTTAGGCAATTGGGGTTAAGTGACTTGCCCAGGGTCACACAGCTAGTAAGTGTCAAGTGTTTGGTCTGAGGCTGGATTTGAACTCAGGTCCTCCTGACTTCAGGGCCAGTGCTCTATCCCTAGCTGCCCCTTAACCTCCTCATTTTAAAGATAAAAAGACAGGTCTAGGGAGATTGAATTACTAAGGTTACACAGTCAGCAAATATCAGAGATGGGGCAGCTAGATGGCTTAGTGGAGAGAGTGCCAGCCCTGGAGTCAGGAAAACTCATCTTCCTGAGGTCAAATCCAGCCTCAAACACTTCCTAGTTGTGTGACCCTGGGCAAGTCACTTAACTCTGCCTCAGTTTCCTCATCTGTCAAATGATCTGGAGAAGGAAATAGCAAACCACTCCAAGTATCTTTGCCAAGAAAACACCAAATGGGGTCATGAAGAGTCAGACACAACTAAAACAACTGAACAACAATACTTAGTACCTATGTGACCCTGGGCAAGTCACTTAATCCTGTTTGCCTCAGTTTCCTCATCTGCCAAATAAGTTGGAAAAGGAAATGGAAAACCACTCTAGTATCTTTACCAAGAAAACCCCAAATGGAGTCATGAAAAGTCAGAAACAAGTGAACAACAACCACAAAATATCAGAGGTGGGATTTGAATCCAGGTCCTCTGACTCAAAGGCCAGTAAATACCCTTTCCACTTTACCTGGGGAATGAATAGCATGTCTCCTTTAAACTTCGTGCTCTTTAGAGCCTAGAACACTGCTCTGTCCATAATAGGTTTTATTTTATATTCATTTTATGTGGTGTTGTAGGGTGGGAGGTGGAGGGAAGTGGAGGGCCATGTGAGAAAAGAATAGAATGATTAGAATTCTTTAGGTTGGAAATTTGAGGCTGGGAGTGAATTGGATCCAAGTTCACATAATGTGGGAGTATATGAAGAGGATAGCTTTGGACCTGCCTCATATACCCTAGAATGTTGAAGCTCCAAGGCTATCTTTGAAGCTTACAAAAGGCAAATTTAAAACAAATCAAAGGAAATCCTACTTCACACAGTGGGTAGTAAACTTATGAAACAGCCCATCCTGGAAGGTTCCTGAACAAATAAATCTGAACACATAAATAGCTTCAAAACAAGTTCAGAAAAGTTCAGAGTTGGCAGAACCATTGTAACTGAGACTCTGTGTGTGTGTGTGGTGTGGGAAAGAAAAAGTGAAACCCTGCCCCTGCCCTTGCCCCTCTGTGTCAATGTGGGTACCTCACTTCTCTCTGTGGCAATTTTCTCATTTGTAAAATGAAGGATAACATACATACAACAATATTCTTAGTGGCACTTCTTATGGTAGCAAAAATGGTAAACAAAATGAGTACGCAATGAATTAGAGAATGGCTTAAAAAATAGTATGTGAGAGGAATGGAATATTATTGTTCAATAAGAAGAAAGAACTCAGAGAGAACTAGGAAGACTCATAAGAACCGATGCAGAGAGAAGTGAGTAGAACCAAGAGAATAATTTTCACTATAACGTAAAGGGAAGCAACAATATAATGCACTGGAACTCTGATCAATACAGTGACCTATTTTGACTCTGGAGGACAGACAGTGAAACATATCCCCCATCTTTCGGCAGAGAGGTCATGAACTACAGGTGCGTAATGAAGCTTTTGTTGTCAAATATGGCCAACACATTGGTTTGCTTTGCCTAACTGGTCTTTTGCATTATGAAAGGGTTTTATTGGTGGGAGCTTAAGTAGGGAGGATTGAGAAGTGACATCAATGTTTTATTTTGTTTTTTTAAACATCAATGAAAACGTGTATTTTGTTAAATGAAAAAATTAAGTGAAGGACATAATAATTTTATAGGATTTAGAACTGGAAAGGGTATCAGAGATAATTTAGTCCAATCCCCTCATTTTACAGATGAGGGAACTGAGGCCCAGAAAGGTAAAATGATTTGCCCAAGTTTCCTAGGCAGTAAATAATGGAGATAGGATTTAAACCTTGCTGCTCAGGTACATAGGATGTAGAAGATGTTAGCTGCCTTTTGAGAATTCACAAGGCCAGATATCAAAGGGAGAAAAAAACCAACAAACCACAGTTGGGAAGTGGCCCCATCCTAGGCACAGGTTTGTCTAGGAGGCAATGACCTTACAGCTGAAAGCTGGCTGGGGGCTTCCGGCTGTACCCCATCTGATCCTCTGTAGAGCTTTTACTTTGAAACTGGCAGGAAGAGAGGCCTGAGGAGCAGGGTTCATCCCTGTAGCATATCCACCAAGTTTCTGACCCAGTAGCCTAAAGACTTCCTCACCACATAATCCAGGCCCCTGAGTCATCATGGATGCCAGAGTATATCTATCTATTCAGGCTCTGAAGTAGTGGAGGAGGGGCAGACCCCACTCCAAGCTTCCACATACTTGATTGGAATGTTAACTAAGCCTTCCCCAAGATGGGAGGGGAAGAAGGGGGAAGGAAGAGCTTCCTGTTAAAGAAGGGGTTTGGATTACATGTCCTCTGAGGTCCCTTCTAACTCTCTCTATATTCTATCACTCTTTACTATTCCCTATCCCTGAAATGCCTAGCCTTGCCATCATCACCCATTATATTCTTACCTGTCCTTTAGAGTAGATCTCCAATGCCACTTCCTCCGGGAAACCTTACTTATTTCCCCCTCAGACCTTCTCTTGATGCACTTAGATAGCAGAGTAGATAGAGCACTGGCCTTGGAGTCAGGAAGACTGAAATTCAAATCTTGTCTCAGTCTCTTTCTTGGATCCTGGACAAGTCACTCTGTCAGACTCAGTTTCCTCATCTTTAAAATGGGGATAATAATAGCACCTACTTCACAGTGTTGTTGTGAGGATCAAATAAGATAATACATATAAAGTGCTTTGCAAACATTAAGGGACTATATAAATGCTAGTTATTATCATTATCATATATTAGAGCTTCATACATAATATTAGAGCTATATGTATAGATGTCTTACCTGTGATGACTTATATGTGGGCTCACTCATCACTTCTAATCTCACCACCATAGAGATAACTCAAGCCTTCTCTCCCCTTTCAGTAGAGCATAGGTTCCCAAAGTGCATGATACTGCCCCTTGAGGGGTGCTGAAACCATCCGGGGGGGCGGTAGTAGCAACTGGGGGGCCTTGAATAAAAATAAGGGGGCAGTGGAAGCATAAGGAAAGAAGAAAAGAGAAGAAAATTTTGAAAAACCATACGTATTTCATCTGTTGTGTAACAGAGTTAAAGTTGTAGTGATTACATTATTTTCCAAATAAACACACAAAATGCAAATTATAACCAGTTGGTGGTCAAGTCTCCTGACAGGTCTTAACAAGCAAGTGTTGGCAGGCAAGCATGTTGTGCATTGTCAGGAAGTCCAGCGTACAGTGGCAGGAATATGTGGTGACTTGTTTATAATATGATACCATATGGTTACATGATGCAATATTGTGTCATCAAAATTTCAATGCAGGAAAAAACCCACAAATTTACAATAAATTACTAAATTTAGGATACTTCATTTTTTAAAAAATTATTTTTTGAAAGAACACAAATTTTAAAAAAACATTAAAGAGTTAAAGAAAATAGATTTCAGGGGGAAGCTGAGTAATTTTTTTTTTTTTTTTTAGTTTTTAGGCAATTAGGGTTAAGTGACTTGCCTAGGGTCACACAGCTAGTGAGTGCCAAGTGTTTGGCCTGAGGCCGGATTTGAACTCAGGTCCTCCTGACTTCAGGGCCAGCGCTCTATCCACTGGGCCACCTAACTGCCCCTGAGTAATTTTTTAAAAGGGAGTGGTAGGCCAAATAAATCTGGGAACCTCTGGATTAGACAGCTGGAGGGTGGAGTATCAAACTCCTATACATGGGTTTTACTTTATAGAAGTCCAGAAACTGAACTTTTCAGCTCACTCCACTCTCCATCTGCTGTTCTACCTGGTTTCAACTCCACAAGAAGATGTTCCCACTCCAGATACCCTCTGGTGTCCTCCCCCTCTGACTCCTGTTGTGTGTTAACCCCCCCCATTAGATTATAAACTCCCTGAGGGCAGGGATTATCTTTCTTTTCATTAACTATATTCCCAGTGTTTAGCACAGTGCCTGGTACATAGTAGGTGCTTAATAAATGTTTATTGGATTTGATTGGATTGGGTCTCTAGACTATGAGCTCCTGGAGACTAGGGACCAGGTCTTGTCCTTGTATCTCCCCCTAGAATTGATAACAGCAGCCTGCCCATAGCAGGCACTTAATAAATGAATAGAGATGTAGATAGGATTATCACACTACTGACAAGGTACAGGAGAATTTCACTTGTGGGACCTTGAATGGTAGCACGGCCCACTTGGCGTTTCAGGGAAGAAGGAGGACTCAGAGAAGGCTTCACTTCCTTTCAGATTATTCTGAGAAGGATCCAGGGAGGATGGTGGGATGTGAGGAAGTGACAGACCTATTCAGAGAAGAGAGGTTGTAGGTGGGGTTTGAGGGCCCCTGGCCAGCCTCCAGGCACTCGAGGTAGCTAAGCCTATGGGACTGAAGGATTGCTGAACTTACCTTGGAGGAGGGAGTGACTCAGACAAAGAAGGATGAGGAGGGACTCAGGGACAGCTCCTACCTCCCAGGGCCACCTGTAAATCCAGCAGGCCCATCCAGTTTCCAAGAAGCTGGAAAGACAAAGTTAGTGTGAGCCTCTATCTGGGCTAATTGCCCACAACAGCCCCCACACCCGTCTGTGCTGAGCTCAAAGTTTGGTTCAGTTTGCCTGGCCCTCTTTGAAGAGATAGATGGAAGGTGGAAGAGAAATGGGGAGAGGAAATGAAGCATGGATGAGGGAGAGGGAGATGCATGGGTGAAGGAGAGAGAGAGAAGGAGAAAAAGGGTGGAAGAGTGAGAAGGAGGGAGAGAAAGAAGAGAGAAGTGGAAGGAGAGGAGATAGAGAGGGAAGAAGAAGGTCAGAAGAGGAAAAAGGAGAAGGAGAGAGAGGGTAGGACGAGAAGAAGGAGGTCTGAAGAAGAAGGAGGAGAGGAAGAGGAAGAAAGGGAGGAGAGGAAGAGTAGGAAGAGAGGGACAGTTACAAGGACAAGAAGAGGAAGATGGAGAGAAAAAAGGTTGGGAGCGAAGGGTAAGGAGAGGAGAGGGAGGAAGAGAGAAGGAGGTCTAAAGAGGAAGAGGGAAGAGGACAGGAAGAAGAAGAAGGGGGAGCAGAGGAAGGATTGGAAGAAAGAGGAGAGGCAGAAGGAGAGAAAGAGAAGGGAGAGGGAGAGCAAATGAGGGAAAGAGAAAAGAAAGATTAGGGGAGGGAGAGTAGAAAGAAAAGGGTGGAGATGAAGCAAAAGTTTCAAAAGGACACCCCCTGGCAAAGAGATGTGTTCCCTGCCCTGAGTCTCAGAAAGTGGGGAGAAGATAAGGTTAAAGTTTCTTAGCATTAGGGAGAAGGCAAGTGCTCCTCTGGTTCAATGGGAAGAGTCTCTTTCCTGGGTTTGCTCCTAGAGGCTTTCTAGTAGAGCAATCCCACTCCCCAAACACATATTTTGCTGTCATTCGGTTGTTTCTGACTCTTTGTGATCCTGTATGAGGTTTTCTTGACAAAGATATTGGAGTGGTTTGCCATTTCCTTCTCCAGTGGATTAAGGCAGACAGAGGATAAATGACTTTCCCAGCTATTGAATGTCTGAGGCCAAATTTGAACTCAAGTCTTCCTGACTCCAGAAGCAGAGCACTATCTACTGAGTCATCTTGTTAATTCAAACATATATACTCTTTCAAAAGAAGATGAATTGAATTCCAATTTAATTCAGGTTAGACTTTCCTAAGAGCCTACTTTGTGCTAGGAGCTGTTGAGACTTGAGTTTAAATCTTGCTTCTGATATTTGTTAGCTCTGTAGCCATGGGCCAATTACTCAACCTCTCTGAGCCTCAGTTCACTAATCTGTAAAAAGGGTGTGTTAATTCAACAAGCATGTATTAGATGCTGGATATACAATGGCAAGAACAAAACAGTCCTTGCCTTCAAAGTGCTTACACTCTACTGGAAAAATAAGGCAGTTAGGTCTTGTAAAGGGTAGAGTGCTGGACCTGACATCAGGAAGAATTAAGGTTCAAATCTTGGCTCAGACACTAGCTAGGTTACCACTTTCAGCCTCAGTTTCCCCATCTGTAAAATGAGGATAATAATAACACCCATCTCATAGAATTGTGAGAATCAAATCAGATAATAGCTGTAAAGTGTTCTGCCAACCTAGCTACTATTATAAGCAATGTTACAAAGTAATTTCAGGAGGAAAAGAACAGTAATAACTGTGGGGGGAGGGGAGGATCAGGAAACACCTCCTGGAAGAAGCGGCACCTGAGCTGAGCAATGAAGAAGACAGGTATTCTAAAAAGTGGTAGGAGTCAATGCATTCCAGGCATTCTCTATAGAAGGGCAAGGAAGCTAGAGAAGCGCATTCTATCAACATCTTATAGATTTGTTGTCTAGAATGGACCATGAATGTAGGGGAGTAAAATGAAACGTCTGGAAAGGCAGGTTCAGGGTCAGATTGTAGAACATTTACTTTTGCTTTCCAACATAAGGAGTTACATTTTAACGTAAAGGCCATAGGGAGTCATCAAAGATGTTTGAATAAGGGAGTTAACAGAGCTATATTTTAGGAATATTGCCTTGATAGCTACTGCACAGGGGTTTTGTAAGGTTCAAATGCATGTGCATCACTTTGCAAATCTAACGTTGTTGATTATGTGATTGGTATTTGCCCTCACAACTGAGGAGGCGGAAACAAGATTATGATCCTGTTAAGATACATACAAGGAAACTCTTAAATAACACAAGATCCTAAGTGCCAAATGAGTGAAACAGACAGAGAAGGCTTTGGGGTTCAGAGGAAGGGAAGGTCACAGAATAATCTGTAAAGGACTTGGGCTGGATTTTGAAGGATGAGTAGGGCTAGAGAGAAAGACAATAGTCAAGAAAGTATGTTAAGTGGAGAATACAATATGTACAAAGGCATGCAGGTGGGAATGAGTCAAGAGTATGCCAGATACAATTAGGAAAGCTGTCCTGATTGGAGCACAAGATTTGGGTTGAAGAATGGTAGAAGATGAGTTAATAATAATAATTTACATTTCTATTTTTGAAATATATTTTGTCTTTTGTTTTTATATCACATACTTTCCCAAAACAGAGCCATCTTTTATAACAGAATGAAAAAGAGGAAAAAAAACCATAGTTCAACAAAACTAACAAACATCAAAAAAATCTGATATTGTATGTCGTATTCTACATCCATAGGCACCCACCTCTGCAAAGAATGTTGGAAAGGTATCTTTTGACATCTCTTCTTTGGGGTCACTTGTGGTCACTATAATTTTTCAGCAATCTGTTTTATTTATAACTTACTTTTCTATAGGACTTTAAGATTTACCAAAGGTGACACTGGATAGAGTATGGGGCTTAGAGTCAAGAAGACCTGAGTTCAAATCCTGCCTCAGACACTTATTAGCTAGGTGTCTCTGGGTAAATCACTTAATCTCCCTGGGTCTCAGTTTCCTTATCTGCAAAATCAGGAGACTGGGCTCACTAGCTTCTACTAAAGTTCTTTCTTGCTCTGAATATATGATTCTGTAAGAATTCTGTTCTTCATTTTGCCAACGAGTAAACATTATGTGATGTGCTCATGGTGGCCTAGATAGTAAGTACCAATGAAAGTCTTGGAAGAATTCTGACTCCAAGTTTATCTCTTTTTCCATCAAACTGGAATCAGATAATGAAGGTGTGTCAATACCAGACACAAGAGTCAGTCATTATCCTTATGTGGAGTCATAGAAGGTTTCTGAACAGATAATTTAAGAAGATGGGCTTGGCAGCGGTGGGCCCAAGGATATCATCGAAATTTAAAGTTAGAAGCCACCTTACATATCATCTAGCTCAGAGACAGCAAACACACCCCACATGTGGTGCATAGGACTCCTAAGTGAAACCTGAACCAGGTTAAAATGTAATTGGGAAATATTTAACAAAATAAAGAAAATAACTTAAAAAAAATAAAAGAAACGTATAAGCATGTGTGGTTTTCCAAGTCAATATGTAGCCTGCAAGGATCCTTATGTATAGTTTAGTGACCATTTATTTTTATTTGAGTTTAATGCCACTGACCCTCAACCTTCCACAATTCTCAGAATCAATGCCAACTCATGGGAAAAGCCCTGATCTAGCAATATGGAGAACTGGGTTTTAGTCTTGGCATCCCAGTTAAATATTTATATGATCATGAGCAGGTGACTTTTCTTTCTGCCTTAGTTTTCTTCTCTATAAAATTAGAGATTTGGATCAAATGAACCTTAAACTTCTTTGCAATTATAATGATCAATGATTAGGTGAGTTAGGAAAGATGAGAATGGAGAGGCATTGGGATTACCCATCCAACAATCAGAACTAAATGCTGTTATCTCCAACCGCTGCAAAAGCAACACTGTTGGGGGGGGGGGGGGCAGAGCTTCCACCAACGGCTTGTCCTCACCCCACACATTGAGGAAGGAACATTGTCGGAAAACCTGAGTTCAAAAGCAAGGTTTTAATTTTGTGTGATTCTAGACAAGTGTACTTAACTTTTCCAAGCCTCTGTTTCCTTATCTACATCTAATATCATATAGATGTGTATATACACACATATGTAAAGTCATTGGGGCTTGAAGAATGGGTAGGACTGGAGAGGAAGACAATAGTCAGGAAGGTATATTAATCATTAAAGTGAATACAGTATGTGCAAAAACATACAGGTGGGAGTGAATCAAGAGTATGCCAGGAATAGTTAGGAAAACTGTCTTGGTTGGAGCATAAAGCTTGGGCTGAAGAATGGTAGATGTTAATAACAATATTCACATTTCTGCTTTTGAAATATATTTTGTCTTTCGTTTTTATATCACATACTTTCCCAATACCAATAAAGGTTGTTGTCATTGAGTCATTAGTCACCTCCAATTCTTTGTGACCCCTTGCATGGTTTTCTTGATAAAGATAGCTGTTCAGCATTTCCTGTTCCAGCTCATTTTAATGGATGAGGAAATTGAGACAAACAGGGTTAAGTGACTTACCCAGGGTCACACAGCTTGTAAGTGTCTAAGGTTGGATTTGAACTCAGATCTTCCTGACTCTGGTGCTGGCACTCTCTCCACTGTGCCACCTAGCTGCCCATACCAAGAAAGACCTTTATTATGACTATGACTATAGGAATGCCACTGGTAGGGTAGAACTTACTGGCCTTAGGAGGAGAGAGGATATGTCAGGAGTCAAAAGGACCAATGACAAGAGGTTGTCTGTGTATTTTTACCACTGATCTTAGAAAGATATAGAATAAGTTGGAGACTGAATGGAGAGGAATGCTGCCTGTTTTATGAAATAGGCAAGAGATAAAAGAAAGTCACTCATGCTAACCCAGCTAGGAGTAAGGACTGAGGACTTTATTTGGAGAGGGTTTATTCATTCACTCAATTCATTCATTTATTCACTTAACAAATGTTTATTTATTAAGTTCCTACTATGTGCTAAGCACATACAAAAAGAAGTAAAAGATAGTTCCTGTCCTCAAGGAGCTTCCAATCTAATGACCTAAGAAAGGTGTCTTACAGTTAGTTCTTTGGTGTGAACCACCATGAGCTGTGAGGCAAATGAAAAGACAGATTGAAGAATGTGATGAATAGTCCTAGTCATGGGGCATGGGTGGTCTGAATCTAAGAGAATTTTAACCCTTGCCCAAGGATAGTCTGGATCAAAAAGAATGAGAACAGAAGGGGTAGTTATAAGAAATGGGGTGGAGCTTTAATGGACAGCAGCAAAGAAGCCTGAGATGGTAGGGGCACAAAACTTGGTTTCAAAAACAGCTAACGGGGGGGGGGGCAGCTAGGTGGTGCAGTGGATAGAGCACCGGCCCTGAAGTCAGGAGGACCTGAGTTCAAATCTGACCTCAGACCAAACACTTGACACTTACTAGCTGTGTGACCCTGGGCAAGTCACTTAACCCCAATTGCCTATTTAAAAAAAAACAACAGCTAATGATAGCTCCAGAGACCAAATTTTGGTAATTGACAACTTAGGAGACAAGCAGATGCCCAGAGAATTGTTCTGGTTCCATGTAAGCTCGTCCTCCTTCCCCTTGGAGCATGCATGGATTTCTTGGGCAAGGCAGTGGGATTTTTTTTTCCTTTTTCCTTTTTGGGGCTCGAGTTTGTGGGAGAATATTCTCTCGTTTATGGTGGACTAAAAATGGCCTTGCTGTATGGTTTTCTCTCTTCGCTATTGTGTTCCTGTATTTCAGTTAAGCCCTTTGGTTCCTGCCTGGTCTGTGAAGGAGAGTGAACTGCATGAGGGGTCAGCAGACCATTTCCTCCACATCAGATCCGATTCACATGGGTTGAGTGGGAGGCCTGTTCCATATAAATTGGGAACAATCATACCTGCATTACCTGCTTCACAGGGTTGCAGAAATGAGAGCTACTATTCACAATAATAACAATAATAATAACCACCCTGTCCAGCCTCTTGGACTCCCTCTTACCATGATGAAAGGGATGCAGCACCCCACTGGGAGGAGTCCTATTGCAGCAGCCTCCCCTGCTGAGGGAGAGAAGTATAACCCAGAGAATGCTTGTACATGCCTGAGGAAGAAAAGAACTCCCAAGCACCAGGCACATTTAAATTCAAGCCGAGGGGAATTTGCTATTCTGTGTGGGCAGATTTCAATTGTGAGCTTGGCAGCCATGGTATCCTGTTCTCCTCTGTTACAGGATGAGGGGGGTAATGGGCTTTTTCCCCCCTCCTTGCAGAACAGTTGATTATTGAATCCATACCAGCTGTTCAGGCTAATCCAAGCTTTCTCTGTTTGCTCCTGCTAAGAAAAGCAGTTCTCATCCTGGATGTCATTGTCTGACTCCTGCATTCAGGCTTCTTTTGTGAGCTTAGAGGACCCGCAGGTGACCGGATGAGGCACAAAGGTTGAGAAAACGGGGTTATGTCTAATTAAGAAAGGGGAAGGCGGGTGGTCTGTGGAGACAGCATAGGCATGATATTTCAACCCATGTCATAAAGGAAAAAGGATCAGGGAGAAAAAAAACACAGCAGGGGATGGAAATCCATTTCATAACAGCATGCTGATGTTACTGCTGTGTGTAGCCTGCAGGATACAGAGAGCCAGAAATACAGAATCATTGCATTTCAGAGCTGGCAGGGTCTTCAGAATATAGAATGTAAGAGGCCTTAGACCATGGAATTTTACAACAGAGAACTTTAATGTGAGACCTAGCAGGGTCCCACAAGTTCTCTGGTCTTGGGGTGACCAGCTTAGTGGCTCAAATGAGGTGTAACTCTTAACTACTTCCAACAATGAAGTAATATAAATCATTAGCCTTGGAGCTAAATAAACCTCAGGCCCAGAGTCCTCATGCATCTCCTCCTCCCTGCTCAAAGCCCCGAGGCCCATTTGCATCAATAAGTCAGTTATTGGTCAATAAACATTTATTAAGCACTTGTGCTGTGCCAGGTAGGGTGTTAAGTGCTGGGGATACAAAGAAAGACAAAAGACAGTCCCTGAGCTCAAGGAGCTTATAATCAGATGGGGAGACCATTCACCCAAGGCCTCCTCTCTCCGATTATTGTCTCCATTCAATAGCCCCTCCCTGTCCCCCAGTTTTGTTTTGTTTTTTTGCTCAGCTTCCCTCCTCCTTCTCTGTAGCTTTTTCCTTTCCCACACAACAATCTTCTGTCTTCCTTGCAAGGTGACAATTAGCTAATCTGACAGATTTATTGTACTGCTATGCTAAAGAAAAACTCAATCAGATTGCCTCAGGACCCTCCTTCAGATCCCTAGTCACCCCTGTGAATTATAACAAAGGCTTTCTCCAGACAGAATTATTATTTGATCTTTCATATTAGTAATATACTATATTAATTTGTCCAACCAAAGTGTCAAGTGGAATTCCTAGACCCCTCTATTCTTGGCAGTTGGATTGGGTTTATTCTTGTGGACCTGATGAGGTTTAGGGGTTTAGGGGTGCTGAGACCCCAATATCACAACATGCGGATCCTGCCCGAAAGAATTTGACCCAAGCCTTCTTTCAACCAAAGACAAGGTTTATTAGAACATCCATCAAATTGGACAGACTCTTAAGGAGTCTGAACATTAGTGAGTTATTGGTTAGATTGTAAGAATCTGAGCAGTGGCTAGATTTTAAGAATCTAAGCATCTTAATGGTGACAAGATGGACCTTATATACAGAAAGATTGTGGGAGGGATCTAAGAGTGGCCAAGTGGTTTGGGGTGACTGGAGGAGGGGTCTAAGGAAGATCTGAATGGGAGTGGCCAGTAAACTGCGGCAAACAGAACTCCTGGGACCTGGACAATGGAGCCTAGCAAGGATTAAGTGTGGGAGATGGCGGGGCCATAGAGAAGGGTAGGCTAGGTTAAGGGTAACAGAGAATTGGGAGATTGGGTTTAGCCACAATGAAAGGCCAGTTGATGGGATTATAGCATCTGGCAAATGCCAGAGATTTGGCCATGGAGAAAAGTCCAGGGTTTTTCCTTTTTGGGATCTAGATCCCATCCTCATCAGACCTTCTCTCTAACGATATCACTATGACTTATGTTTTACCCCCAACCAGATGAAATGGGGTACGTATGAGTTTAATTAATTTGTGACTCTTCTCACCTATCATCCTCCCCCTACCCCCACAACAAGCAGCAATCTCCTAATAAACATTCAAACCTAAAGCAAATTTACTATAACAAGTAAAGAACAGAAGTAGGCACCCTAGTTAGCAAGGAAACAAGACCATCTTCCTTCCCCATCTCCAGAAGAGTCAGTCCCAATCCCTTCCTAAACAACCTTCCCAAAGCACTTGGAGGATTCTCAGTAGGGAATGTCCCAAAAGCATGAGCAGAGAGGATCCATAGATCCACAAGCATTTATGAAAGTTCTACTAAGTGTCAGGCACTGTGTTAAATACTGCTTATACAGAAATAAAAATGAAACAGCCCCTTCTGTATTGTCCTCAAAGAATTTCTATGGTGGTGGCAGTGGTGGGAACACTTTTAACTAAATACAAAGACATTTCTGGGCGTGTGTTTTGGGGGAGGGAGAGACTGCAGCGGAGAAGGATCAGGAAAGGCTTCCTGTAGGAGCTGGCATTTGGGATGAGCTTTGAAGGAAATCTGGAGATGAGGAAGGGGTGCGTTCCAGGCATGGCGGACAGCCTCTGCAGAGAGAGCAGATAGAATGTCATGTGTGAGGAACAGTGAAAGACCAGTTTCACTAGACAGTCAAGTTCATGACAGAGAATAATGTGTAATAAATCAGGAAAGGTAGGCAGGAGCCAAATTGTGAAGGGCATTAAATGCCAGAGGAGTTTAGTTATTCTGTCCCCAAGGCAATAGGGAGCCATAGGGGTTTTTCCAAGTAGGACGATAGAATAGTCAGCCCTATGCTTTGGAAAATACCACTTTGGCCGGTGTGTGGAGTTGATTGGAGAGGGGAGAGACTTTAGGAAGGCTGGGCGACCAATTAGGTGTTTATTGCAATAAACCAGGTGGAAGGTGATGAGTATCTGAACTCTATGTCAGTGTAAGGAAGAGAATGGATATGAAAGGCGTCAATCATAGATGTAAAACTGGAAGGCACGTTTTAGGACATCTAATCCAAATCCTTAATTTTCTAAATGAGGAACCCAAAGCCCAGAGTAACTTGATCACTGGGATTCAAACCAGACTTGGGATTTGAGTCCTCTGACTCACACCCAGGATTCTTTCCTCTGTATTATAGTCCCGATAACTTTTGGTGAAAGCAGTGTCTCTGTTCGATTGGGAAGAATACTTCCCCTGGATTCTTGGCCCCCTCGATAGAGCCAGTTTGCGGCCTGGCTCGGGTACTTGCCTCATCCACGTTCTGTTCGGATTAGGACTTTTTTTGGTCATAATACCCAGCAGCTGCTGCTTTTGTAGGAGCAGCAAGACGGCCCAGTAGTTAGGGTATGAAATTTGAGTCAGGAACACTTGAGTTCAAATCCTGCCTCAGATATTTACTTGATTATGTGACTTTGGATGAGTTATTCTTCTTCCTCTCAATCTCATCTACAAAATGGATATAATAGCACCTACCTCACAAAGTTGTTGTGAGAATTAGCAGAGACAATGTAGGTAAAACATTTTATAAACCTTAAAGAGCTGTATAAACATTAGCTATTATTTTCACTGGGCAGCTAGGTGGCACAGAGGATAGAGTACTAGGCCTGGAGTCAAGAACCTGAGTTCAAATTTGTCCTCAGACGCTTAACTAACTAGCTATGTGACCCTGGGCAAGTCGCTTAACCCTGTTTGCTACAGTTTCCTCATTTGTAAAAGAGCTGGAGAAGAACATGGCAAAACATTCCAGTACCTTTGCCAAGAAAACCCCAAATGGGGACACGAAGAGTTGGATACAACTGAACAACAAAAATTCTTTACATTACTGCCGTTGCCATTGGCTTAATTTGTAAATCACAGACAGACATATGGTCCTGCGGAAGCCACAGCTAGCCCCGCCTGTGACTTCTCTTTTTCGCTCCCATCGATCTCTGCTTTCTAACAGTTTCTCCAACCTTAGGACAAAGCTGGAGCTTCTTTGCCTCCTCTTTGGAGGCAGTTAGAAACGTTAGCTGGTTGTTCTCCACTCACCAAGTTGGCCACCCAGTCTCCAGTAAATATTCCTATACTGCAATAATCCTAGTAGACATAAAATCAAGGTTGGACTTCCTAGTGCTCTCTAATAATTACCTAATATACTCTACCACTGTGCTTCCTGCAACGTGTCTCCGGCATATTCTAGCCAGCTATTATTGAAGACTTCCTTGACAGGTTAGCAGATGTACTCCCTCCTCTTCCCCCTCTGAAAACCCCAAACCTGACATTCATAGAGTCTTAGATAGAGAGTAAAAAGGGACCTTAGAGGCCAAGTAGCTCGATCCCCTAGTTCTTCAAATAAGGAAATGAGGCACAGAGAGGTTAATTGATTTGCCTAAGATCACATGGGTAGTACAGTTATCTCTTCCACATCACAAGGGTTAGGGGGGCTGCACCCCTGTGATCTGGAAAATCTGCATAAAGTTTTTGGCTCTCCTTTCATACCGGAGAAGTCTGAATTTTTTCTTTTTCTTTTATGAAGTGTTTATAGTACTAAAAGATAAAGTATGTTGATATTATACAATACTACACATATATTTTATGCATTTCTGAGTTTCTAAACTTTTTCTGTGTCACCTGCTGGCCTTTGTGTGTTGTCTGCAGCTTCCACGAAACTCCCCCAAAAATTCCCATTTAATTTCTTAGGGTGACCTGCAATATATTGAAACCATGATGGGGAAAGTCATGATGTGGAAGTGAATATTTGAGGCAGGATTCATAGGCAAGTTTTCTGGTTTCTCCCAATGCAATCCTCTTTCCATTGTATTAGGCTGCCTTCCCTAGGTGTACAACCTGACTGCCTGCCTGTCCCATGGGTGAAGCCCATGCCTCTGTTATGGACTGCTGGCCAAAGAGGGTCATGACTTACTCCCAGGCACACTCCTTGCAGATGCCACAAAGCTTTCTGCTTTCTCTGTGACGGACTTTATCTCATTCGATGACTTCTGGCCAGAAGTAGGGTATTTACCTCCCTTTCTAGCTAGCTTAGGGCAGGTGGACCAGAGTTTCAGGCAGCTCACACAAATAGAAGCTGCCCTCTCCTTTCTTATACTCGCATACAGTACTTTCACCCACCCACCCACACACACCCACACCCACACACATACACATGCATATGCCCCCCACAAAAGTCTATAGTATTATTTAAAGAGGGACAGGCAGGTGATGCAGTGCATAGAGTGCTGGACCTGGAGTCTGGAGGACCTGAGTTCAAATCTGGCCTCAGACACTTACTGGGCAAGTCACTTACCCCTGTTTGCCTCAGTTTCCTCATCTGTAAAATGAGCTGGAGAAGGAAATGGCAAACCACTCCAGCATCTCTGCCAAGAAAACTCCAAATAGGGTCACAGAGAGTTGAACATGATTGGAAAGACTCAAATCAATCAATAATCAACATTATTTAAACACCTTTTCAATAGTGTCTTCATCATAGGCACATTTAGGCAACCCCTAAAGTCACCAGTCCTTGGTTAATAGTTAACAAACATTTATCAATCAATTACTATATATCAGGCACTTCGCTAAGCACTGAGAATACAAAAAAAGACAAAAAACATGGCGTCTGCACTCCAGGAGCTCCCATTTTAGTGGTGAGACAATGCGCAAACAACTCTGTACATGTAAGATATGTGTGGTGGAAATGGAACGTAATCTCAGTGAAAAGGCATTAGCAGTAGGTGGGACCAAGAAAAGCCTGCAGAAGGAGGGATTTGACCTGAGTTTTGAAAAAGCCAGGGAAACTGGTAGGTGGAAGTAAAGAAGGGGTGCATTCCAGGCTTGGTGAGGGTCTGTCTATACTATTAGTGATAAAAGTTCCCTAAAAACTGAGTAGCCAGGCCAACCACTTACCACTACAGATAATCGTGCAAGTCTCTCTAGGGTTCGGTTAGCCTAGTTGCTTTTGGATTCTGTGCTAAATAGAGTTCTACTAATACTGGTAGTGCAATATACCTTTGAACAAAAAGATTAAGGATAGGAATTAGATCTGTGATTTCAACATATAGGGAAGGCCTAAATGAGGAAAGTCCCTCTACTAATGCAATTTTTAAAAATTGTGCTCCCTCTCCCCATATTGATGTAGCCTAAAATAAAAAAAAAACAACGAAATCTTGGATAAATCCTAAAAATGCAACCTAAATGCTAAGTGAAGCTCCCAGATTTTCAATCTGAGCTCTGCAGACAGGCATAGTGAGAGTGAGGGTGAGAGCAGAAGTTATCTCTCCCTTTAGAGTCTCCATGGTGAAATATATTTAATATAATTGTACATGTATAGCCTATATCAGATTGCTTGCCATCTTGGGGAGAGGGAAAAATTTGGAACTCAAAATCTTATAAAAGTGAATGTTGAAAATTATCTTTAAGTGTAATTGGAAACAATAAAATACTATTAAGTGAAATAAAATAAAACAAAATTTTTGCATCAACATTCATTAGGGAAAAAATAATAATAAAATAAAGGCAGTGGGTATCTCTTTTTGATTCAGTGGCCAATCCTCTTTTGATACATTCCCTGCCACAGCTGCCATCACTGGTACCAAAGGATTTGCTGTGTCCTCCGTAAGTGCCAAATCCTTCAGTACCAAGCACATGTGCCTCCAGAAGTGGCCAGGGGAGCCAGACCCAGCTCCAAAGCAGAGCAGATATTGGAAGGTGAGGTATGGCAGGGAACTGATTACCCTCGTTACATATACAAAATGTTCTCCCATAAAAGGTTACAAACTTCTGTTTTAGTTTAGCAGCATCATTTTACAGCCGGGCCTACAGGGGCTAATTCGTTTGAGATTGTGCATCTATCCAGCAACATCTGGGACTTCAATAGCTAAGACATAGGGAAGAATAAGAGTAGTAGAGAGCCCAACCAATTTATAGGAGATGGTTTCCAAGAAAGGAGCCAAAAATAAAATTCATGGGCTAAAATGTCTAAACACAAGTGCCCAAGGTATGGTTAATAAGCCAGGGAGACAAATGTAACCTCATTGATATCACTGAGACTTTGTGGGATGAGTACCTTGACTGGAATATGGCTCTGAAAAGGTATTACCTTATTCACAAGAAATAGAAGAGATAAAATGAGAAAAGGTAGAATATCATTGTTAATAGGAACATATATTCATGTAAAGAAATCAAGGAACTAGAGTAGGGAGGCATACTCGAGAACATTTAGGTGAAAAGCAGTGGAGAGAGAACAAAATGCTATTATGAGCATAATGTGGACTATCCGGGCAAAAGAAGGAACTAGATAAGTGTAGACAACAGATTACAAACCTGGTATGGAGAAATGGTACAGTAGTAATGGATATTTATCCAGATATCTGGTGGTAGAACTAACTCTCTGTCTCTCTGTCTCTGTCTCTATCTCTCTTTCTCTCTGTCTTTCTCTCTCTTTCTCACTCTTTCTCTCACTCTCTCTCTCCCTTTTACCCTCTCCCCCTTTCTCCCTCCTCCCCACCCCAAAAGCAGAGCAACTAAATATTGGCTTATATTAGTGATTATTTGATTCTTCAAAAAACAGAGGAAGTTACAAAGGAAATTATTATTCTGGATCTGATGGAACTTGTAGCTTAAATAGGAATTGTGGGAACTTTGGAAAGAAGTAATTATTTTATCTTAGAATTTGTGATAGAAGAGAGGCAAACTGGGCATACTTGGACATACAAACTTGATTTAGGCAAAGTGGAAAGGATTCGGAGAAAAGAAAGCTCTCTACTCTGCAGAGAAGGATAGATGGCTCTCAAAAATGAAATTCTAAAGACTCAAACAGAAACATATTCCACAAGGAAGAAAAGGGAGAGCCGTCTAAAGAGACCAGTGTGGATGCAGTGATCCACTTACAACCATCATTGCTTCATTAAGAATATGTCATGTGACTTCATTTCCTTTTTTGACAAGGTTACTAGACTGGTTGGTCAAGGAAATGCTGCTGATATAATTTACCTAGACTTCAGCGAAATGCTTGACAAAATCTCTCATGATATCCTAGTGGACAAGATGGAGAGATGTGAGTTTGATAATAGAGATAATACAGTTAGGTAGAACCGGAACTAAATGAAACACTGGGCTCAAAAAAAATAGTCCTTAATAGCTTGACTTCAACTCAAATGGAAGTCTCCAGTGGAATGCCCCAGGGATCTGTGCTTAGTTCTGCAGGATTGAACATTTTTATGAATGACTTGGAAAATGTCATAGGTGGCAAGCGATCAAATTTGCACTGGATTACAGGGCCAAGATTTGAAGAAATCTGGACAGGATAAACCAATGAGCCAAACCTAATAAAATGAAATTTAATAGAGACAATGTTCCACACTTGGATTAAAACAAATAACTTCAGAAGTACAAGATGAGAGGAGCATGATTAGATGGAAGCTTATCTGAAAGGATCTGGAGATTTGAATGAACTACAAATTCAGTGAGTTAATTTTAAAAAGTGGTAATAAAAAAAAACTCAATTTTCAACTTCAGTCTGCATTAAGAGAGACATTGTATGTAGGACCATAGAGGTAATTATCACTCCATATTCTGCCTAGGTCAGGTCACATTTGTAGTATGATATTTAATTCTGGGTATTACATTGTCCTCAGCTTGTGGAGGGTAATTCTAAAGACTGGAAAAGTGATCAGTTTTTCCCACCCAGTCTCCAACATTTAGGAGCAAATGCTCTCTAAATGTATAGTTACGTGGTAAATTATCTCTTTTGCACCACTAAAAGGCAAATATAGAATTCATATATATTCCAGAGGGATTTACTGATGCATATGGTACAGTATACCAGATCTCAGAGGGATAATAAAAACAGGTAACAGAAAAGCTGCCACCACCCCCTCCTCTCTCCCACTCCCACACTTTCCATTGTGAGGAATGCTTCTCTAGGCCTACAGTTACTGGTCTTATCCCAACCATTGACATGCCAATACAAGTGTCAGCATTTGTGTTAGAGTTGCTGGATGAAATCCCTAAAAGCAATCCAATTTGAGGCTGAATTTTTCCTGTTTATATAACCCTTTATTGGCAAGGGGAATGATGCAAAGTATAGTTTTTCCAGATGGTAGTAGAGATCATGGGAGACATGGGATAGAGGAAACTCACAAACCCTTACTCTCTGGCAAGAGGACAGGGGCCACCATACACCAACAGTGAGCTGATGGCAAAGGAGTTTGCTACTACTCTAAATTGAATATGATAATGAATAGTTGGAGCCTTCTTCACAAAATTTGCTATTTGCATGAATATATCTGCTTGCCTCCTGTGGGATATGATGAAGTTATCCCTACTCCAGTAGTTTAACTCTCTTGCTTCATCACTGCCTGGCCACCTGGCATCACTACTCTTTGGGAGCTTCCAGCTCTATTTTAAACTTTGTTTATTTATTATTTATGTTTTAAGGGGCTTTGTCTTCAAATAAAGACAAGCTGATATTTCTTGCATTGCATGATTGTTTTGTATAAAGGAGTGGACCATGCAAAGTGGGAAGGTCAAAAGGGAACCTGAGATTAATTACATTAGATTTAACCATGAGCTTGTATCGAGCCATCTTGCCAGCTGCACAAAGAGGGTCTTCATTTATATAGAGGAAAATATGGTACACTTTATCAGGAAAGTTTCACCATATATTCTAGCCTTGAAGTTCAGGGAATACTAATTGGTTAAAGTACGTGTGACTGCATTTGTGAATAGTCTTTTCTGAAGAGTAGTCTTCAGCCAACCCAGTCCCTATATACCATCAATGTCCTTGGCAATATTAGATGCAGGTGACTATTACCTAAGGTAGGAGGAAAGAGGAGGCCTATCATGTACAATTTCTCATAATTGGCCCAAGGATGGTGCACATTCAGTAACATTGAAAGAGGACTATTATCACAGTGTAGGCAAAATGCCCAGTTCAGGTACTAATCATTATCCTGACAACCACCTTGGAGGACGCTACCATTGTCTTGGGTCTGGAGGAAAAGGTAAAACCTACTCAGTAAAGCTTCTTGAAAAAGAGAAAAATAAAACCTGTTGAACTTTTAGCATACAAACTACAAGCAGCGATATTTCAAAGAAAATAATTAACTCAATATGCAAAGAGAAAAGATGACTAAACTTATACTTAATATGAAGATTTCTACTTAGGAAACAGATCTACCAAAATTGGTTGGAGGTTGGAGTTGCAATTTCAGTATACAATAAGTACGAAATGGATGCAATTTCATTCAAGGACTTCTTTCATAACTTAGTTTTACTTCAAAACATAGAAATTCATACATCAATAGCTCCTTGAACCATAAGGTGAATGACAGTAGTCATAGAAATTGCTACGCTAATGCTGATACCTACCACATGTATGAAGGACATTAACAAGCTAGAAAGGAGCTGGAGGAAGATGACTGGAGGGGAGGGAGTGGGATGCTACAGACTGTGGTTTATGAAAAGGAGAAGAGGAGACTTAAAGGGACCATGGCAATAAACTTCAAGGATCTCAAGGGCTGTCATGAGAAAGCGGTCTTAGATTTGTGATACTTGGCCCTAGTGGGGGAAGAATTGGGAGCAATGAGTAGAAGATGAAGTACGTCTGATTTTGGGCTGGCATAAAGAAAAACTTCCTAACAAGCAGCATTATCCAAAAATGGAATGGGCTCTCTTCAAGGGTGTACTGGTAAATATTTTACAGATAACTATCCAAAAATGTAGGAAACCCTTTTCAGGTTAATCTGTATTAACTCTTTCTCCATCATTTTTTTAAAAGACTAAACAATCAACAAAACAATAAATCAAGACTCGATTGTAATATTTACCAATTTCCAAGGTGTAGATGCTCTTGCTGAAAATTTAACTATCAACTCTAACACCAACTGGCTCTATCTAGCATACTCCTGACTGCTTTGGGAGGTAGTGAGCTCTTTATCACTGGAGGTCTTCAAGTGAAGGCTAAATGATTTTTGTTGGGACTGTTATAGAGGGGTTCTTGTTCAGGTATGGGTTAAACTAGATGACTTTCTAGACCAACTAGTGTTGGTTCCTTCTAACCCTGGGATTATATAATTATCTGACTTATTTGGTGAATTGGATTGAATTGAATTTTGTGATTCTAAGAATGTAGCACTTCTAACATTTAGTCCTGTGTTCCTTTCAGCCTCTCCACCTAGACTAGGAGTTTTAATGCTTTGATAACTTTATTTCAATATAACGAGTTTCCTTTATAATCTTACATATATTATTTCATGCATTTTAAAATATCATTCTGAGAAAGCTTTACCAAACTGCCAAAGGGGGTCATGTCACACACAAAAAAAATTAAGGGGACGTCTGGGTGGTACAATGGATAGAGCACCAGCCCTGGAGTCAGGAGGACCCGAGTTCAAATCTGGCTTCAGATACTTACTGTGTGACCCTGGGCAAGTCACTTAACCCCTATTGCCTCCAAAAAAAAGGAGGGAAGGAAAGAAAGAAGGAAGGAAGGAAGAAAGAAAAATAGAAAAATAGGTTAAGACCTACCCTGATCTAGTGGAGGGTTGGATTTCCAACCCTAAGGTTCCTTCCAACTCTCAAATTCCATGAATTTATTCTGTCTCCTTCAACCACAGCAATCTTCCTTGTTAATGCTCTTTCCACTATACCCCAGTGTTTCTCAGGATTCTACCCTTCATCAAATGCTAAGGTCATTTTAAATCAGCTCTGTTCCTGACAATCAAATTGTATCATTAGAGATGAAAGGGATCTTGGATATTATCTGGGGGTGTGGCTGGAGTGGAGGGAAAAGGGTGGTCAGTTCCCTGCAATGGTAAGAGCATCCTATTAGGAAGATTGAAGCCAGGAGACTTTGATTTGAGTTTTATCTCTGGTAAATACAAGCTATGAGACCCCAGATTTGGAATCAGAAGAACTGGATTTGCATCTTGGCTCTGCTATAAAGTTATGAGTCATTATGTTTCAAAGAAAACTGTTAACTCCTAACTCACAAAGGAAAAAAGGATTAAAATAAACTATACTTAATACAAATATTTCTTCTACTTAGGAAAAGAATATTTCATATTCTAATGAATATGAAATTAATAAACCAATAAATTATTAATAAATTAATAAATCACAAGAATTTCATATTCTATAAAATGACCTCTCTGGAATTCAGTATTATTATCCATAAATCGAGGGTGTTGGACTATGTGAACCCTAAGGTCTCTTTTCAGCCCTATATCCTTATGATCTTAAGCCACTTAACCTTTATCAGCCTGTTTCTTCATTAGTCGGATGGGAATTATAATTCTTTTGCTACCCATCTCACAGGGTTATTGTGAGGAACTCACTTTGTAAATCTTAAAGCAAGGTGGAAATGCCAATAGCTGTCCAATCTCCCACCCATTTTGCAGATGGTAAGACTAAAGACCAGACAGGTCTTAGGGTCACACATCTAAGCAGCAGTAGGGCCAGAATTCAAGCCCAGATCTCCTGGTTTCTAGGCTAGAGCTTGTTCCAGAATTCCATTTTTCCTCTGTAGACTCCAGGGCCTCCCTCCTTCCCAAGATGCCTCAGTTCCTTTTGGTTTGACATCTCATTATAGAAGGTCCTCACAAACCTCCCAGATTTTTTATGAGGGTCAAAGGAAATAATATTTGCAAAACACTTAGCACCGTGTTTGTCTCATAGTAGGCACTTAATAAATGCTCCTCCTCCCCCCATTTCTGTTCCTGTAGAAGAATGTAAACTCCTTAATGGCAGGAACTGGTTAATTTTTTTATATCCTCAACACCTAGCATAGTGCTTTGTACATAGTTGGTGCTTAATAATTGATTGTTGAATTAAATCAAATTGGACCCACATAGCATTTACTATCTGTACCATCCATTTGACCCTTAGTAGTTACTGATTTACAATCTCTTGTGTTGTTATTCAGCTTTTCATGTGTGTATATTTCATCTGTCCAACTGGCAATAAACTTTATGAGGACAGGACTATGAGTTTTATTTCTTTATGTTTCTCACACTGGTTAGCGCAGTGCCAAGAATAAGGTAGGTAGGTCCTGAATAAATGAATGAGTAAATAAATGAAATGGCTCACATAGGACCAAAGTTCTCCCCACATGGAGTACATGCTGATTTTCTATTTTGATGACTACTAACTATGGAGACATTGGTTCCAGTTAAAACTTTCTACTCACTCATTGTGTGTGACCTTGGGCAAATTACTGAATTTCTCTGGGCTTCTTTCCTTATATAGAGAGATTTAAATTAGATGACCTCTGTGGTTCCTTCTAACTCTTAACATTCAATGGACTTTGCTCCAACACTGTGTTTTAAGACCCCTTTCAGCACTAACATTCTATGAAGTTATAATTCTTTGAGTTATCGAGTCAGGACCTAGTGCTATAAAAAAAGGGGTTTGCCTGCCCAAACATGATACATTCCACTGGCAAATGCATGATTGTTATCTGCTCTGTATAATAAATAAATAAATATTTCATTCTCATTCATTCTCTCTCTTAGTCACTCTCAATATGTAAGTAATACATATCCCTCTGGACATGGTACATACATGTATATATGCAGATAACCCACTAATTAAGGTGAATTGAGGGAGACATTAAAATATTTTATAAGAAACATGAACAAAAATGCCACCAAATTTATATTGTAGAATCTTCATTTCCCCTAGTCTGGATCTGTGAGTGGTTTAGAAAGCTCTTGGTAAGGAAACTTCCTCCCCTAGTGCAGCTCAGAAATTCAGCTATAATTTAAAATCTTAAAGAATTGTCTAAGCCACTGAGAGGTCAAATGACTTGCTAAAAGAAGGTAGGAAACAAGCATTTATTAAGTACCTACTGTGTGCTACACATTGTGCTAAACACTTTACAAATATTACCTCATTTGATACTCACAACAACCCTGCAAAGAACTGCTATTATTATCCCCATTTTATAAGAAACTGAGGCAGAAAGTGGTGAGGTGACTTGCTTATTAGTCCTTTCTTCCTTGGAGGCAATCAGAGTTAAGTGACTTGCCCAGGGTCACACAGCTAGTACATGACTGAAGCCAGATTTGAACTCAGGTCTTCCTTATTCCATGGCTGGTGCTCTCTCCGTTGTACCTATGGTTATGCTGATAGTTCATATTAGAGATAGAATTTGAACCAAAGTCTTACTGACTCCAAGGTTAACCTTCTATCCAATATGCTATGTTGCCTGTCATAGAAATGACAGGTGACATGTTCACATACAGTAATGCAAATTGTAAGAATATGTGCATAATATATATTTATGAAGGGTTAAAATCTATCTAAATTATGGACTATCCTTCACATATGATGCATACTGATGCCTGCATTCACATATACTTTAATGGCAGCTTTGAGTAGTGGTACTTGATCTGTTTTATGTAGTTTTGTGTAGTGGAAAGACCATAGGGTTAGAAGGCTTAGGTTCCCACCTGAGAACTGACATGATGTAGCTGTGCAACTTCAGGTAAATCACTTCATCTCTCTGGTCATTGGCTTCATCTGTAAAAAGAGAAGTTTGGATGAGGTAATTGGCTAAGGACTTTTTCTTATCTATGACTCTTTCTAGAAAAAAGGTAGCCCATGGTCCTTGAGAGCAAAGACTCAACAATACAGTTCCTAAGGACTTTCATTATATCCTGGAGAAAATGACACATGGCTGGATATGACACAGTCAGATGGCTTCACAGCTGGTTAAGCAATTGTACTTTCAAAATGAATGATGAGTTGATGTCAACCTGGAGTTAGATCGCTAATGGTATGCCTTGGGACTCCATTTCACTCCTGTCTTCTCAAATATTTAAATGGATCTGAATTCATCAATGTGGGTATTCCATTGAATAACACTGATCACAACCTATCCATATCTGCCTATCTTAAGTGACTCTTGTCCATGACTTCCCATAAATACACCATAGAGGTTCCCATTCATTATGCTAACAGCCCCACTTTCTTTTTCTTGACATTGAGAACATATGAATGGATCATAAAGAGCCCACCTTCTTTTCCATTCATACTTTTCTTTTATGACATGTATTCTGCTCTTTCAGGTCCTTATTTGTTATGTATGGCAACCAACTTATGCCCATGGGGTATCTCTCCATTGCCTTTTGATGAGTTTCAATTTGAATATGAGAGGTACCATGGTAGAGTGGAAAGAACACTAAACTGGGAGTAAGGAAGATTTGGATTTCAATACCACTTCAGACACCATTAAGTGTGCTAGCTGTGTGACTCTGGGTAAATCACTTAACCTCTTTGGCACTCGGGTTCCTCATCTGTAAGATGATGAGGTTGGTTTTGGTGACTTCTAATGTCCCTTTCATTGCCCTAAGTCTATGATCCAATGATAAATTCTTTGGAGATGGCAATGCTCCAAGCCTCATAGACACATAACATCATTAGAAGAACACAAGCATTGAAAAGATGAACTTTTCTTTCTGGAAGAAGCTTGGGGTGATTAGAAGAGCTTAGAAATTCCCTAAAGGCAATCTGTGGTCTTCTTACTCAACTTTGAGTCCAACTAATTATCCATTTGCAGTGCTTGTCCTATATATACATATATGCATATATGTGTGTGTGGATGCATGTATGTATATGTATGTATATTCAGAATATCTCCCCCCAAAAAATCTTAGTATAGCTTTAATTTTTTTTTTAGGCAATTGGGGTTAAGGGACTTGCCCAGGGCCACACAGCTAGTAAGTGTCAAGCGTTTGGTCTGAGGCCAGATTTGAACTCAAGTCCTCCTGACTTCAGGGTCGGTGCTCTATCCACTGTGCCACCTAGTTGCCCCCTATAGTTTTAATTTTTAATAGCTTTACATTACACTAAGATGCTGGGGTATGCCCACATACATGTACATATATGTATATAGTTGAAGACAAATATTAATACTAATGCTATGCTTCCTGTTTAGGCACCAGACTTCCAGAAAAAACTTTATTTAATTTGATATTAATCTATATCCAAGCTACTTTTAGCTTGGAGAGAGAGAGAGAGAGAAAGAGCAGAGAGAGAGAGAGAGAGAGAGAGAGAGAGATCGATCGATCTAAACTGTCATAGTCCCCCATGTGTGTACATGTACACACACATATGCACATACATTTCATTAAAGGTCCATTTATTCCTCTATAGAATTATATTAATTTTATTGGGTAAGTTGTTCTTGGCTGAAAGTCTATATAATCCTTTGCCTTCTGGAATATCATACTCTAAGTAAACTCTCTACTCCATTTAAAATGCTGACTGCTAAATCTTATGTGATCTTGACTGTGGTTCTGGTCTTAAAATCTTCCTTTCTGGCTGCTTCCAGTACTTTTTTATTTGACCTAGAAGCTCTTGATTTGGCTGTTATGCTTCTGGGAGTTTTCATTTGGGAATTTTTTTCAGGTAATTAGTGAATTCTTTCTGTTTCTACTTTGACCTCTGTTTCTAAGAGATCTGGGCAGTTTTGTTTTAAGGTTTCTTGTTACAGCTTTCAGGTAGTTTAATGATTCTTAAATTATCTCTCCCCAGTCTGTTTTCCAACTCAATTATTTTTGCTATGAGATACCTTATATTTTCTTCTATTTTTTTCAATCTCTTGACCTTGTTTTATTATTTCTTATTGTCTTATGGAGTCATTGGCTTCCATTTGATCCATTCTAATTTTCATGGACCCTTTTGCATAGAAGAGGCTTGTTTTTTTTTTTTTTAATCTCTTGTGCCAAGAAATAAATTCCCTTTTCAATTCTTTCTTCTATAGCTCTCATTTCTTTTCCAGTTTTTCCATTACTGCTATCATTTCATTGATTTAAAAAAAAAAACACCACTTTTCCTTTTCAAACTTTTGTTTCATTTCTCCCAGGAATTCTAGTTGAATTTGTGCCCAAGCTGTGTTTTCCTCCAATGCTTTGCTGGTAGATATTTTAGAATTACTCTCTTCTTCTGAATTTGTGTCTTAAGCATCCCTGTTAATGTAAGCTTTTATGACAGAATTCTTTTTTTCTTTCTTTTTTTTTAGGGGGGGCTTACTCATTCTTCCAGCCTACTTCCTGACTTCAGATTTCATATTGTGGTCAGGCTTTATGCACTTCTGGAAGGAAGGTCTGGTTTGGTCTTTTTTTTTTTTTTAAGGCAATTGGGGTTAAGTGACTTGCCCAGGGTCACACAGCTAGTAAGTGTCAAGTGTTTGGTCTGAGGCCGGATTTGAACTCAGGTCCTCCTGACTTCAGGGCCAGTGCTCTATGGTTTGGTCTTGATGCTGCTTCTTAGAGAATTAAATGTTGTGTTATTCCAAGATCTCAGGGACAGCTCAGGCTGGTAATGAGCAAGTTGTCAATATTCCCCATGTGCCTTTATCCAGGGCAAAGTCTGATCACTACCCTCCAGGTATGAGCTCTACAAATTTACTCACCTAGGTTTGAGTCTGAGCAATACACATGTGGCTTGCTCCATTTGGAGTGCCAGTAGACTGCTGTTGAAGTTGACTACTATCAGTCAGTTAGAAAATTCTGCTGGTTTGGAGTGAGAGAACCAAAGGTTCCACTCTGGTCTGGGAGTCATGCCCCAGTTATTCCACTGCAGGCTTCAGATTAGGCTAGAGGCTGGAACAGCTACTGCACTCCTGTCCTGGCATCAGAACAACATAGCTGCTGCTGAACTCATTCTGTCCTGTGTATACAACCTAGGGACTGTGATCACTCCTCACCCTGGAATATCACCTCTTGGTACAGGTCTTCTCCTCATTCAGCCCTGGATCTGTGATCTAGAACTGGGTAGTGAACAACAGAGCTGCCAGTTGGAATCTATTCCTATACCCTGAAAAAAGTTGAGATCCTCTTTTCTGGATTTGGAACCTCTTCTTTCCCTAGTTTGCAGCCTCTTCCCATGTGTGAAAACTCTGTGTGGCCATTCCCCATGACACCTCTGTCCCAATGTCGACAGACCTCTCTGTTTATCTCCCTATGCTGACCTGGGCTGGAAAAATAACTCACTTTGATTTTTTTTTCTTGGATTTACCAATCAGGACTTGGTCTGGTGCATTTTCTAGATCTGTTTGGAGGTGTTGTGTGGGTAAATTTGGCTGTACTTCTTCCTGCTACTCCATCATATTGGCTCCTTATGGGAGATGCATTTTTGTTTGAGAGAGAAGTTTCAGGAGCGGTTGAAAGCACAGTACAATTTTTAAAAAGCAGTCCAGATTACCTTTTTCCACTCACTCAGCTCTGGGTGCCACTCACTATTTACTTGAAGTGGTTGTCTAAAATATATGTACTGATGGGCCAATTTGCTACCGTCCACATAAATGCATATCATAGTCTGGACAATAAGAATTCCACTTAGCTTTTCCTATATGGATTAGGCCAAACTCTTTTAAGTAGCTATCAGTCTCATTTAGGAAACCCTGGAATATTTCTGGACTTGATGCAGTCAGCACAATGCAATCTAGAGAAATAACTGTAGAATTTCACCATCTCTCTTCTATTTAGATTCTGCATTGGACATCTTCCATAGCAACGGCAAACACTTTTGGGGAATATGTCCCCTGTCTTGTGCCTCTCTTGATATTAATAATTAGAGCATTATCAAACTAACTTATCTCTTTTGTTAAACTATCAAGGAATCTCATATGACCATAATGTCTATTTAAGAGACTCTTAATTGGAAGAAAATTTTCATTTTGTTCTACTAAATCAAATGTTTTTAATAGTCAACAAACAAAAAATAATAAATTAATACAGTAAATAAATAGTCATCAACAAACAATAAATACAGTAAGTTTGGTATTGTATTCTCTGTACCTTTTAATCAGTTGGGTGACTTGTCAAGATGCAATCTGCATAGAATATCTTTTGTGAAAGCTTTCCTGTTCTCTTCTCATGTTTTCTTTTAGGATGTCCTTGAGATTTATATAGATATTCTTATAAAGGGTATGTAAAAATGAGAAATACACAATTAGAAGAGTAGTTATTGATATGCTCTCAATTTTTTCAGTGATAAACCTTTCTGTGACTTTACCAATCATTTGATAGGGTCCCCCTCTTTCGGTTATCTTGAGAATCAATCCCTCAGCACTCTCCAAATTATGTAATCTCCTGCACAGACCTTTTCTGTGTACACTTGACCTTGTCTAGCTAGTCATCCTGTCTTTGTTTTCATTAGTGGTATTTCTACTTCCTCATGTAGCATATCAGGTTCAGTGATTTGAGACTCCAAATGAGTTAACTATGTAGTTATCCATGAAGAAAATAGTTTGTTATAGAAATGTTGACAGATATTTTCCATTTTTTTGTTTGTCATCCTTTCATTTTCTTCTTAAAATGCTTTGGAGATAAGCTAATTAATTCAATGGAGTTTCTTGCTAAGTTTTCTCTTTCTTGTTTCTCTTTCCCTCTACTTCTTCTCTCTGTTTTGTGAGATGATTCTATTCATAATCTTCCACTATCTTCTCCATAAAGTTTTACAGATGAGTTCATATTTTAAACCTGTGTTACTCTTGGTTACTATGTCTCTGTGTTTGGCGAAGGGAGCAAGTGTTTGTGAATATGGTGGTTTCTAGGCTATTTCAACCTCTTCTTCATGATGTTTGCCTACTCTATAGCAGGTAAACTTCTGTAAGAAATGATGGCAGTTTGTGTTGGTATCTATTCCCTTATCCATTTCCTATTGGATGGGGACATCAATAGTATGTTTTAAAAAGTGAAATTGGATTTGTTTTAATTGCATGCTGTATCTTCTTTTTACATTGGTTCTTTCTTCCGATTTGATAATTATTATGGTTCTTGTTTTAATAAGTCAATGGACTAACTAGACACAAATAATTAATATGAACACAAAGGGGCTCTGCAGGACTAAGGAACATTTTGGATTTTTATCTGTTGCATAGGTTGCCATCGTCCAATAATTCATCAGCTAGTAGACTAGTTCCTAGCGAGGATCTTCTATTTACTTAGTTGGGTTAAGTAAGGATCCCCACGTGGATCCCTCAGTCAATGGTCTGTCTCCTTTGCAGTATGGTAAAATTCTCATATTCTTTGAGAACCTAGAGTCTACTTCATTATATGATGAGACATAGTAATAGGACTTTTGTGGAAAGCAGGTGATACTACAACAACAAAAATTTATTAAATGCCTACCATATACAGAGCATCGCCCTAGATGTTGGGTGAGATTTAGTTTAGATGAGACATAATATCTGTCCTCTTGGAGCTTATAATCTACTAGTTAGAAGTCTGAATCAAGATTCAAAATTATCTCAATAGGATAGTATGCTGGACTAAAAATAACAAGAAGAAATTTAATAGAGATAAATGTAAAGTTCTAAATCTGGGTTCTAAAATCAAAATATCGGTTGCAGAATTATGTTATGGGGGACTTGTGGCTTGATAAAAGTTCATATGAAAAAAGATTTGGGGAATTTTGGTAGGCTGTAAGCTTCATAGACATCAATTATGTGTTGTGTCTACTAAAAATGCTCATCTAAATGAAGACTAAATTAATTAAAAATATGTCCAAATAAGAGAGAATAATATTTCATCTCTGTTCTAATCAGACCACTTCTTAAATACTGTATTCAGTTCTGAGCATTAAATTTTAGGGAGCACATTGGTAAGTTGATAAAGGACTATAGGAAGAGAACTGGAATGATTAGGGGACTTAAAATTATGCCATATGGAAGATGGTTAAAGAAATGAGGAATATGTAACTAGAGAAGAAAAGGCATGAGCTGGGGAAAGAGGGTGGGGTGGGGTCATAGTTGCTATCTCCAAGTACTTGAAGGGTTGTAATAAGGAAGAGTAAAACATGTAGTGCCATGGATAAGCGCCAGGCCTAGAGTCAAGAAGACCCGAGGTCAAATGCAGCTCAGACACTTACTAGCTGGGTGCCCCTGGGCAAGTCACTTAACCCTGTTTGCCTTAGTTTCCTCATCTGTAAAATGAGCTGGAGAAGGAAATGGGAAACCACTTAAGTGTCTTTACCAAGAAAATTCCAAATGGGGTCACAAAGAGTTGGACATGACTGAAACAACCGAACAACAATAACAATAAGGAAGAGTAGTTAGACTCATTTATGTTGGTTCTTGGGGTCAGAGATAGGTCCAATGGATGGGGGCTGAGGAGAAACAGATCTTAGTTTAATACAACAATCAGAGTTTTTCAACTTTGGAATAGTCAACCTCAGGACAAAGGTCAACAAATGAATTTGAATTTTACTCAGTAATCAATAAGGTACCAGTGGAAATTTTTGAAAGCAGCAGTGACAGGACCAGATCTAGACATAAGGAAAATTATTTTGTCAAAGTAATGAAAGGAAAATTAGAGGGGAAGAAAATGGCGTCAAGAATATCAGTTGGCAACAATAATATGCAGGTAGAAATAAGGAACTAAAGTGGTAGAAATGGGAACTAAAGAGGAGGGGATAGCTTTGAGAGACGACACATGTGAACTTGACAAGGTGAGGGAGAGGAAGGAAGCAGAGCCAGACCCGAGGGTTCAAATACAGGAAATAGGGTAAATGTTGGTCCCATCGACAGTGAGATTCTTGTCACTGGATGACTACCTACTGTGGATACTGTAGAAATATTTCCTACACGGAGAAGGAGTTTGGATCAGATAGCCCCTCTGGCCCCTTGCAACTCTAAGATTCTATGATTCTCAGAATTTGTGAATCTTGAATTTGTACATTCTCCTTTTGAAGGCAGGCTCCTCATCTGTCACAAGATACAGCACTAAGCCGGCATTTTTCACCCACATGGAGTGACGTGAATAATACATCTGAGGAACATCAGAAATTCCTTTGGAACATGCGGCTGCAGCAAAGGAATGAAGTACTTGTTTGGTTTGCTTGACCAGCGCTGAGTCACGAGCCTGAGCAAGGACCCTGGAGGGTAACTCTCCTTTGACAAATGGCAGAGAACTTGGTACCTGGGACCATGCTGAGTTAAATGTCAAGAGACGAGCCTTAGCTCTGCCACTGATTCAATTAAGTTACTTTGGCCAATCATTTCCCTTCTTTGGTCCTTGGTTTCCTCATTTGTAAAATGGGAAGGGTTATACTATGTGACATCTCCAGCTCTGGACTCTATATTCTTTGGTTCCTTTGTCATGGAAAGAGCGCTGGATTTGGAGTTAGAGGGTCTGAGTTTGAATCTTGGCTCAGCTTCTTACTAGTGGGGTGATGTTGGATAAGTCACTTTATCTTTTCAGGAGTCAGTTTTATCATATATAAAATGAGGAAGTAGGATGGGGTGATCTCTAAGGTCCCTCCCAACTCTTAAATTCTGCAATTCAATAATCAAACATTTTATATTCTCTGTTTTCACAGTCTATATTCTAAAAGTCATTCCATTTCTAACATAATAAGAACTAGGCTATTAAATAGTGGTGAATCATCAGATATCAATTCAAGGGTCAGAGTTCAATCGTATGACCAATACTTTTTGGGTTGGGTGGGTTTTGTTTTTGTTTTTTAATAAAGTTTAATTGCTGCTTTTTGTTTTTTAGACCATAGTCACTTCAACTTGATTTAGTTCAACAAGCATTTACTAAGTACTTACTATGTGCCATTGCTATATGCTTACTATGTACTTACTATGGCACATAGTTGCAGGCTACTATGCTCAGTAAGGTGATTTTTTAAAAAAAATGAAACTCCCTACCCTCAAGGAGTTTACATTCTACTGTAGAGGGTAGGGGTTGAACAACATATACACAGACAACTAAATACAAAATAAATGTATTTTTTGTAGGAGAAGCACTTACAACTGGGGTGATCCAGAGAAGTCTCTAGTAGGAGGTAAGAGCTGGGCCTTGAAGGAAAGTTAGGATATCAGGAGGCAGAGGTGAGGAGGGAGAGCATTCCAGGCATGAGATATAGGCTGTGAAAGGAGACGAGAGTTGGAATGTCTTGTACAGAGAATATCAAGTATTTCCATGGATGCCAGACCATTGAACCCTCTGATAGAACACAGTAAAACAGCCAGAGGTTACCACACTTTTTTGGTTCACCATGCCCTTAGTGTCTCAGTAACTTTTTTACAACACCTATAGGCCAAAAGAAATATTTAACACTTCTGTTAATTAAATAGTTAGGTCCAAACAAATTAATAAGTATGTATGTCCTAACAACTTAGTAGCTGTTTGGAAACCAAAAAAACCACATAAATTGAAAGAACAAATAATATTTTAATCTCATTCTTAACCACAATTATTTAATAATTATTATTAAAATAGTCATTAATAGGTATTTCTGTCCTAACTACTTAGAAGCCATCTGAAAAAAAATACACATAAATTGAAAGATCAAATATTTTTAATCTCATTCTTAAATAACCACAATTACTTATTAATGGATTGCATGTGCCTGGTGGGCCCTGCACAGCTTTTCAAACATTGGGATCAGATGTGGACAGCCTCATTTCCTATCCTCATTTATTTTTGCAAAGTACATGTTCTGTATTTATTTTGACAGCTGTTGGTGCAATGGATAGAGTACTAGGACTAAAGTCAAGAAGACTTGAGTTCAAATCTGGCCTCAGACACTTATTTTAACACTTTTTTTGAGGGGGGTGAGGCAATCAGGGTTAAGTGACTTGGCCAGGGTCACACAGCTAGTAAGTGTGAAGTGTCTGAGGCCGGATTTAAACTCAGGTACTCCTGATTCCTGAGACGGTGCTCTGACTACTGTGCCACCTAGCTGCCCCATGGCCTCAGACACTTATTAGCTGTGTGACCCTTGGCTAGTCCCTTAAGCTCTATTTGCCTCAGTATCTTCAACTGTAAAATGAGGTTAAAGATAACATTTACCTTGCAGGGTTGTTGACAATATCTATCATTTCTCTTCCCTGCCTTTCCCTTCCTTGCCCTGCCCTTCCCCCTTTTTAATCAAAGCAACCACTAAAAACCTAGCTTCACAAAGCTGTGACATCGCAAATGGAATTTTGAAAAGTTGACTGATATGGCTGAAAACATAAGTAAACAGAAACAAATATCAAACTCCCAGCAATGTTATTGAAAGGAATGTAATAGAGCAAAATCCAGGGTTGACACTGAACTGCCTTAAACCAGTAGTTTTCATAAGTATCTGACAGATGTCCAGTATTGCCGTTCCCCTCAAAAATTTAAAATATCCTGAGGTGCCTTGGATACCTCAACATACAGTTTGGGAATGAGAAAGTTAAGTGGAACTAGGCAAATGCCTGCATCTGACAATGCAGGTAAATTTCTGCACCTACCATCCTCTACCTCTCTACTGAGAGGAGGGAAAAGTGCATATGACCATTTATTCTCTGGGACCAAGAACCAATTTGTTTTTGGTTGGTCAGTGATGTCACTAATACTTAGCATGAAGAATACAAACTTTGGGTTTTGGCCTCTGGGCCTTCCGGCATTTAAAATCCTTTGCTACTTTTTGGCAAGAGCCTAGAATATGGATGAACCCCTAAGCCAGATGCAATTTGGTTTTATAGTTACTTACAAGAAGGCCACTATCCTCAGTCTGGCACGCCACCTTGCATGAATCTAAATCACAGTCCCAAAATGAAAGAATTGGAAGGACCCTGAGACCATATAGTTCACCCCTTACCAGGGGCATCAACCCCATCTCATAGGATCATAGATTTGGAACTGGATGGGACCTTAGAGACCATGGAGTCCAACCCTCCCATTTCATAGATGAGAAACTGAGACTCAGAGAGGTTGATGGTCCAATGTCACATGGGTAGCATATGGCAGAGCCAGGATTCAAGCCCAGGTCCTCTGACTCCGAATCTAATATTCTTTCCACTGTGTGGTGTCTCACCACATTCTGCCTAGATCATTTCTCAGCCTCAACTTAAAGTCCTAAAGTGATGGGGAATTCACTGTCCTTCAAGGCAGTGCATCCCATGATTGGACACCTCAAGTTGTTGGGAAGTTTTTCTCATGGTGAGACCAAACTCTGTCTCCTGATGATGATTTTGGCCTCTCCAAGGCCATTTCCTCAATGTCCTGTGAAATTTCACTTTCTTGGCTAGGG
>NW_020954723.1:4503095-4693115 GCF_900497805.2 Vombatus ursinus | reverse complement strand
ATGTCCTGTGAAATTTCACTTTCTTGGCTAGGGAGGGATTATGGTTGCTGTTGTTATTCAGGCATTTCAGTCATGTCCAACTCTTCTTGATCCCATTTGGGTTTTTCTTGGCAAAGATACTGGAATGTTTTGCCATTTTCTTCTCTAGCTCACTTTACACATGAGGAAATGGAGACAAACAGGGTTAAATGACTTGCCCAGGGTCACATAGCTAGTAAGTGTCTGAGACTGGATTTGAACCCAGATCTTCCTTACTCCAGGCCTAGTACTTTATCTACTGTACCCACCTTATGAGCCCCTGTAACTCTGTCTAGTGGTTTGGTGCTATGGATTCCGACTCCTGAATTTACAACTGTAACTATTCACCATTATTTAATAGCCCAGTTCTGACATTGTTTGAAATAGAAAGAATCCCAGAATATATAAGACATAAAATGTTTGACCATAGAATCATGATTACCATTAGATGACCATTGGTCTACTAAACCAATAGAACAAATCTGAAGGAAAAAAAGGTCTCCTGTGTCACCTTCTACCCTAGAAGAGCCCATGTGTTGTTTCCAGACTCCTGTACACCTTCCATTCCCCACCCCAACCCCAACCAACCCTCTCAGCCCTCATCCTGGGGCTGCACAGATGTCTTTTTCAGACAAACTCAAGCACTCCCCGCCAAGCCTTTCTTTATGGATCAGTGGTGGTGCCAACCCCAGCTCTGCTCAGTATGTTCCTGAAAATGGAATGAATCAGAGGAGCATATGTAAGGGAAGGGAGGAAAAAAAAACCCACCACACACAGCCCCCAAGCTTGTGTGAGAGTTCCAGCTCTCTGTGTTTCCCTCCGGGCAAGAGAATTCTAGATCTAATTATACCAGTTGTACTTGTACAAATTCATGCACAGATATAAAGCCATGCACATACCGTACATCGAGGAAGAATAGGTAGGATAGGCAGTCCTTCACAGAATCTATCTGAAGGGTATCGATGAGCCCTTAGGGCTGAGCAATTCCTTAATTGTCTATGCTCCCCCAACCCCCAAATCCAAGAGAAAGCAGCCTTGTAAATTTTTTGTGAACCTCACTTAGGGAACTTTGAAGTCTTTTCAGAACACACCCATCAAGACAGTCTATTAATAACGCAACCATATGACAGGCATGGGAGGGGAACTCCAAAGCTGTTAGTATAATTGATTATCTTTAACAACCTGGTGGCTGGAGGGATTTTAAGGAGAAGTATTTTCTGTCTTACTATTTGCATACTCTAGGTAGTTGTGTAAGGTTGACATTGTGTAGTCCTCTTAAAGCATTTTACATGAAACATGTTTCTTTAAAAACAGCAATGAGAACACCGAAAGTCTTGCAAACTAAAAGCCCGTCCTCAGGAAAAAAAAAAGGCAGAAGAGTGTTATAGAAATAACTCTGCACTGGGGTTGGTAGCCCAGGCCTGTAATCTTTGAGGCTCAATCTTGAGCTTGGGGGCATTGAGCTGTTGTAATAGGGTTAACCCAGTTGGGTATCTGCACTAAATTCTGCTTGAACATGGTGAGCCTGTGGGAGCGAGGGCTACCAGGCTGCCTAAGAAGGGGTGAGTAGCCCAGATTGGACATGGTCCTGTGCTGATCATTGTGGGGCTGTGCCTGTGAGTAGCCCTGCATCTCCAGGCTGGGCAAGAAGTGGAGACCCAGTCGTTAAAAAAGAAAAAAGAAGAGGGAGGGAAGGAAGGAAGTAAAGAAGGTAAGAAGGAAGGAAAGAAAGGAGGGAAGGAAGAGAAGAAAGAGGGGAAGGGAAGGAAGGAGGGAAGAGAAAGGAGGGAAGGAAGGGAGGGAGGAAAGAGAGGGATAGGGAAGGAAAGAAGGAAGAAGGAAGGGAAGGAGAAGAGGAGGGAAAGAAAGAAGGAAGGAAGGGATAGAGGAAGGGAAGGAGGAAGAAGAAGGGGAGGGGAGGAAAGGAAAGATCAAAGAAAAGAAGGAAAAAAGAGAAAGAGGAGAGAGAGAGAGACAGAGAGAGAGAGGAAGAAGGAGGAGAGGAGAAAGTGAAAGGGAGGGTGAGAAAGGGAATTGAGAGAAATCACTAGATTGCAATATCTCCAGGGACTTTCAGAGCTAGCCAGATTTTAGGATCATAGATTTAGCGTTGAAAGAAATCTTAGAGGTCATTGAGTCCAATTTCATTTTACAGTTGTGGAGACTGAGGCCCAGAAAGTTTTAGTAATTTGCCCAAAGTTGCACAGCTAGTAAGTGTCTGAGGTAGGATTCAAAACCAGGTCTTCCTGACTTCACATCCAATATTCCACCACACAATACACACCACACAACTTCTTCTTACAAATGAATCTTTCTCAGAGAAGTAACATTCTATGGTTCCTTCCACCTTTAACATTCTATGTTCTAAGCTCCCTTCTAGGTCTAACATTAAAGCCCCTTCCCAGCTCAGATGTTCTTTTTTCTAAATTCCCTTCCAGATCTGTGTTCTATGATTCTGCCTCCCAGGCCAAGGGCAGATTCTTCAATGTCGTCTGGAGTGATCTCATTTTATCTGAGCCCACTTGGAAACCTAAATTTGATACAGAGGCATCTAAACCCTGGGAAAAGAATTGTAGCTAACAAGTTGGTAACTCTCCAACCCCATTACAGAAACATTAGCATAAGACAGTTTAGGATCTAGAAATATGGCCAGTCTCTGGAAATAGGCAGAATATTTCAAGTTTAGAATAAATCTCCCCAAATCAACTCTGGGAAATCCTCATTATGATTTGTATCTGTTTTCTCATAACTTTTCATCCCTTCACTGTTTCTGTCTTGTCTATTTTAAATCATTTTTCTCCCTTCGCTAGTTCCTTAACTGGGGCAGCTAGGAGGTTCAGTGGATAGAGAGCTAGACCTGGAGTCAGGAACACCTGAATTTGTCAAATCCAGCCTGAGATACTTACTAGCTGTGTGACCCTGGGCAAGTCCTTAACCTCTGCCTGCCTCAAGTTTCCTCATCTTTAAAGTGGGAATAGTAATAATAATAGCACTTACCTCACAAGGTTGCTGTGAGGATCAAAAGAGATAATATTTCTAAAGTTCTTAGCACAGTGCATGGCACATAGTAAGCACTATATGTTAGCTATAATAATGTTTATCATTGTTCCTTGCTCTCTCCCACCACTTTTGTCCTTATTTATATTTATAGAATTTATAGTATTTATAGAATAAATATATAGTATTTATACATAAACATATAATTTATACTTTATATATATATAAACATATATAAAATATATAGTGTATATATAAATATGTAGTATTTATAGAATCACAGACTCTTAGAGATAGAAAGGACTTTAGAATTCATAGAGTCCAAACTCTGACCTAATTAAGAAATATCCTCTACAGCAGAGGAGTCAAATACAGAGCCCACTCTGGAGGGCCACTAGAACCAGATTAAAATGTAACTGGGAAATATTTAACAAAACAAATAAAAATACAATAGAATATAGATAATGTTAATATATGGTTTTCTAAGTCAATATGCTACCCATAGGGTTCCTTATGTATTGTCTAGTGGCTTCCATTTCTCTCTGAGTTTGATATCATGGCTCTCTAACATCTCTGATGGCTTGTCATCTAGGTTCTTCTTCAATACTTCCAGTGACAGAAAACTCATTACCTCTCAAGACAGCTTATTCGGTTGTTGAGGAGCTCAAATTATTAGAAAGTTCTTTCTTATAAGGCAATGGACTTGGAGTCAGGAAAACCTGGGTTCAAATCCCATCTCAGACAATGACTAGTTGTGTGTCACTTAACCATTCTATGACTGTTTCTTCATCTGTAAAATTATGGGATTGGATCTGATTGATGGCTTCCAAGATCCCTATTGGCTCTAAATCTGTGATTCCATGTCAATGAAAATCTGCCTCTCTGTAATATTTATTATTGGTCCAAGTTCATTCATTCAGCCCATATTTATTAAATGCTTAAATGTGCAATGTACTCTACTAGTTTTATCCTCTGGGGCCAAGCAGAATAAGTCTTTTCTACAGGACAGCTCTATGATATTTGAGGCTAGTGATCATGTATCTCTTCCACCCAAGCTTTTCCTTCTTCAGGCTAAATATGCCTAGCTCCTTCAAATGAATGTCATGTGACATGATTCCAAGGCCCCTCATGATCCTACCACCTTCTAGATATAGTCTTATTTGTCATTGACTCTTAGAAAATCTTCCTTCCTTTCTTACTTTCCTTTCTTCTTTTCCTTCCTTCCTTCCCTTCTTTCCTTTCCTTCCTTCCTTCTTTCCTAGTTTGACCTGCTTGATTTCTGACTTGGACTGGTTTATCCCTCCTTAAGCAGCCTGTTGCCTCTCCAATCCCCCACTCCTTGAATTCCCAGGGGCTCACCATATTGGTGCTGGACTTATTGCAGATACCCAACTGGCTTTTGCCCTTCTGTGCACCAAACAAGCCAGCTTAAGCCCAACCAACTTCAGACTTGCCCATGGCAAGGATTACTACACTCAGTTAAAATTTATAAAACTCTACACATTGCTCCTAATATGTTTTGACCAGGACAGAGAACAGTAGAATTACCATCTTCTTTGTTCTGGATTCTATGTTTCTGTTAATTTAGTTTAAGATTCCACTACCTTTTTAAAAAATTATGATGATGATCAAAATGTCACAATTTCTCCCTTCTTTAGTTAAATCCACAGTTCTTTGGCAACCCTAAAAATATGGCCAACTGGTGTTTATATTAGTATTTATTTATACTATTCATATTTCAGTAGACTATAATTATAGCAAATTCCTGTTTGGTCTTTTTTTTCCAGAGTGTCTGAGAAATTGGGTGTTCTGCTTAATTGAATGATCTGATTAATGTAACCTGGGGTAAATAATCATCAAAGAATAAAATACAGCAAAACATATTTCATATTAATATGCTATTGAACATAATTTAATCTTTCTTTGATGATTCAGAAGGCACTTTCAAGATTGCATGCTGCCTCAGGCTCTTTAGTAAAATGTCTCCCAATTGTATGCTACTGTATTTGGTCATGGGGAAACTGGTGAGAAAGGGTGTAGATAGCTTAACACAAACACATTTAGAGAACTCATTAATCTAAGCTGAATTTCTGGGCTCCTAAACCAACAGATTTCTCAACTGCAGCTTTCATGGGCTTTTTTGAAATATACAGTAATATCATAGATAGATAGATATAGATTATAGATAGATAGATACATATATACCTATATAGAGATAAATACATACATATATATTATTCATATATACACACACACATATATGTACACTGTGTGTGTATGTGTATACACACAGTAAAATATAAACTCCTTGAGGTTAGGACCTATTACACTTTATATTTATTTCTAGTACCTGACAAATAGTAGGTACTTAATAATGCTTACTAAATTTAATTTAATTGAATGACACCTTTCTATTGCTCTCCTCTCTTGTAATTCCTTTTTTTTGTAAATTATTGTTGCCTGCCTGCATTTATCCAGTGCTTCTCTGAGTGACTTGTTCAGTCATTCAGCTGTGTTTGACTCTTCGTGAAGAGGACCATATTGTCCATGGGGTTTTCTTGACAAAGATATTGGAGTGCTTTGCAATTTCCTTCTCCAGTGTATTATGGCAAACAGAGGTTAAGTGATTTGCCCAGGACATAGCTAGTAAATGTCTGAGATTGGATTTGAACTCCAGGCCCAGTGCTCAATCCTCTGAGCCATCTAGTGGTGCCTCGGAGGGATACCTATCTTCTTCAATTATTCTAAGATTAGTGTTCTATGACTCACAGTCATACCACAAAACTAGAAGAATATTGGTGCTAAAATTATGGGCCTTGAAATTTCTAGAGAAAGCACAATAGGTACCCTCCCTTCTCCTCTTTACTTTTGGCAGATTTATGGGAGGGCATGAACTGGAGTCTCACAGGATGGGCAGGCACAAGGGGTCATAATGTATATATATATATATATATTTTTTTTTGTGAGGCAATTGGGGTTAAATGATTTGCCCAGAGTCACACAGCTAGTAAGTGTTATGCGTCTGAGGTCAGATTTGAACTCAGGTCCTCCTGACTCCAGGGTCGATGCTCTATCCACTGTGCCACCTAGCTGCCCCATAATCTACATTTTTGGAGAAAATGCCCAAGTACCTGAGATTACAGCTACAATTCACACCATCCATATCACTCTATGTAGAGAGAAAGCACAGAAGGACTGTAGAGGAAACAGCATTGGACTCAAGGTCAGAAGACCTGGTAGGAGACCCAGCTCTTGCATTTTCTAGCTGTGTAACCTTGGGTAATCCACTTCTTCTCTCTAAGCCTCAGTTTCCACATCTGCAAAATAGCTAATGATGCCTACCTCACATGTCTATTGTAAGGACCAAATGGGATATGCAGTTAAGTGGCTCAGTGGCTGGGGATCTAGATCTTGAGTCAGGAGGAACAGAGTTCAAATCTGGCCTCAGATATGCACTTAACTGTGTAACCCTGAGTGAGTCACTTAACTACTGTCTGCCTCAGTTTCCCCAACTGTAAAACAGGGATAATAACATCACCTACTGAGAAGAGTTGTCATGAGGATAAAATGAGATGATTTTTCTAGAGTTTTGCCAACTTTAAAGGGTTGTATAAATGCTAGATGTTATTGATATTATTATTATTATTAGTGTTGTTGTATTTTGAAAACTAAAGATGTAAACATTCATAAGTGCCATCCTCATAGCCCAGTTCATCCTTCCTGAGTAAGCAGCCCCCTCACTTTATCTCTTTGCCTTCCCAGTGAAGTGTGTGTGGGCAGGGGAAGAGTTGATTAAGATGCCCTGATTAGTTGATTTCCCTCCAGCCCAATTGTTAAAATTACAAAAAGCGAGGGACCAATAATAGAGACAATTAGAATTTAGAAGTGCAAAGAAGGCTATATGCTTAATCCTTTTATGAGGAGTAAAGAAGTTTTCCTCTCAAATTTGATGGAATTAGTAGCTAGCCATTGGCTGGCCTAAAGACTGGCCCTGGTGACCCTTTAAAAAGAAGGTTGGCATTGGCAAACTACCATTGCCTGGTTTTTCTCACTGCCAGACAGCAGGCTAAGAATGTTTTTTTTTTCCTTTTTAAGTATAATTCAAATTTTAAATAAAAGTATAAGAACCATTCTTCAAGAAGAGGGGATGGGGTAGGGCCATTATGGTAGAGTAAAGGAAGGAACTTGCCTAGGCTCTCCCAAATTCCCCTCCAGACAACATTAACATAATGCCCCAGAACAAATTCTGAAGCAGCAGAACCAACAAAAAGATGGAGTAAAATCTTTTCCTGGCCCAAGACAACTGGGAAGGTCAGCAGGAAAGGTCTGTCTCACTGGAGTGAGAGTGGGGTGCAAGCCATACCCTGGAAGTCAGCAGCAGGCCTCAGGGGTGACTGAATGGGCAGCAGTGGCTTGCAGAGCTCTCAGCCCACAGAGGTAAGGGATGGTCAGAAGGACCATGGTCAGAAGGAGATTACAGGGGACCTTTTGCTGGCAGTGGGAGCATTGCCCATGCAGAGTTCTGGGTCACAGTCCCAGGGCAAAGAGGATTACTAGCAGGAAAGGGGACCCTAGACACAATTCCAGGGCATGAAAAAGTGCTTGTGGTCGCTCACAGATAAGAGCACAAGCCAGGAGAGCAGTGACCACACCTCTCCTTAGATCATGCCACCTTGGAAGAGCTGAAAACTCACAGACCCCCAGAACTAGATCTGAAAACAGCAGCACAAAAAACCCTGAAGCTTGGGACAGTGCCCCCTTCCCCGCAGGAGCAGAGTCCAACTTTAACATAAAGTTAAATGTCAAGAAATAGGCTGGGAAAATGAGCAAACCACAACAACCAGAAAAAAGAGAATCTGACCATAGGAAGTCACTGTGGTGCCAGGGAGTATCAGAAGAAGACAACAATGTCAAAACAGCTACATGCAAAGCAAAATGTGAATTGGTCTCAGGCCCTTCAAAAAATTCCTAGAAGAGCTCAAAAATGATTTTAAAAATCAAATAAGAGAAGCAGAGGAAAAGTTGAAGAAAGAAATCAGAGTGATACAAGAAAACATGAAAAAAGAGTTAACAGCTCGGGAAAGGAGGCACAAAAAATACTAAAGAAAATAACACCTTAAAAAACAGAATAGCATTGGCCCTGAAGCCAGAAGGACTGGAGTTCAAATTCCAGCCTTAGACACTTACTGCTTGTGTGACTCTGGGAAAGTTATTTAATCCTGATTGCCTCCACAAAAAAAAAAATAACAGAATATGTCAAATGGCAAAAGAGGCACAAAAAATCAACTGAAAAGAATTCCTTAAATGGCAGAATGGGCCAAATGGAAAAAGAGGTATGAAAGCTCAATGAAGAAAATAATTCCTTAAAAATCGGAATTGGGCAGGTAGGAAATAATGATTCCAAGAGACCTCAAGAAACAATAAAACAAAAATCAAAAGAATGAAAAAATAGAAAAAAATTTGAAATATCTCTTTGGAAAAACAACTGACCTGGAAAATAGATTGAGGAGAAATCATTTAAGAATTATTAAACTACCTGAAAGCCATATAAAAAAAAGAGCCTAGACATCATCTTTCAAGAAATTATCAAAGAAAACTGCCCTGATACTCTAGAACCTTAGGGCAAAATAGAAATTGAAAAAATCCACCAATCGCCTCCTGAAAGAGATCCCAAAATAAAAACTCCCAAGAATATAATAGCCAAATCCCAGAGCTCCCAGGCAAAGGAGAAAAATATTACAAGCACCTAGAAGGAAACAATTCAAATATCATAGAGCCACAGTCAGGATAGCACAAGATTTAGTAGCTTCTACCTTAAAGAATCAGAATAGTTAGAATATGATATTCAGAAGGGTAAAGGAGCTAGGATTACAAGCAAGAGTCACCTACCCAATGAAACTGAGTAAAATTCTTCAGGGAAAGAAATGTATATTCAATGAAATAGAGGACTTTCAAGCTTTCCTGATAAAAAGATCAGAACTAAATAGAAGATTTGACTTTCAAATACAAGACTCAAGAGAAACATACAAAAGGTTAACAGGAAAGAGAAATCATAAGGGATTTAATAAGGTTAAACTGTTTACATTCCCACATGGGAATATGTTACTTGGAACTCCTAAAAACTTTATCATTATTAGGGCAATTAGGAAGAGTATACATAGAGGGCACAGGTGTGAGTTGACTATGATGGGATGATATAAAAAAATTAAGGGGTGAGAAAGAGGTATGAAGGGAGATTGGGAAAAGAGAAAAAGATAAATTGTCTGACATAAAATAGATATGCAAGAAAGGGCTTTTACAGGAAGATGGAGGTGGAATAGAAGGCAATACTTGAAACTTATTCCCATCAGAATTGGGTCAAAGATGGAATAACATACATACTCATTTAGGTATAGAAATCTCTTAACCTACAGTGAAGTAGGAAAGGAGGCACAGAAGAGAAGGGAAGATAGAAAGGAGAAGGACTGATAAAAAGGAAAGCAAATTGGGGGAGGTGGTGGTTAGAAGCAAAATACTTTTGAGGAGAGACAAGGTGAATGGAGAAAGAAATATTAATTGGGGGGGGGAATAGGATGGAGGGAAATACATAGTAATCATAACTGTGAATGTGAATGGGATAAACTCACCCATAAAATGGAAGTAGGTAGCAGAGTGGATTATGATTTAGACATAAAGGGTGATACCATAAGCAAATTAAGGGAGAATGGAATATTTTACCTGTCAGATAGATATATGAATAAGGTAAGAATTTATGACTAAACAAGCAATACAGAACCTTACGGGATATAAAATGGACAGTTCCAATTACATTAAATTTAAAAAGGTTTGCGCAAACAAAACCAATGCAACCAAGATTGGAAGAAAAGCAGAAAACTGGTGGGTTGGGTGGATTTTACAGCAAGTTTCTCTGATAAAGGCCTCATTTTGTAAATGTATAGAGAAGTGAGTTAGATTTATAATAAAAGTCATTACCTAATCATAAGTGATCAAAGGATATGAACAGGCAGTTTTCAGATGAAGAAATCAAAGCTATCTATAGTTGTGGGGAAAATACTCTTTAAAAAAATCACTATTGATTAAATTAAAATAACTCTGAGGTACCACATCACACTTATCAGATTGGTTTTCTAACACAACCAAAAAAGGAAAATGACAAATGTTGGAGGGGATGTGGGAATATTGTGACACTAGTGCACTGTTGGTAGAGTTATGGACCGATCCAACCATTCTGGAGAACAATTTGGAACTATGCCCAAAGAGCTATAAAACTATATACTCTTTGGCCCAGCAATACCACTACTAGGTCTGTATCCCAGAGAGGTTTAAAAAAAAAAGGAAAGGAAAAGGACCTATATGTATAAAAATATTTATAGCAGTTCTTTTTGTGGTGGCAAAAAATTAGAAATTGAGGGGATGCCTGTCAATTAGGGAATGAGTGAAGAAGTTGTAGTATATGATTTTTATAGAATCCTGCTGTGCTATTAGAAAGGACAAGCAGGATGCTTTCAGAAAAACCTGGAAATACTTATACAAACTAATGCAAAGTGAAATGAGCAGAACCAGGAGAACATTGTACAAAGTAACAGCAATATTGTACAATGGTCAACTATGAATGACTTAGCTATTCTAAGCAATACAATGATCTAAGACAGTTCCAAAGGATTTATGATGAAAAATGCTAGCCATCTCCAGAGAAAGAAATGATGGAGTCTGAATGCAGATCAAAGTATACTTTTAAAAATTTTTGTTTATTTTTCTTAAATTTCTTTTTTTTGGTGGGGGGTGTCTGTGTTTTCTTTCACATGACAAATATGGAAATATGTTTTTCATGACTGCACATGTATAACCTATATCAAATTCTTGCCTTCTCAATGAGAGGGAAGGGGAAGTAGGGAGATAATTTGAAACTCGATTTTTTTTTAGTGATGTAAAATGTCTTTACATGTAATTGGAAAAAATAAAATACTAAAATTTGAAGAAAAAAAAAGAGAACTCAAAGGTGATGGAATCATTCTTCTTCCTTTTTTTTTAAGGCAATAGGGTGAAATGACTTGCCCAGGGTCACACAGCTAGTAAATGTCAAATATCTGAGGCCAGATTTGAACTCAGTCTTCCTGAATCCAGGTCCAGTGCTCTGTCCACTGTGCCACCTCACTACCGGGTTGGGGGGGGCAGCAAGGTGGCATAGTGGATATAGCACTGGCCCTGAATTCAGGAGGACCTGAGTTCAAATCTGGCCTCAGACACATAACACTTACAAATGCCTCACCAAAAAAAAAAAAGTTTATTGAGTGGGTCTCTTCCTGATTTGGTGGTTAATACTATTTGACACAGCTCCTAACTCCAGCAATGAGTCCATGTGGAAACTGGCCAGAAGTCTTAATTACACAAAGCATATATGTCACCAAAAAGGGCTCATATCTAAGCATGCTCTTTGGGATGGGCTCCAATTCAAACCTTCCATATTCCTTACACACACACACATACATACATACATACATACATACATACATACATACATACATATTTATTCTGCTAAAGTCAGAAAAAGCCAGTTCTATACTTAATTTTCAGTAGTGGCCATATGAGGGGAAACACTTGAAACTATTACACTATTGATTCATTTCTTTGAGTGGTAGTATGCTGTGAAGGAAAGAACACTGGATTAGGAGGATCAGGAGGTTTGAGTTTTAATCCTAACTCTACCACCATCTTAGTGGATGACCTTAGGCAAATTATACATCTAAGTAGTAGTTAATGGTCAAATCAAGCAATACAAAGACAATGAACGTTAGTGTACTGGAAAATCTGCCTACAGGTTTAGGAGACTAATGTAGACACTGCCAAAATATATTTCTCCTTCTCTACCATTGAATCTAGGGCATTCTCCACCTCTAACCCATTTTTACACTCATATAAGGAGATCCTTTACATTAATTAATTAACTGAAACTATATGTAAAGTACTTTGTGGGTTATATACATTTCCCCTAATATTATTATTAATACTAATGAATTTACCTGATTCCAGAATGTCTCACAATTTTGCAATGGTAAATCCTATTATATACCGCCCCCCCCATTTTAAGATTATGTTTTCTTCCTGAATTCATTATTCTTCACATGAAGGGGAAAAAAACCTTCTTATCAAAATCAGTGATAATAGAAAGAGATCCACTTAACCATTCACACTGAAAAAATCAAGTGGATGGAAACAAATATTGTCCAAACTATAACATGTAGTTGAAATGGGTAGCCCACTGAGTCATTCTATCTTATACATATACTTCCCATATCAAATCCCATCAATACATCTTGGATGGACAATGACCTGGGCTCAAAATTTAAAAAAGAGAAATAGGGCTAGTTTGTGATTGTAAAATTATACATTGTTTTCATTGATCTCAAGTTGTTAATTATTGCAAAAACCCTTATTCATGGGGTGGGAGTGGAGTTCTTTTTGCCCTTATGTATACTGCTAAGGTTACAAAGTTCTTTCTTCACAATTCTGTAAAACAAACAAAACATCTTTTGCTGATGAATGAAATGAGGCTTAGGGATTATGTAACTGACCCATGGTCACATAGCTGATAAGTGTCAGAACCAGCCCTCCAACTCTTTCTACTAGATTGATGCCTCTCTACAATACTAATATTCTCATCTCATCTTTTAAACACCAATATGTTTCCCAGAAATGTGATAAGGTTAAGAGTAGAAAACCACAATTTCAGAGGAATCCCAGTTCTAAGTGACCCAAATCACAATGGTAATATTGCAGTGGATGTCAGCAGGCTCCAGCATGTTACCATTAATGACTTGTTTTGAGAAGCAGCATAAAATATACCATGAGGATCATGTATGATTTAAAAGGGGGTAGCTAGTCTAGTCATGTAGTAAGATTGAGGGATAACAGATGGATAGCCCAGTGGTACCTTGGTTTCCCTTTTGGATTGGATCTGTAATTACATTTGTATAGGGAATCCAAGTGAGTAAACACCCTTTTCTAACACGGGTCGGTTCCTACTCTGCAGTTTATAGAATGTTTCTCAGGGCACTAAGCGGTTAAGTGGCTTGCCAGTTCACATAGTCAGTATGCTCCAGAAGTAGAATTTAAACGCATCTCTTCTTGATTCTGACACTGGCTTCCCATCTGCAATGATGTGATGCCTCTCAAATTGATAACAGAGTCAATAGGAGCCTGCCAGTGCACTCAGTGAATCTTCTATGGAGGATTTACAGGAAAATGGATAATGAGACCTAGGAAGGCACAGAGGAGTCTTAATCTGTTCCTGTAGGAAAGTAACCATACTGACGGGATCACAGATATGCCTCTGTACTCCTTACAGCAATCTCTCCCATTCCCTCTCTCTCAATTCCTCTTCCCCTCCCCCTTTTCCCTTTGTCTTCCCCCTCCTCTCTTTCTGTTTCTATCTCTCCTGTCTCTGTCTCTCTGTCTCTGTCTCTCTATCTCCCTCTCTCCTAATTCTTACCCATTAAAGAAACCAGTCCTAAAATTCTAGTGCATGCAGAAAGCTTCCTCATATAATTCAACCAACCTTTACTGAGCTCTCCTGGGTGGGAAAGTCTTTTGCTAGGAAACAATTATTTAAATCTAACCCTCATGTCATGGCTGATGTATTAGGCTTTGAAGGATTTGTTATTTATTATTATTATTATTATTATTATTATCAATAGGGATAGAGACTAGACCTGTGATTTCCTAGGTATAGTGACACATAACAATCCAGGTCAGCTCCTTCTCTGCAACTTATAGTCTTAGTTGTCCAGAGCTCCAAGAAATGAAGGGATTTGTTCAGGGTCACAACCTGTATGAGAGGTGAGTTTTGACCCAGCTCTCTATCTATTCTCCCCCGTTGTCTCTTTCCCAGAACCTCCATCTTAAGGAAAGTGTTCAGATCAGTCATATCTTCATTCCTCTTTGGGTTCCAAGCCTGACTACAGACTTTTTCTAGCATATGCAGTTACCTTCTCCCTCTCTTCCCCACCTTTTAGCTTCCCTTTATGTTCTATCTTCTCCTCTTAGAGTATAAGCTCTTTGAGGTCAGGAATTGTTTTTCTTTCTGTATGTATTTGTATTCTCAGCACTTAGCACAGTACCTGGCACTTGATAAATGATTGTTGACTTAACTACAACTATCCCTTCCAAATTGCAACTTTCCGCATTAAGGTTTTGATATATCACAAGTAGGCATAAGAAATTAAATGGGAATTTTTGGGGAGTTTTGCAGAAGCTGCTGACAACATGTGAAAGCCAGCAGACAACACAGAAAAAGTTTAGAAACTCAGAGATACATAAAATATATCTATAGTATTGTATAATATCAACATATTTTGTCTTTTAATAATTCAGGCTTCTTCTCTGGTGAGAAGGGAGGGCCAAAATTTTTATGCAGATTTTCCAGATCGCAGGGAGGCCATGCCCATAACTCCTGTTATGTGGAAGGGATAACTATTATTATTGTTATTGTTGCTATTATATTCTGCTAGGTCTGCAGAAAGATAGAAAGATAACAACTATGCCATCGTCCAACATTTTTGGAACCATCAGTGCCCTAATTCTTAAATTTTGGACCAGAGATTTAGAACTGGAAGGAAACGTGGAATCTTCTGGTTCGACCACCTCTTCAACAGATGAGGAAATTCAGAGAGCCCTAGGTGCCTTCGTCATAGACTATCCCCCAGGACTATTCTCCTTCCTTTCCCCCACACCTTGAAATATTGAGTCTCCTTTAAAGGCTAAACTCAGGTGCCAACACCCACCTAAGACCTTTTCTGATCTCCCTAGTTCCTGGTGATTCTCCCTTGCAGAATTACTTTTAATTTACTTTGGTCTTATTGTTGACCCAGATCTATGCTTTCTTTAGCATAGGGAATTTCCTCTACCAATGAAAAATAGTATCTTCTCTTCCACTTACTAGCTTAAAGGGTTGCCTGGGGCCCTCATAAGTTAAGTGATTTGTTCCAGGTCTCAGTCAGATGTGTCATTGTTAGGCCTTGAACTCAGATCTTCCAGACTCCAAGGTAAGTTCTTTATCCTCTACACCAGCTGTCTCACTTACTATGTGTTTATTTATCTGTGTACATGTTGTCTTCCTCAAGTAAAATGACCCTCTAGACCAACTGTCTTATTTTCGCATTTGTATCGTCAGCATCTAGCTCAGTGCCTGGTGTTAATACATACTACATTTAATACATAAAAGATCATAGGATCATAGATTTAGAGCTGGGAGGGAGCTTAAAAAGCCATTGGATCAAATTCTTTTATTCTACAGATGAGAAAACTGAGGCACAGAGAGGTTAAGTGACTTGCTAAGAGATGGGACGCTTGGCTAGTAAGTGGCTGAGCTGGGATTCAAGCTCACGTCTTCTTCCTGCCTCCAATGCCAGTGTGCTGTCCATTTGTTCTGCCACCTCGATGCTGGTAGCATGGATTAAGTGCCAATAAGAGATCCGGACAAAAAAGTGCTACAGATATCGGAAGAAGGAAGGGATCCCCGAGGGCTGAGGAAGTCACTGAAGATTTCCTTGAGGAGGTAGGACTTTTTGGAAGGGGAAAAAAACCACTCAGAAAACTCAGTTTAATGTGCATCCTTTCTGGCTGAGTCCTAGGAGAGCCACTTGCTACTCTGAGTTTTTCCATCTAGCAAAGCACAATAGCACATTCCCAGAGGTGAGATTCCTGTCACTTGGCTCTCATTTTTAGTGTTGCCAGCACAGATTTCCATAATGGTGAAACAACTACCTGGAAAAAAATAAATGATTAGTTATGTTCCCATGGTCTGGAAATGTTGTAATAAATAACAACCAATAGTGATTAATAAGTGGTGAAATTTCACTTTGGTTTTTAGGATTTTCTATGCTAAAGTCCTCCAATGCCTCCTTGTGTCATGGAGGTGATCACACAAGCCGTTGGAGGCCTACTAAGCTAGAAAGATGAGTACGAGCAAGGAGATGCTGGGAAATGTTTAACAATTGGTTCTATAGGGAGGAAAATGTGCACTTGACACACTTCTAAGTTTAATGGGCATCATTAACGTTTCTCCATCTCTTTCTTAAGTCTGGACCATCAACAAAACAACAATTCAAACCCTGGTTTGCAGCTTTTGCTGATTTCTGAAATATAAAAGCCCACACTGAAAATTTAACCGTCAGCTATCTAGTCAATTTCATTTGATTTCATCACACCCCCAGATGTGAACCCAGCAGAGGGCCAGGTGGCAGAAAATCACAAAGATCATTTCTTAAAGACCTAAGAACCACTGGGCCTCATTGGCCTTCCTGGGACTGATCCCTTAGGACTTCCAGGCCTTTCCTTTGAGATTGGAGACTGTCTGTTTCTCTGTTTGTAACTTTAGCACTTACAGTGCTTGGTACTTAATAAATGCTTTTAAGTAAGCATTTAATAAAGGCTTTTTCATGTATTTGTGCATAAGGGGAAAAAAGGAGGAACATGTTATGAGGGAGTAGACATGAATAAAATCACAGATTCTTGAAAATTTTTAAGCTGCAGGAATTGGTCAGTCAACAAGGGTCTATAAATGCTTATTATGTGTCAGGCACTGTGCTAAGACCTGGGGATACAAAGAAAGGCAAAAACATGCCTGCCCTCAAGGAGCTTACATTCTAGTGAGGAAACAACATATACATACATGCATTTACATGCATAGATACATAGATATGAGCAAGCTTTATACAGAGTAGACGGAAGGTAATTTCACAGGGGAAGGCATTGGGGATTAGGGGGTGGATTAAGAAAGACCTTCTATAGAAGGTGGGATTGGATCTGTTTTGGAATAAGCCAAGGGAACTAAGAGGCCTAGGTGAGTGGGCAGAGCATTACTGGCATAAGGGACAGCCAGTAAAAGGCACAGAAATGAGAATGAAATGTCATGTTTGAGGAATAGCAAGGAGACCAGAGAAGATGGGTTATATAGTTTATGAAGAGGGAGTGAAATGTAAGAAGACTGGAAAGGTAGAAAGGGTCAGGTTGCAAAAGGCTTTAAATGCCTGAGAGTGAACTTAACATTTGATCTTGGAGGGAGCCATTAGAGTTCATTGAACAAATTTATGCTTTAGAAAAATCATCCTGGCAACTGAGTGGGGGATGGATTGCAGTAGGTAGAGGCTTAAGAAAAAGAAACCTGTTGCAATAATCCAGGTAATAGGTTAGTGAGGGCCTGAACTAGAGGGGCAGACTTGGGAGTCGAGAGGTGTTTTCCATATATGTATAGACATATATATACATTTCCATATGTATATAGTATATATATATATACATAGCCACGCACACACAAGCATGTATGTATATATGTGTGTGTAAGTAGATATATGTATGTATAGATGTATGTATGTTGTCTATATATATATATTTGGGAGTAGAAAGAAGGTCGTGTGTGTGTGTGTGTGTGTGTGTGAGAGGGAGAGAGAGAGACAGAGAAATGTTGAAAAGATAGAAACAACCAAATTTGGCAACTAGTAATATGATAATAATAATAGCTAACATTTATATGGTGCTTAATATGTGCCAGATTACTGTGCTTAAGTGATTTATAAATATCATCTCATCTGATCCATACAATGACCCTGGGATATAAGGGTTATTATTATCCCCATTTTATAGATGGGGAAACTGAGGCAAACAGAGGGTAAGTTACTTGCCCAGGGTCAAATGGTTAGGAAGTGTCTGATGCTGGATTTGAATTCAGGCCTTCTTAACCACAAGCTCTGCACTGTATACACTGAACCACCTAGCTACCCCTGATCGGTTACATAGGGTGAGTGTGAATGAAGAGTTGAGGATGACACTAACATTATTGGGCTTGGTGACCGGAAGGATGGTGGTGACCTTGACAGGAAATTTAGAGGAGAAGACTTTAGGAGTAAAGATTATAAGTTCTATTTTAGACATATTGAGTTTGAGATGGGACATCTGGTTCAAGATATTGAAATTGGTGATGAGTGGCAATAGTCCCAAAGAGAGACTTAAGGCTAGTTATATAGATCTGGGAACCATCTATATGGAAATCATAACTGAACCCATAGAACCTGATGAAATCAGTAAGTTAGAGATAGCACACGTTGAAAAGAGACAAGGGCCCAGGAGAGAATCTTAGGGAATAGCCACTTTTAATAGGCATGACACGGATAAGAAACCAGCAAAAGAAACTGAGAAAGAGCTTTCAGACAAACAGGAAGAGAACAGGAGAGGGCATTGTCATGAAAACCTAGAGAAAAGGGTAACCAGAAGAAAAGAATGATCAACATTGCCAAATGCTACAGATAGGTCATAAATGATGAAACCAAGAAAAGGCCCTTAGATTTGGCAGAATGACAAAACCAGGGATCCTCAAGCAATTGTAGCATTAAAATTAAGCATGCATGCTGCCAGATTGCTCTCCAAAAAGATTTTATAATTTTGCAATTCCACCCACAGTGAATGAGCATACCTGTTTCTCTACACCACTCTCCCCCTCCAGCAATGACTTTTGTTGCTCTTACTTGTTTTTACCAATTTGATGGGTTTGAGGTATAGTGTTACCTCAGTGTTATTTTAGTTTGCATCTCTGGTTATTAATGAGGTTGTGTATTTTTACAATCTGTCACTAAGGCAGTAAATTACAAGAATAATTACACCCTTTGACCCACAAACTCCATTGTTGAGAATATACAATGGAAGTGTGATTTAAAAAAAAGAGCCATCTGCTCAAAGATTTTCATAGCAACATTATATGTAGGTGCATAAAACTGTAAATAACCTAAATGCCCAACATTGGAGAGATGGTTGAATAACTTGAGGTATATCAGTGTAATATAATACTATAATATCATTGATTGACAAGTATAATTAATTTTCTTTTTATGATTATAAACTTGACAAACATGAACATTTTCTTATTAAGAACAAGGGAAAAAAATTGTATATAGCATCACAAATCTCTATTAAGTAGTGCTTGTTTTATAAATTACATATTAAATTTAACTCAGTAGTTCCAAAAATTCCCTGTTTGCATTTGTTTCCTTCTGCACTTTCTTCTATTCTCTTCTGTGAATTTTAAATTATTTCATTGATGCTATTTTCTTCTTCTTCTTTTTCTCCTCCTCCTCCTCCTCCTCCTCCTCCTCCTTCTTCTTCTTCCTACTTCTTCTTTTCCTTTCTCCTCCTCCTCCTTGTCATCCTCCTCCTTGTCATTTTTGTCATAGTAGTTCAGTCTACCCATGAGCAACTGATATTTTTCCAAGTATTTAGATCTGACTTTATTTGTGTGAAAAGTGTTTTGTAATTGTGTTCACATAATTCCTGGGTTTGTTTTGGCAGGTAGATTCCCAAGTACTTTATAATGTCCACAGTAACTTTAAATGTGATTTCTCTTTCTATCTTTTGCTGTTGGGCTTTGTTAGTAATATATAGAAGTGCTGATGATTTGTGTGGGTTTATTTTATATCCTGCAACTTTGCTAAATTTGTTTATTATTTCAAGTAGTTTTTTTACTTGATTCTCTAGAATTCTCTAAGTATACTATCATATCATCTGCAAAGAGTGACAGCTGTGTTTCTTCTTTGCCTTTTCTAATTCCTTCAATTTCTTTTTCTTCTCTTATGGTTAAAGCTAAGATTTCTAGTACAATCTTGAATAACAGTGGTGATAATGGACATCCTTGTTTCACCCACCCCCGCCCTAATCTTATTGAAAATGCTTCTAGCTTATCCCCATTACATATAATGCTTGCTCATGGTTTTAGATAGATGCTACTTATCATTTTAAGGAAGATTCCATTTATTCCTATGCTCTCTAGTGATTTTAATAGGAATGGGTGTTGTAGTTGGTCAAAAGTTTTTTCTGCATCTATTGAGATAATCATGTGATTTCTATTAGTTCTGTTGTTGATATGGTCAATTATGCTGATAGTTTTCCTAATATTAAACCAGTCTTGCATTCCTGGTATAAATCCTACCTGGCCATAGTGTATTATCCTCAAGATAAGTTGCTGTAATCTCTTTGATAATATTTTGTTTAAAATTTTTGCATTTATATTCATTAGGGAAATTGGTCTATAATTTTCTTTCTCTGTTTTGACTCTTCCCAGTTTAGGCATCAGCATCATATTTGTATCATAAAACGAATTTGGTAGAACTCCTTCTTCACCTATATTCCCAAATAATTTATGTAGTATTGGAATTAATTCTTCTTTAAATATTTGATAGAATTCACTTATAAATCCATCTGGCCATGGAGATTTTTTTTTAGGAAGTTCATTAATGGCTTGTTCAATTTCTTTTTCTGAAATGGGGTTATTAAAGTATTTTATTTCCTCTTCTATTAATCTGAGCAATTTATATTTTTGTAAATTTATTTCACTAAGATTGTCAAATTTATTGGCATACAGCTGAGCAAAATAGCTCCTAATTATTGTTTTAATTTCCTCTTCATTGGTGAATTCACTTTTTTTTTATTTTTGATATCGGTAATTTGGTTTTCTTCTTTCTTTTTTTAAATCAAATGAACCAAAAGTTTGTCTATTTTATTGGACTTTCATTAGTTTTATTTATTAGTTCAATGGTTTTCTTAATTTCAATTTTATTAATCTCTCCTTTGGTTTTCAGAATTTGTAATTTGGTATTAAATTGGGGATTTTTAATTTGTTCTTTTTCTGGCTTTTTTAATTTCATGCCCAATTCATTGATCTCTTCTTTCTCTATTTCATTCATGTAAGCATTGAAAGATATAAAATTTCCCTCAAGAACCACTTTTGCTGCATCCCGTAAGTTTTGGTATGTTGTCTCGTTATCATCATTCTCTTGAATGAAGTTATTGATTGTTTCTATGATTTGTTGCTTGACCCACTCATTGTTTAGAATTAGATTATTTAATTTCCAATTAATTTTTAGTCTATCTTTCCATGACCTTTTATTACATCCAATTTTTATTGCATCATGATCTGAAAAGGATGCATTTCTTTGCCTTTCTGCATTGGGTTGTGAGGTTTTTATGCCCTAATACATGGCCAGTTTTTGTGTAGGTGCCATGTACTGCCAAGAAAAATGTATATTCCTTTCTATCCCCATTCAATTTTTCCCAGATGTCTACCATATCTAACTTTTCTAAAATTCTATTCGCCTTCTTAACTTCTTTCTTGTTTATTTTGTGGTTAGATTTATCTACTTCTGAGAAGGGGAGGTTGAAGCCCCCTACTAGTATAGTTTTGTTGTCTATTTCTTCCTGTAACTCCCTTAATTTCTCTAAGAATTTGGATGCTATACCACTTGTTTAGTAATGATATTACTTCATTGTCTACAGTACCTTTTAGCAGGATGTAGTTTCCTTCCTTATCTCTTTTAATTAGATCTATCTTTACTTTTGCTTTGTCTGAGATCAGGATTGCTACCTCTGCTTTTTTTACTTTAGCTGAAGCATAATATATTCTACTCCAGCCTTTTACCTTTACTCTGTGTGTATCCCTCTGCTTCAAATGTGTTTCTTGTAAACAACATATTGTAGGATTACAGTTTTTAATCCACTCTGCTATCCATTTTATGGGAGAGTTCATCCCACTCACATTCACAGTTACGATTACTATCAGTGTCTTTCTTTCCATTTTATTCCCTCCCCCCTCCCCCATTTATGCTTTTCTCTCTCCTTTCTCCCTTTCCCTTTGATTGATGATTTTTACTATACTGGCATAGATCAACCATGGGCCCATATTTTTAATTATTTAATTAAGTCAGTCTTTATTTCTATAAAAGTGATTTTTCAGTTGTATTCATATGATTATTATATCTTAATAGATTTTATATATCATAGTTATTTTAAAAACAATTTTTTTTCTTTCTCTTCCTGTGGGATTTTTTTTTAACATATAGAAATATTGATGACTTGGGGGGCTAATTTATAGCTTGCTTGGTATCATTACCACTATCCTTCTACTTCTTTCCTATAATTCTCTCCTGTCTATCCTCCCCCAAAGGAAAAGGGAAAAAAAAAGCCCTCCCCTTTAACAAATAAGTATAGTCAAGAAAGACCCACCCATACATTGTCCCAGTCTGAAAGTGTATGCCACATTTTGTACTTCTAGCACATCAACCTCTCCACCAAGAGATGAGACATATGATTCATCATTAGGCTTCTGGAGATATGATTGGTTATGGAATTGTTCATAGTTCTTAAGTCCTTCATAGATTATTTTCCTTTACAATGTTGTAGTATTGGATAAATAGTTCTACTGATTCTGCTAATTTCATTCTGCATCAGTTTAATCAAGTCCTCCCAGGTTTCTCTGAATCTATCTCTTTTGTCCTTTCTTACAGCACAATAATATTCCATTATATTCATATAGCATAATTTGTTCAGCTATCCTTGAATTAAGAAACACCCATTTTGTTTTGGATCTTTGCAACAAGAAGTGCTGGTATAAGTTTTTTGTGCATTGAGTCATGTCTCTCTTTCTTTGATCTCTGGCCTGTAGGCCTAGTGTTGGTAATACTGAGTCAGAGTTCAGCTTAATGATTTAATGGATATAGCTCCAAATTATTTTCCAGAATAATTAGATCAATCCACATCTCCACCAATAGTGTGTTAGTATGCCCATCCTTCTATAGATTCTCCAACAATTGTTATCATCCTTTTGGGTTATCTTTACCAGTGTGACAAGTGTGGAGTGGAGACTTAGATTTTTTTAAATTGGATTTCTTATTTGGTCAAGAATCTCCCCCAGTCCATAGTTATGAAAGATATTTGTTTCCTTGCTCTTCTAATATATTTATAATAGGTTCTTTTATATCTAGGTCATGTATCTGTTGTACAGTATATAGTGTGAGCTATTGATCTATACCTAATTTCAGCCAGATTATTTTCCAATTTTCCTGGTAGTTGTTGTCAGATAGTGAGTTCTTGCCCCCAATAATTGGAGTTCTCGAATTTGCTCTATGTTTATTTTCTTTTTACATTAGCATCTTATATATGTAATAAGTACCAATGATAAACTTTAAATTTTTTTAAATAGAAACAAATAGTTTTGATGGATGCTACTTTGTAGTATAGTTTGAGATTTGATACTGCTAGGCCCCCTTCCTTCCATTTTTTTCCCCATTATTTCTCTTGAGATTCTAAAATCTTTATTCCTATTGATGAATGTTATTATTTTGTCAAATTCTATATAATTACTCTTTGGTAGTTTAATTGATATGCATTCCCTCTGAGATTATCTTCCAGTTATTATATTTATATATTATATACATGTATTTATTATTATATATACATATATATGTGTATATAGACACACACACACACAGAGCTGTTTGCATGTTCTTTCCTCTATTTGAATGTAATCTCCTTGGAGAAGAGACTGTATTTTTACCTTTCTTTATATCCTCATCACTTGGTACATACGTGGCACATAATAAAAGCTTTTTTATTGATGATTTTTACTGTATTAGAATAGCCCAACCATAAACAATTAATATATTTTTGATTAAGTCAGTCTTTATTTCTGTAAAGGTGATTTTTCAGTTTTATTCATTTAATTCTTATATCTTACTAGGTTTTATATTAGCTATTTTGAAAGTAATATTTTGACCCTAGGCAAGTCACTTAACCCCATTGCCTAAAATAAAATAAAATAAAATAAAATAAAAAAGAAAGTAATATCTTTTTCTTTCTCTTCCTGTGAGTTTTTTTTAATATACAGAAATGTTGATGATTTTTATGAGTTTAGTTTGTATCTTGCTACTTTTCCAAAGTTACTAATTATTTCAATTATTTTTCAGTTGTGTCTTAAGGGTACCCTAAATAGACCATCATGTCATCTGCAAAAAGTGATCATAGTATTTCCTCCTTGCCTATGCTTGTTCCTTCAATATCTTTTTCTAGATTTATTGCTATAGCTATCATTTCTAGAACTATATCAAATAATAGTGGTGGCTTTACTGTTGATCTTACTTCAAAGCCCTCTAGATTTCTCCATTACAGATAATGCTTGCCTTTGGTTATAGATAGCATTGTTTTTATTCTATTCAGAAATGGTTTATTTATTCCCATGCTTTTTAATGTTTTTAGCCTAAAGGGGTTTTGCATTTTGTCGAAAGCCTTTTCTTTATCTATTGATATAATCATGTGATCTTTATTGGTTTTGTTATCAACATGGTCTATTAAGTTTTGGTATTGGAAAGGACATAAAAATAGCACTTAAGGTATCTTGAGAAGAGTTATGAAGTAGAATAACAGAAGCAAAAGGGGTGCAGGTTTTAGTGGAGACAACTAATTCTTTCAGGGAGCTCAGTGAGGTGGCTGGAGCAATCAGTGAAGTTTTCTTGTCATTCCTGTTCTTGGGCACAGCTCAAGATTCCCAATTCTAGGATCTTGCGCTTCTTCCAGGGATATCTTTCAATTCTAATATTTTATCTTTTAAGGTCTCTTCCAGCTTTGACATTCTGTTCTAGGGAGACTCAGTTTCAAAATTCGGTGTTCTAAAAACAAGGTCTTAGATTTAGAGATAGGGGCCATCAAATCCATTTTGCACATGAGGAAACTGAGGCACGAAAAGGCTAAGTGATTTATCTGAGGTGTCACCTAGCATATCTAGGATAGAATTTGAACTCAGGTCTTCCTGACTCAAAGTCCAATACCCTATCCTCACGACCCTTTCTAGCTCTTGTGTCCTAGGGCCTTGACTTATGCCCTGTTCCTTTTATTACGCCATCCATTCCCTGAATCAATAAGAGAAAGATCTGTTTGAAGAGGTGGGTCCTTTCATTAAAGGATTGCTAGGACACAGAGTTACTTAAGCCTGGTGGCCACCATTCTGACATCACATTTCATATCTGCTCGATGTCCCCAAGCTTTGGGAGTGGAAGGGGATTGGTTGACAGGGAAAAAGGAAAAAAAAATTGCTCCCTATGTCCCTGCAATGTCTCCCACAGAGCTCTGAGCAGTTGCATGTCTTTGAATCAACTCTGAATCATATTTATGAGTGTGTTTGGCCTGTTCCAGATCCAGGACTTAGGGAAGAGAACCAGGGAGAGAGAGGAAAGAGAGAGGGGAGCTGAGAAAACTTGAGGGAACTAAAGACAAGCCTAGAATAGCCTTCCTTCTTCCCTTCATCTCATAGGATCTTTCTCCTCCCTTAAGAAGCCTCTCAGGTACCACGTTCTGCATAAAAACCTTTTCTGATTCCCTAACTGCTAGTGCCCTCGTTCCAAGCAACCTGGTACTAAACTGCTATCTATCTATCTATCTATCTATCTATCTATCTATCTATCTATCTATCTACCTACCTACCTACCTGTCTGTCTGTCTATACACACATATATGTGTCTATGTATATATGTATATATATATTTATGTGTATGTATTCATTCACATTATATTTATACTGTATATGTTTTTAGATTTATGTGCTATCTCCCTAGTTGGAATTTAAGTTCCTTGTGAACAGAAATTGTTTCATTCTTTGTACTTATATCTCCAATGCCTAGCATATGTGTGCTTAATAATATATGTGCTTAATAAATGCTTGTTGACTGATTGGGCTATAAAGGATTTCACAGACCACTTAGTTCAACATGCCCATTTTATAGAGGAGAAAACTGAGCCTTGGAGAGGTGAAGGGGTTTGCCCCTCGTCCAGTTAGCAGCAGAAATAGCACCAGCTCTCATCTTTCTTCACTTTTAGTGCCTTTTCCACTGTGGCTGAGAACAGAGATTAAAAAAATAGAGCTGAGAGGACAATCTATGAGCACAATCCATGTAATGTTGAGGTCTGAGAGGAGCCATGACCGTTACATTCTCTGCATGAGATGCAGGACTACTATGCCCTCCTCCTTTGGACCAGGCTTCTGGCTTGGTCCTCAATCAGATCCAGGGTTCTGGGACAAGCTTCCCTGGAACCCATGGCTAAGCTGACTTTATGCAATAAACCCTTTCCCACCCAGGACTGGGAATGAAAGGATTAGTTGTGGTTCCTTTCCTCCCCTACTCTCCACCCCCCAGGCTTGGGGGTGGAGTAGAGGTCAGCATGAATAAATTCAGAGCTTAAAGAAGGATAAGGGCCTGTGTCTAGAGCCCATTGTAATTGACAAAGCACTTTCTTCACAATGATTCTATGAGAAGCAGTGCACGTGTTATTATACTAATTTTACAGGTGAAGAAACTGAGGTGGGAGGCATGAAGTGACTCACCCCAAATCACTCACAACTCCTCAGTGGTGAACGAGAAGCTTGAACCTAGCCCTCCAATCCCATGTTCTTTCCTTCCCACCACACCCGACCCTTTTATAAAATAGAATAACAGAATGAGATAATGAGCAGTTTTGATGTATGGGGCATATTGAAGGAGCAAAAGAAAATTCTTCCCTCAGGGAATCAGAATTTTAGAACTAGAAGGAGCCTTAGGGAAATCATATAATTATAGCTCCCATTTAGGCAGTGCTATACTCACAACAGCCTGGTGAGGCAGATAGAACCAACATTCTTTGCTCCATTTTGTTGAATCAGACTTATTATTTCACTGGTGTAAGGAACTCCCTGTGAGGATATTCCCTCTACCCACTGTTCTGCAATTTATAGTGGCCTGAGGCATGGAGGCAGCTAGGCTGCTCAGTGGATAGAGCAATGGGCTTGGAATCAGGAAGATGAGTTTAAATCCAGTCTCAAACACTTACTAGCTGTGTGACCTTGGGCAAGTCACTTAAACCCTATATGCCTCAGTTCCTCATCTGTAAAATGGGGACACACTGGAGAAGGAAATGCCAAACCATGCCAGTATCTTTGCCAGGAAAACTCCTGGACAATAAGGTTCCAGTGGGGTCACAAAGAGTCATACACGACTCAACAACAACAACAAACATGCGTGGAAAGATTAAATGACTAGCTTCTTCCTACTGCCAATATGTGTCAAGGGTGAAACTTGAACCCAAGCCTCCCTGAATCCAGGACATGCTCCTTATACCCTATGCTTTGCTGCTTTATCTCCATTTTTACATAGGAGCACACTGAGGCTGAGAAAGGGAAACTAATTTGTCCAGTATCACCCAGGCATGGTGTCAGAGACAAGTCCAGATTCTAGATTCTATAACCCAGATTCTATTCTAGAGTCTAGACTCTAGAAGATTCTATTCTAGATTTTTCAGTGCTTTCTTCTACAATTCTGATTTCTCTCTCCTATAAGTCCTCTGCTCCAGCTGGGTTCTTTGTCTAGGTCTTAGTTTTTTCTATATCCCCCACCCCCATCCCCTGTCTCACTGGAGTGTGAGATGAAGAGTCACTGCAAAATGGAAAGATACCATCCCAGGCTCACCTCTATACTGTGCCAATCACCAGGGGAAAGGGGGATGGAGGAAGGATTGGCTGGCCCTTAGCCCCAGGGCAGCTACACATAACCGCACCTTTGTGGCAGGAAGCTGGGTCCTGAAATTACTTGTTTTCACACCAACGTAATCTCCATAGTCTGAGGAGTTTTGCCTTTCCCTAGCAGTGGTTGCTATGGCAATGGTTGAAATGGACCCTGTGGAAAGTTATCTACTTAGCAACAGCGGATGGCAGTTCACATGTGTGGGTGGGTAAATCAAATTCATGTTCAGTCTCCAAAGTAGAAACCGATCTCTTTGTTCAGTAGGAGGCCACTCGTTCTTGGCCCAGACGCTGGATATGGATGGGAATCATGGAACTTCAGACCCCAAAGGTTACTTGGTCCAACCCATGCAGTGGTAGAAAGAAGGCTGAATGTGAAGCAGAAAACCTGAGTTTAAATCCTGGCTCTGCTAGTTTGGAACATGGATGTGAGGGAAACTAAAGATAATCTGGCAATAGAATTTCAGGACTGGAAGAGATCTGATGGGCCAACAACTCCAACTCACACCCAAACAAAAATTCCCTCTACGTCAGCTCCCCAAAGTGGTCGTCCTAGCTTCCCCTGTAGAGTTCAAGTGAGGAGTAGCTACTAAGTCCAAGGAAACCCATTCCACTTTAGGATAGCTCTAATAAGCATTTATTAAGTGCCTACTATGTAGCAGCCACTGTACTAGGCCTTGGAGCTTTTCCCTACATTTGAGTCTAAATCTCTCTCTCTCTAATTTAGATCTCTTGTGTTGTTGGTTCTGTACCCTCCCTCTTCCCCTGAATAAATCTAATCTGTCTTCCATATAATAGCCCTTCAAATATTTGAAGGTGATTTATAAGTTGTTTCCCTCGCCCCTCTTTTCTCCAAGCTGAATATCCCTGTTTCCTTCATCTGATTAACAGGGAGAATGAGGAGTGGTGTTGCCTAGTAGATAGAAAACTGCTGTTGGAATCAGGATGGCTCTAGTTTAAGGCTCCCTTCTGGCATTTATTGGTTCTAGGACCCTGGACAAGTCACTTAACTTCTCAGTGCTCTAGGCAGCTAAGACTCTAAATTTCAGAGCAGATGCTGACCTATATGGGTAAAGGGGGCTTTCTTTATCTGGGAAGTTCCCCATACCAATGAAATCATGGGTCCTGACCTTATCCCTTAGAAAAGTACCAATTTCCTCACCTTTGTTGTTCCTTACCTCTTTCCATTCTCTATAATCTATGAATGTCTTTCCTAAAATGTGACACCCCCCCCCCACACACAAGCAATTGAACCAGATGTAGTCTCACCAGAACAGAATATAGAGCATGGATAGGGAACCTGCAGCCTCGAGGCCACACGTGGGCCTCTAGGTCTTCAAGTGCGGCCCTTTGACTGAATCCAGGCTTCACAGACAAATCCCCTTAACAAAAGGATTTGTTTTGTAAAACTTGGACTCAGTCAGAGGACCTAGAAGGCCATGTGTGGCCTCGAGGCTGAAGGTTCCCCACCCCTGGTATAAAAGGACTAGACTAGACTCATTCTTGACACTGTCTGTTTAAATTTAGCCTAAGATCCATTAAGGCAGCTCTTCCTGAGTTCAAATCTGGCCCCAGACTCGTTTTATCTGTGTGACCCTGGGCAAGTCACTTAACCCTGTTTGCCTCAGTTTCCTCATCTGTAAAATGAATGAGAAAAGGAAATGACAAACCACTCCAGTTTCTCTGCCAAAAAAATCCCAAACGGGGTCATGAAAACTTGAACACGGCTAAAAATGAATGAACAACATCAAAAGATCCATTAGTTTGGGGGCGAGGAGCTGCCATTTTGTATTGTTGGCTCATATTGAGCTGGCTATTTATTAAATTCCCAGAGGCCTGTTAGACAGAATAGCTATGCTCCTTCCATCTTTTTATTTGTGGAGTAGATTTCCTTAACACAAATGTAGAACTTTAGATTTCTCCCTAAACAATTTTATTGTTCTTGCCTTTTTGAGATTTTTTTTGGATGACTTTTTGCTGTCATGAGAATATCATGTCTGATTTCTCTCTGTTGATTTTCACCCAAGTACTCTTCTGGCTCCTGGATTTCCTCCTATGATTATATCTTCTTACTATGCAATGCTGTTCTGCACCTGATGTAATCTATGCTTTTCCCTTTGGTTAAGAGTACCTTTCCACAACTATATTCCAGTCTCTTGTCCCATTCAATGATATCAATCTCCTTTCAAGCAATGAACTTACTTCCTTATGTTAGGCTCTCTAGCTCACCTTATTTGTAATTCATGCTTTGTATATTTATATATAGACATTGAAAGGCTTGGGTTTTATTGCTGGACTCGTTCTTAAATTTTATCTTCTGTGAATTACTGCGCCTCTCTACTGCTAATTTTCTTTCTGTCTTTTGCCTGTTCCTCACTATAGTGTCTGACTTGAAAGATATATGCAGATAATTGTCTTTTTCCCCTTCCCTTTTCAGTTCAAAGTCCTTGTAAGACTCCAGGAGAAAAGTATTTGTTTGTTTTAACCAGTCCTTGTTACTTGCATTCCTTCCCTAGCCAAGAGCACATTATTCCTAGATTTCACTTCATAGTAGATCTTATTCTCAGCCATCATCTTCTCAACTAGTGATTCACTTAGCAAATCCCCAGAAATCATTACAGCCCATAAAAATATAAGTCATTGGGAGTGATTCCAAACGGTGCCACCCACAGCTTCCCCAAACAGGACAATGCCCTTATTCCTCAATGGCGAAAAGTAATTCAAGAGGCAGGATGACATACTGGGTAGAGTGCTGGACTCAGAGTCCTAAGATCATAGATTTAGAGCTCGAAGATCCCCTCAGAGGCCATCAAGTACAACTTCTTCATTTGACAGATGAGGTAACTGAGGCCCAGAGAGGTTAAGTGTCTAGCCTGAGTCACACCGCTAGTAAGTATCTAAGGGTGGGATTTTAACCCAGGTCTTTGTGACTTCCAGTCAGGAAGTCAATGGCCTCGAGGCTGCAAGTTCCCCATCCCTGGTTAACCATTACACCTTGCTGTCCCTGCCCACCAGAAAGATTTCCATGAACCCGTGCAGAATGAAGTGAACAGAACTAGAATACCTTATATAGTAACAACAACATTAAAAGAAAAACAATCTTGAAAGAATTAAGAACTCTGATCAATGCAATAATCAACCATGATTCCAGAGCAGTGATGATGAAACATAGTACCCACCTCAGCATTCTAGGGTATTCCTAAGAAGGTGTGGCATTCTTTCAATGTTATCAGCTCAAGCCCCCATTTTGGTGCATCCTTCCCAATATCAGATCACCAATCCCAGTTAATATCTTGCCAGTTTCATTTAATCAATCAATATCTCCTCAATAGCACTAATTAGCAATTAATATTAATTATCTTCAACAAAGGGATATTTACTGAGAAGATATAGTAAAACCCCAAGTATAAACCACCCCCATCCCAAAGGAGGAGCACAACCCCACCCCACCCCCTGACACCTCAGTCCCTGGGGAGACTGAGTTCAAGCTTAAAGTAACTACAGACATGTGTCCCACGAAGGTCACTTCCAAATGTGACATCACCACTGGATGAATCTCTCTTACTGCAGGACACAGCAGCTCAGCTTCTCAGTGGGCCCACTGTTCCAGCAGATCCCCCGGATTGCTCCTCAGGAATGGATCCTTCCCAAACTTGGCCACTGGACCACTGGTGGCTCTTCACCCTCTCCTATTTCACAAGATCCTGAATCAAAGGAAAGAAGACACAAACATAAGGCAGGCCTATCCCAAACAAAGACTCAGCTAGGAAGCCACAAACTCATGAGCTGTCCCAGTGCTTGGAGGAAACACTCACCAGCCCATTGGAGTCCAGAGAATTGTTCACATGCTTTGTTAAATTTGTTAAAGCAAATGAGCTTCACTGGGGCAGCTAGGTGGCACAGTGGATAGAGCACTGGCCCTGGATTCAGGAGGACCTGAGTTCAAATCTGGCCTCAGACACATAACACTTACTAGCTGTGTGACCCTAGGCAAGTCACTTAACCCCATTGCCTACCCCCCGAAAAAATGAGCTTCATTTATGTCCTGGGAAAGAAGGGAGGGGTATCCATTCCTTTATCTCACTGCTTCTTCAAAAAGGATATTTTCTAGATCGATTGTTCAATTGCTTTTGCACCATCAGTCTAGGCAGCTAGGTGTTATGATGGCTAGAGTACTGGGCCTGAAGTCAGAAAGACCTGAGTTCTAATCTAGACTCTGATATTTACTAGCTATCTGACCCTGGACAAGTCACTAAACTTCCTGACTCAATTTATGCAATGATATGATGGGGATAATAACTGCACCTACCTCAAAGAGTTGTGGCGAGGATCAAATGAGATATTTTTAAGATCCTTAGCACATTGCCTGGCACATAGTAAGCACTATTGAAATGCTTATTCCCTTGTCCTTTCCTCTTTCTCTCTCTCTCTCTCTCTCCCCTCCCCGTTTCTCTCCCTCTGTCTCTGTCTCTCTGTCTCTCTCTCCCCCCCTCCATCCATATGTATATATGTATACATTCACTGGGCATCTCCAGTTGTCCTGATCTATACCTGGCCACCAGACTCAGATGGCTCCCAAAGAGAAAGTGAGGCTCATGACTTTGCACTGCTCTCCCTCACTTAAAACCAATTCACTTGCAAGTCCTGGCATCATCTTTCTGCTGTCATGATCTTCAAGAACAAAGGACAAACCATACACACCTCACGACCAGCAGGTGGGAAAGAGAGCCTTTTGGTTGGTTAGTGTTTTTTGTACTCAGATTCAATGCCAACTCAACAGCCAATTAAAAGATTTTACTTCCCCATGAAAACAGTCAGGAAGTGGTCAGATAATATCTGTACACACTCTAAAATGAAGGGCTAGGCTCCTCCATTCCACAGCATAACCCATTGCTGGAAGCAGGCTCACCAAACATTCACAAAAGTCTTGTGCACATGGCTCCCACAGCTGGGCTTTCATTAGTCACTGCTGTTGTTCAGTTGTTTCAGTCACGTCTGACTCTCCGTGATCCCATCTGAGGTTTTCTTGACAAAGATACTGGAATAATTTGCCATTTCCTTCTCTAGCTCGTTTGACCGATGAGAAAATGGAGGCAAACAGGGTTAAGTGACTTGCCCAGGGTCACACAGCTAGTAAGTGTCCTGATTTGAACTCGTGAAGAGGAGTCTTCCTGACTCCAGGCCCACCACTCTATCACTGTGCCACCTAGCTGCCCTCATTAGTCAGACCCTTACCAATAGTAAACAGGAGCCAGATCCTGATGGTCCTAGGAAAAATGCTGGGTGGGGACAAAATGAGCCACATTCTGATCTTCCCAGGGGAAATTCCAGGTGAATGCACAATCCAAAAAAGAGATTTTTACCAGAATCCACTAAGATAAAGCTCAGAACTTTTGCTCAGGACCAGAGGTTGCATGTGTGTCATTTTTCACCCTTGAGGGACATGTCCTAGAAAAGTAAAGTCACTTCTCCAAATTCACAAAGGTGCTTAGTGTCCAAGCCAGGAACAAGGAGCGAGGAATACGAACCCTATGGTCCCCTACTACTACTGGCCCCAAGAGGTGGGAAGAGCCTTCATTTTATAGATTTGGAAACTGAGGCCTAGGGGCTATTATGAAACCTTTGCCCTATAGACCTACTCCTGCTGGAACTCTGCCTTGCAAAATCCCCACTTTCCTTCATCACATAGATTGGGGACCACCTCCAGCTGAAGGACTTTGCCAATTCTTCTCTCATCCAGTCAATAATCTCCCCACTCCAAAAATTATTTTTTATTTACCATATATATATATGTATATATATACATGTATATATATATGTTTATATATACTTATCTTTGCTGTTTTCCCTAAATGGAATGTAAGCTCCTTGAGGGCAGAGGCTGTTTCATTTTTTGCCTTTGTATCCCCACAGCCCACATTGAACATACTCAATAAAGGGTCATTGAGTTTACTTGAGTGGAATCCACATCTCTTTGACTCAAAGCCCAGTATTTTCCCTGTACCAGGCTAACACATATTTAGAACATATTCACTCCCTTCCTTCTCTATATTTATTCAAAGCCCTGTCTTATACTTGAATAGCTGTTATTCTGTTCTTCCCCAGGTAGTTTTCCCCTCCCTCATTCCCTACCCTTTGGGTTCTTTTCTGAGTGAGCTCCTTAGGTTTAGGTCTCCTAGTCTTTCCTCCCAAGTCAGTCTCTTCAGACTACTTATCATTTTCCTTGTTTCTCTGGTCTCTGATCTATAAAAGTCTGAAAAATTTCCAGGCTGGTGGTGAGGCAACTCTGGCATCTGGTTCTGGGGAAAAATTGAATACCCAGTCATCAGGTATCTCCCAGTTCACTGGCCCTCAAGGCAGGGTGAGCCTCAAACACAAAATCCTTGGAAGGCATTCGATTTGAGTAAAATTGCCAAGCAGGAGGTGAAAAGGGAAAGAAAAACTGGAGATTCCTCTGTCAAATAGCCAAACCACTCCAGGAAAAGAGTAACCTATTCCCTGACTGACCTCACAGGCCACAGAGCAAACCACTAATTCCTTGGCTAACATGAATTTTCTTTCAAGAACATGTTTTCTCCTGAGCCACATAGATGTCTGTCTGTATCCTGCGTCCCTATCAAGCAGGGGAGCCAGCTGGCCAAAGCAGGTTCCATCTCACCCTCATAGGCCTTGGACGTTCCAATGCTGCTTGGTCCTATAAGGGAGGGAAGGTTCTGATAAATTCATTCACAAGGAAGCTTTGGGCAAGTTATAGGTTTGTATGATCCTAGATCTAAAGTTGGAAGAGAATTTAGAGGCCATCTAGCCCAATTTCCTATTTGGTAGATGAAGAAATAGAAGCCCATGAAGGTCAAGTGATTTGTCCATAATTGAATAAGTAGTGTCAGAGGTAAGGTATAAAATCAAATCCTTTAACTCCAAATTCAGAACTCTTTCCACTAAATCACATTGCCCCTTTTCCCTGGGACTCAGTTTCGTCCTCTATTAAATGGGGAGGGGCCTATGAAACTATCATAAGATGTTTCAGGTTAGAAGAGAGACCTTCTAGGAGTCCCTCAAATGTATGCTTCCCTGTGGCCCAGGGGCCATGCCCTTCCCACACTCCCAAGGAACTCTAGGGGTGTGGGAAGTGTTCCCTTGATGGCCAAGTTCAGCTTGATGGTTTGATCCCAAAGAGGGTAAGTTCTCTTTGGCTCATTAGTGCCCCCATTTGGGTTTTTCAGAGAAAACCTCTAAAACAAAGTTTAGGTATGGTTCATGTCTATTGCCTTCCCAGGTGTATGTAACAAAGTCCCCTCTTACAAAGATTCTGGATGTACAATATAAGTAGCAGGTATGGAACAGCTTTTTTATTTCCCTCATGAAAGAAACTGCATAAGATTCATAGGCATGAATGAACAAATACAGGAAACACAAGACACACTCAAATAGCCCATTATACTCACTGTGCTCCCCAGTGGAGCTGCTCAAAAGATACTTCTGGCAGAGCCAAGATGGTGGAGGAGCAGAAGAGAGCAGAGTGATCTCTGCCCTACCCCTACCTGCCCACCAAACAACAATAACAATAACTCCAAACAGATGGTTTAAATGCTGCTAGACCAAATCCTGATCAGGAAATCCAAGGAAAAAAAAATCAGAGTGAGTCATTTGTCTAGCCCAGATCAGAATAGGCAGACAGAGAAGCACAGGCAGGTCTGCAGAGACTGAGGGTGGGATCTGTCCAGGAGCACATGGAGTGGTACAGCACCCAGGAATTGAGAGAGGACCAGGGCTTTGCAAGAAGAAATCCCAGACCCATACAAGGCAGCACGGCTTCATGGAGGGCACAGGAACAGGTGCCAACTGGCAGCTTTATGGCCTACTCCCCAGCTCCAGGTCACAGATCCAGGGTGGACTGGGGAAGGGACCTGTGCCTAGGAATGCGTTCTGGTGTGAGGACTGGTCACAGGCCCTAGGCTGTGTACTGAGAGAGGAGCCAATTCAGAAGCAAACAGCCACTATGCAGCTCAGAACCCAGGAATGAAGTCTCAGTTCCAGCTTCTATCCCAGTCTGAAACCTGTAGTGGAATAGCCAGGGCAGGAATCTCAGAGCAAAGAGAAACTATGGTTGTTACTCTGAACAAGCATAGCCTTCCAGCTGGCTAATAGGGGCTGGGGGCAGCCAGATGGTGCAGTGGATAGAGCACCAGGCCTGTAGTCAGGAGAACCTGAGTTCAAATCCAGCCTCAGACATTGACTAGCTGTGTGACCCTGGGCAAGTCACTTAACCCTGTTTGCCTCAGCTCCTCATCTGTAAAATGAGCTGGAGAAGGAAATGGCAAACCACTACAGGATCTTTCTTTGCCAAGAATATCCCAAATGTGGTCATGAAGGGGTCAGAACTGTGATGACTGAACAACAATAGGGGCTGAGTCAGAAAGCAATCTTCCATTGCTCAGACCCAAACTTAGGTCAAGAATTCACAGAGCTCGGACCATGGGGCCAGTGATCTGACTTTGCCCTGGATAAGAGCACTTCGGGAATACTGAAAACTTGCTGGTTCCCAGCCTGCACTGTGCCTGAGAGACTGGAATAATACAACACTCAGTACCAAAAGAAAGCAGCAACAGGACAAGTCTAGACCTTCCTTCCAGAAGTATGCAGAGGGGCAGCGAGGTGGCGCAGTGGATAGAGCACCGGCCCTGAAGTCAGGAGGACCTGAGTTCAAATCCGGCCTCAGACCAAACACTTGACACATACTAGCTGTGTGACCTTGGGCAAGTCACTTAACCCCAATTGCCTTACCAAAAAAAACCAAAAAACCCAACAACAACAACAAAAAAAAAAAAAAACAGAAGTATGCAGAGCCCAGTCCTAATATCAAGTCTGAAATTAGAAGGTGGGTTGGAAGAATGAGCAAACAAAAAAAAAGATTCTTGCCATAAAAAAGCTAGTAGTAGTCTGTGTCTTTAGTAGACACAGACCCAGAAAAAAGATAACTCCAAAACATCTATAAACATAGCCTCAAAGAATAACATAGCTTGGGCACAAATTAAATTTCTTTGAATTTTTGGAAGAGGTGAAGAGTTTTAAAAGAGTTAAAAAATGTTATTTTTTTTATCAATGAAATGAGTGTGCTTGACGGAAAAAAATCGAAATTAAATAAGAGTTACAGAAGAAAGAATTGGAAAGGGAATTAGCAATTTAGCATAAGAAGGACACAATTTTACCCAAGCAACATACTCGCTGAAAATTAGAACCGACTAAATAGAAGGCAATGACTCCATGAGACAAAAAGAAATATTTAAAGTAAAAGACTAAAAAAAAAAAAAGGAAGAAAATGTAAAATGTCTCATAGTAAAAACAATTGAGGAGATAATTTAAGAGTCTTTGAACTTCCTGAAAGTTATGACCCCTCCCCCCCAAAAAAGAGCCTAAACATCATATTTCCAGAAATCTTAAAACTGCCCAGATCTCTTAGAACCAGAGGGCATTATTACTTAACAAATGAGGAAGTCATTGACCTGCGCTCAGGAAAGGAAACAGAAAGGCAGAAGAGGGTAGCCAGGTTAGTGAAGCCATATCCAGGATCATCTGTCCCTCCACTGCGAGTCATCATTGCCACTGGTACGGAAGGGACTAGAGAGGAGGACTACACCCCTTCCCCCCAATTCCTTGCTCTACTCCAGTTTAGGAGGCTCAGGGAAAAAATGCACTGAAAAAAGTCCCCAAAACAGACCCATTTCCATAATCCACTATTAAAGAGGTAAGAGGTCTTCCTCTGAGACAGAAGGATGCAAGTTGAGGAACTATCTAAACAAAATTATAAAAAACTTTTTATACAAACAAAATCAGATTTAAATAATTGGAGAAATATCCATTGTTCATGGATAGGCAGGGCCAACATAATAAAAATGACAATTTTACCTAAACTAATTTATATATCCAATGCCATCCCAATTAAATTACCAAAAATTATTTTATTGAATTAGAAAAAATAACAAAATTCATTTGGAAGAACAAAAAGTCAAGAATATCTAACAAACTAATGAAAAAAATGTAAGAACAGGTAGGTGGCGCAGTGGATAGAGCTCTGGCCTTGGAGTCAGGAGGATCTGAGTTCAAATTCAGCCTCAGACACTTGACACTTAACTGTGTGACCCCAGGTAAGTCACTTAACACTGATTGCCTCACCAAAAAAGCAAAAACAAAAACAAACAAACAAACAAAAGAAATGTAAAGGAAGGAGGTTTAGTAGTACTAGATCTTAAATTATAAGGCAGTGATTATCAAAACTGTCTGGTAATGACTAAGAAATAGAAAATGTCCACACTCCATAAGAGGCAATACAAAGACAAAAACCCAGCAATTTGTCTTTAAGGAGTTTATGTCCTACTATGAGTTATTATATATATGTGTGTGTGTGTGTATATGTGTGTGTTATATAATATATAATATGTATACATAAATATATATATACGTAGATAAGTATAATGTAAGTAAGTATTACTGATTCCTAGGGGAAATCCTGAGTGCTCATCAGAACAAGACAATGCTTTCCATTAGGGGTTTGCTGAGTCATTCAGAAATATAAAATTACTGATATATATATATATATACATATATATGTATACACACACATGTGTGCATGCACACATGCATATAAATGCATATATACACATGTACACATGTGTACACATATATATACACACATATATATTTATCATTCCTTTTCCATTTCATACCGTAGCATATCCTATAGTACATACTGTTATACTATATTATATTATATCCTGGGCAGCTAGGTGACATAGAGTATATAAAGTGAATAGAGTGCTGGGCCTGAAATCAGGAAGACCTGAGTTCAAATCTAGCCTTAGACACTTACTAACTTTGTGACCCTGGGCAAGTTACTTAACCCTGTTTGCCTCAGTTTCTTCATTTGTAAAATGAGCTAGAAAAGGAAATGGCAAACCACTCCTGTATCTTTGCCAAGAAAATCCCAAAAAAGGGATCACAAGGATTTGGACATTACTGATAATGACTGAATATTATATATTATACACTAAATACTATACACTATATAGTATAAGTTACATAATATACAATATACTATATCATATACTTTTATATGTAATATATATTATATATTATATTATATACACTGCTCCATTATATAGCATACTATATTATAACAACATTATATAGGATAACATGATATTATATGTGATATGATATGATATGATATGATATGATATGATATGATATGATACATGGCAGAACACAACAGTAACTCTCCAGTCTTTAGCCTCCAGGATAACCTAGAATGTGGATCCATCCATACCTTTCCCAAACCCTGTGAAAGGTAATATAACCCTGTCTTCTAACCCCAAACACCCCCATCTCCCCAACCATCCCACCTTCCTTCAATAATATAAGACTAAGGAAAGAAACAAGATGCTGGTTGGAGCTGCTGCACCTCAAGGCCAGGAATAGAGCGATAATAACACAGTAGATGTAGCAGATTAGCACAGGACAGAACAGAAGCAGGAAGCAGGTGAGACGAGGCAGGGAGGACAGGATGATAAATAAGAGGAAGCTAATCAGACTTAGACAACAGTGACATAAAAGGCAGAGGGAATGTGGGGGGAGTCCCTCCCTTCATGGTGAAAGATAGAGGCATTTTTAATATACGCTGATCAGGATCTGTAGGGGGGAAACTCTCCATGTGGAAAAGTCCTTCAATGGCATAGACCAGAAACTCATTTGCAGCTGAGTCTTGGGGTTTCAGTGCCTGGGACATGGAGAGGTGAAGTGTCTTGGCCATAGTCACGCAGCTAGTATATGTGAGAGACAGGACTGGAACCCAGGCTCCCTGACTCACAGTTCCACCACTTATCCACTACTGCCTGTCTTTTACAAATGTTAAGAATTTTACATTCACAAGATCTGGAGCTGGAAGGAACATTAGAAGTCATTTACTCCAACTCCCTCATTTTATAGGCAAGGAAACAGGGACCCAAAGAACTTAAGGAACTTGTTCAAAGACATATAAGTAAGAAGAGTCAGGATTAGAACCCAAATCCTTTGCCTTCAAATCCAGTGAACTGCCTTCCCAATTGCCTCTCATATTGAGACCCAAAGTCCCAAATTATTAGGTCTGGGTGGAATTTGCTAGTCAAAGATATCTAATACACAGCATTCTACAACTTGGATTAGAGAGATATTTCTTGGTGAACCACCAAAACCATATTGTAGCCAAGAAATGTGCACAAGTATTCATCCGCCCACTCATCCATCCACCTACCCATCCATTTATCTATTTACCCACCCACCCATCATCCTCCATCTACCTACCTATCCATCTATCCATTCACCCATCTAGCTATCCATCCACCCACTCACTCACTCAGCCATCCATAGTAAATTTGCTGAACACTGAATATATGCCCAGTCATGAGCTAGACACAGTGGGATATAGAGAAGTACAAAATTGTCCCTCACTTCAAGTAGAGGTAGTATGGTATAGTAGAAAGGGTGTTGGCCTTGGCATCAGGAGACCTGGATTCATATCCCACCTCTGATACTCATTGGCTATGAAACAAATCATGTGTCTTCCCTGAGCCTCAGTTTTCTCATTTGTAAAATACTTTCTCTACTTGCTGTCATGGTCTCTGGGAGGAGGAGTGCTTTTTAAAGCTTAGAGTACCATAGAAATGTGAGTTATTAACATTATCCTCCCCCATGTAATGTAATAGAATGTAATTACATGGAATGTAAGCTTCTTGAAGGTAAGGATGGTCTTCCTTTTTCTTATTTGTATCTCCAGCCCTTAGCACAGTGTCTGGAACATAGTAGGCATTTATATTTATTATATATATTATTATTTATTTTTATTAACTATTTATATTTATTAACTGTCAGAGTCCTGAAAAAAAGTCAGAATTGGAGAAAATACTTTAGGGGGCAGCTGCATAGACAAGTAATACTTGAAGACACGATAGACATGGGTGAAGTTACCAAGGGAGACCTTCCGACTCTTCCATCAAGCATGGTGGTTGGTATAGTGTACTGGACCTAGAGCCAGGAAGACCTGGGTTTAAATTCCACTTCTGACACTTGCTGTCTAACCCTGATCAGGACAATTTACTTCTCTGAGACTAAGTTTCCTCATCTCTAAAATAAGAAGATTGGGCTACATGGCCTCTAAGATCCCTTTGAATGCTAAATCTATGATCTCATGACCTACATGGCTGTGAGGGAATAGAGAAGAGAGGCAGATTTAGAAAATTCAGCCTACTCTCCCTCTCCTTTGCCCTCCCTACTCCCAAACCAGAAGAGAGAGGCGAAATGTCCTTGTGTCTTCTAGGCCTTTTGCCTATTTTTTTTATTAGACCTGCTGCCTCGTTTCTTCTTGGCTTACCTTCATTTATTATATTTTTCCCTTGGCTCTGGGCACGTGGGCCATGTGCACATTTTATGATTAGGTAAGTGGCTTTGCTCTATCCACCAACCCTCAAAAACAATTCAAGGCTTTGTTTTCTTCCTGATCACAGTGACTGAAAAAAAAAAAAAGGACTGTGTTTTTGAAAGTGGAAAAATAAAATTCCTGATGTTCCAAAGTAAACTGTGCTGGGTACATGGGAAACAGATCAAATAAACCCAGCCAAGCTGGAAAGGCTAAGATTTTACTTGTAGCGGGCACAGAGTATAACTTCTGAAACACTTGGTGACCTGTGTGCAGGCCAATGGGGTTTAACAAACACCACAGCCTTCGTGTCTCAAGGAGAGCCAACCATGGCTTTTAATATTCTTTTTTTCAGAGTTAAGGCTTTAGCACCTCAGGATATCCACAGGGTTCTGCTTGTATAATAGCGACCCCTCCAGAGGAGCAATTTGAGGCCGACTTTGTATCATTTTTGTAATTTGCTTTAAAAGGAAAACCACCTAAATATAGCTATTTAAAGGCAAGGTGGTGATGAAGACCCCGGAAATCTACAGAAAGGCATGCAAGATGAAGTCAGTTCACAAGTGTGCTTCTGTGTGTGTGAGAGAGAGAGGAGGGGGGAAGAGAGAGAAAGGAAAAAGAGAGAGAGGGAGAGAGAGAAGAGAAAGAGAGGAAAGAGAGAGAGAAAAGAGAGGGAAAGGAAAGAGAAAGGGAAAAGAGAGAAAGGGAAAAGAGAGAAAGGAAAAAGAGAAAGAGGAAAGAGAGGAGAGAAAGAGAGGAAAGAGCAAGAGAGAAAAGAAAGAGAGAGGGGAAAGAGAGAGAGAAAGGAGAGAGAGAGAGAAAGGAGAAAGAAAAAGAGAGAGAAAGAAAGGAGGAAAGAGCGAGAGAGAAAAGAAAAAGAGAGGGGAAAGAGAGAGAAAGAAGAGAGAGAAAGAAAGAGAGAAAGGAAAGAGAGAAAAAGAGAGGAGACAGACAGAACGACTTCGGAGTTAAAGAATAGCAGCCCTACTATGAGTAGGGTTGTAAGGGATCTCAGAACACACAATGCTAGCACATAGTAAAGACTGTTAGAGCTGGAAGGAATCTTAAAATATAGAATGTTGGATGGGATTTAGAATGTTAGAACTGGAGGAGACCTTAGAATATGAATTTAGAATATTAGAACTGAGAAGGAGTTTTAAAGATTGCTAAGTCCTAACCCTCTCATTTCCCAGGCTAGAAAATTCAGACCTAGGAAACTGAGTGCCCTGTTCAGGGTTTCTCAGCTAGAAAGGGTTAGTGCAAGGGTTAGAGCTCAGGTCTTCTATATTACATTGCAGGTGCTTCTCAAGGAGCTAGATGCAGGTGGCATATTTTGTTGTTGTTGTTGTTTTTTAATCCTCCCAACATCTTTAGACAACAGATAGGAGAAGGTTCTCTTCCGTTTTGATTTTGTATATGAGATCACTGAAGCACAGACAGCTCAAAGTGATTTCTGCAATATCACACAGTAAGTGGTCAATGATAAAATCCAGATTTCCTACCTGACTGGCCCTTCTCAGTCTCTTTTGCTGTTTCTTCACCCACATCGCAGCGCTTGGCACATAGTAGGTGTTTATTAAATGTTTATTGATTGATTCATAACCAGGTGCTCTCTCCTGGTTTTCCTCCTACCTACCTGATAGGTTCTTAGTCTGTTTCGTGGTCTCATCATCCACATTATAACTCCTCACTGTGGGGCCTCTCAGAGTTTCTGTACTGGGCCCTCATGTAGTGATTGATTTCTCTTTGAAAGCGTGCCTGCCCTCCCTGTGTCTTACAGATGGGGGGGTGGGGAGTAGGAAATGGGAGAATTAGCTATGTAACCTTGAGGAAGTCGCCCTTCCCGTCTTGGTGTCAGTTCCCTCCTTTTTAAAATAAGGAGATGGCACTAAATGTTATCCAGCGCTAACATTCTTTGATCTTATCATTCTATCCAGGCTATAATTCCTTTAGGATTGGGAGAAACTTAAGATAATCAGAAGCAACACCTTCCCTCTCTACCTATGACATTCTCCCTGTTGATTAGGTTAGGGAGAAGGACTAAGACTTCTTGCTTCATTAATATAGTGAACTTTTTTAAAAAATTGGTAGTATTTTGGGGTTTTTTTTCCAATTACATGTAAAGATAGTTTTCAATATTCATTTTTGTAAGATTTTGAGTTCCTATTTTTTCTCCCTCCCTTCTTTCCCTCTCCCCTTCCCAAGACAGCAAGCAATCTGATATAGGTTATACATGTATAATCATGTTAAACATATTTCCACATTAGTCATGTTGTGAAAAAAGAATCAGAATAAAATGGGAAAAGCACAAGAAAGAAAAAAAAACAAAAAAAAGTGAAAATAATATGTTTCGCTCTGCATTTAGACTCCATAGTCCTTTCTCTGGATATGGATAGCATTTTCCATCACAAGTCTTTTAGAATTGTCTTGGATCATTGCATTGCTAAGAAGAACTAAGTCTATCATAGTTGATCATCACACAGTGTTGCTGTAACGGTGTACAATGTTTCCTGGTTCTGCTCACTTCACTCAGCATCAGACCATACAAATCTTTCCAGGTTTTTCTGAAGTCAGCCTGTTCATCATTTCTTACAGCACAATAGTATTCCATTACATTCTTATACCACATTTTGTTCAGCCGTTCCCCAATTGATTGGTATTCCCTCAATTTCCAATTCTTGGTCACTACAAAAAGAATTATTATAAATATTTTTGTACATGTGGGTCCTTTTCTCTTTTCAATGATCTCTTTGGGATACAGACCCAATAGAGGTATTGCTGGATCAAAGGATATGCACAGCTTTATAGTCCTTTGGGCATAATTCCAAATTGCTCTCCAGAATGATTTGGATCAGTTTACAACTCCACCAACAATGCACTACTGCCCCAATTTTCCCACATGTTCTGTAACATTTATCATTTTCCTTTTCTGTCATATTAGCCAATCTGATAGGTATGAGGTGGTACTTCAGAGTTGTTTTAATTTGCATTTCTCCAATCAATAGTGATTTAGAGCAGTTCTTCTTAAACTGTGGGTCATGATCCCATATGAGGTTGTGAAAAATTTGGCAATAGTTAAACATTGAATGTGCAATGACCAAAAATTAATGAAAAATTAAACATATAATGAATCTGAGGTGTTTGTGGCAGTGCCTGCCCATGTTGCACGGCATGACTTCACTGCCTTGGTTCACTGCCTTGGATCTGAACACAAAGCATGCACACTTTGCACTGCACATGTTCTCAGGCCATGCAGCACCAACAAACATTGCCAAAACACTATTGTGAGTGGAAAAAGTTTTAAAAACCCTGATCTAGAGCATTTTTTCATATGACTATAGATAGCTTTAATTTCTTCATCTGAAAACTGCTTGTTCACATCCTTTGACCATTTATCAATTGGGGAATGACTCACATTCTTATAAATTTGACTCAATTCTCTATATATTTTAGAAATGAAACCTTTATCAGAGATACTGGCAGTAAAAATTGTTTCCCAGCTTTCTACTTCCCTTCCAATTATTGTTGCATTGGCTTTGTTCATGCAAAATCTTTTTTAATTTAATGTAAGTAATATAGTGAACTTTTAGATGAAAGATTTCCTTTTACCAATGCAAGCTGGCATTTTCTCTGCAATTTATTAACTTTAACAAGCTGCCTGCAGGACTAAGAGATTTAGTGATTTGACCCAAAGTCACATAGCCAGTATGTGTCATAGGCAGAATTTGAAACTAGATCTTACTGGTTCTGAGGACAGGTCTACACACACACACACACACACACACACACACACACACACACACACACCATTTAGTGAAGCTGTCTAATTCCTCACATTTACAAGAAGGCAAACTTTCTGGGAGTCAGGGGCCTCATAAGTATATGAACTTTGACCTCATGAGAGTCTATGCCTTGATCACCTATTAAAGCTAAAAAAAGGTAACAAAAGTATGATGTTTCCTCTGTCTAGGGGGACAGACGTATAGTTTATATGCCCCAGAGCTTCTCCACAGTGTGGTACTGGCAAAGAACTCTGGATTTGGAATTAGAAGACTTGGGTTCAAATCCTGGTTCTGACTTTGTGGCTTTGGGGCATATAATTTCCTTTTCCTGAATCTGAATGACGTCTAAGACAATAATAGCTAGTATTTATATGACACTTTAAGCTATGGAAAGTGCTTTATACTTCACAACTCTAGGAGATAGATGCTATTATGGTCCCCATTTTGCAGTTGAGGAAACAGGTAAATAATGGCTAAGTAACTTGCCTAGGGTCACGCAGCTACTGTCTAAGGCTGTGTTTGAACTCAGGTCTTCTTGACTCCAGGCCTGGCACGCTATCCACTGCGATACCTCGTTGCCTCTCAAATTCTGGTGACAAAGGGACCTTCTTCTATGGCATTCAGGAGAGAGAATCGATTGGGCCACTTGGACAATCAGTGAAACATGCCTGAGAACTAAAGAATAGAGATCTTGATTTAGCACCCCAGGGGTTGACTAGTTTAAATGGGATTTTCCCAACAGGTGGTGTAACTTCAAATGTAGGGGATTTCTCAGGGAAGTGGCTGCTAGATACTAACCTCCCCAACTGGGAACGTCAGTGTGTCCTAGAAATGGGGCCATGGGTGGAAAGAAAAAAGTTTAAGACCCAGAAGATCAGGAAAAGGTTGCAAAGGCTTTTCCTGGGCAAGAGTCCAGGAGACTTCCTCAGAGGCTTAGATTCTCAATAAGAAACCCCTTCTTCCAGGTCATGAGTCACTCTGGGACTTTAGAATGCTTTTCTCACAGGAGACATAGTTACACATAGTCCAGATGCCTCACTCCTAACTCTGGGCGTACCCAAGAAAGAGGCTAGGCTGAGAATGCTATCAATCGGCCTCAGGGCAGAGGGTGTGGGGGGGTGAAATTTAGGACAAGAAGAGGGTTCAATTTTATAGGATGTAGAGTGAGATAGAATGTTGCAGTAAAAAGGTACCTTAGAATTATCAAACCATAGGATCATGGTAATGCAAGGATGTCAGAGCTAGTAGGGACCTTTGTTAGAACAGAGGCTGTTGAAGCTGAGAATGTAGACTTTGAACAGACCACTAGAACTGGGAGGGACTTTACATAACAGAGAGTCTAAGTAGTAGTATTCTGGAGCTGACAAGGTCCAAGTAGGAGAGACAATTGTTAAATTTTTAGTTTGAGACTATACACTTAGGAAATTGACAAATTCTGCAAATCAGCATTTGATTTGTTGTTTTATTGGTTGTGTAGACTTAGGAAAGTGACGGAGAAAGTAATAATAAGGCAAAGAAAATTCTCTTCTCTGGGGTTGCTGTTGTTCAGTTGCGTCTGACTATCTGCGACCCCATTTGGGGTTTTCTTGGCAGAGATACCATTTCCTTCTCCAGCCCATTTGACATATGAGGAAACTGAGGCAAACAGAGTTAAGCGACTTGCCTGGGGTCACACAGCTAGTAAGTGTCTGAGGCTGGATTTGAACTCAGGAAGATGAATCTTCCTGACTCTACGTCTGGTACTCTATCCAGTGTGCCACCTACATGCTAGCAGACTGTTAATGAAAACCAAGCCAGTGTGGGGTTCATGAGCAACAGTGTTAGGAGTACAAACCCACAGAGTGACCTAGAACCTGAGTGTAGTTACCCCTCTGGGTACCCAACCTGAAAACTTGCAAGTTAGAGGAATAGCCCGGAGGTATGTAATTTTGTCTCTCTCAATGTCCCAAATCCCCTGGGTACCAAGGTACCAAGTCAAGGAAGTAATGCTACTGGGTACTGTGGCCCAGTGTAGACTGTGAAAAACAGAATGAAAGACACTGACAGAGCAACCCTTAGCCATCCGGATATATGGCGTTTCATACCCCTCCCTCAAACCTTCAAAGTCAGGCTTCTGATTGAGATGGGTTCCCTCCACCTTCTGATGGCAAAAACTATTCTGACTCTTGTATGTACACAATGACATCCCCTTTACGTACCAGCCTCAAAGTGAGTCTGGCTCCCCAATCCCCCTAACAGTTTCAGGTAGCATTTTAAAGTTGAAATTTCAAGGTGAAGAAGCCTATCAACTAACCTGCCTGGATCTATAAATGTTAATGGAGGTGGCAGGGGCTGTGGGAAGGGGCATTGATTTTCTCTCTCCTCCTTAAATGATGGCTCTGGGTTCAGGGATTTGGATGGTAGCCCAAGAACCACTCCTGTTCCTGGGAGCCTGGGGGCTGCAAATGTTTGGAGAATTCAACTCAATCTAGGGAATAAATTATTAACAATCAGCAGTCAGACCCATGCATCATGCCTTGGAGGTAGTGAGTTTGCTGTTACTGAAGGTGTTCAAGCAGAGGCTACATGATCATTTCTCAAGGATAATTTAGAGTAGTGGCATCAAATTCAAATAAAAATAGGGACCCCTAAACCAACCAAACATAAGGATCCCTGTTGGCTGTACATTGACTTAATTTTAAAATGTAATATTATCTAAGTTTTATTGTATTTTTATTTATTTTGTAAAATATTCACCAACTATATTTTAATTTTAAAATGTAATATTTTGTATGTTTCATTGTATTTTTATTTATTTTGTGAAATATTTGCCGATTACATTTTAATCTGGTTTGGGTAGCACTGGAAGTGTTACAGGCCACATTGTAGCCTAGGGAGGTAGGGGGTGGTGGAATGTTTGACACCTTAGCTGTAGAGGGTAACTGTGCTTAAGTCTACACACCGCCCCCCCCAAACCACTCTTACTCCCATATTAATACAATCTAATTCAGTCCAATCCATGCAATGGGCATTTGTTAAGTACTTACTATTTGTAAGATCATCTAGGTTCCAAAGATACAAAGACCAAATGAAAGACAGAACTTTCCCATTTCCCATTCTACTGCTCACAAAAATTACTGGCTCTCCAATGACTACCAAAAAGATATCTAACTTCCACTGGCATAAACAAACTCTCCCCAATTTGATACTTCCCTGCCTTTTTAACCTTAACACCATCAAATTCTTCTTCAAGGGTTCTTAACACTTTTTGTTTTATGGACCCCCTTTGGCAATATAGTGAAACCTGTGAACTCCTTTTTCAGAATAACAGTTTTAAATGCATAAGAGAAAATATACAGAATTACAAAAGAAGCCAATTATACTGAAAAACTGTTATCAAAAACATTTTTTTAAAGCTCATATACCCTAGGTTAAAAATACTTCCCCTATATTCCAGTCAAACCAGACTTTCCACGGTCCCTGATACACATCTCATTCTTTCCCTTAGCTGAGTTTTTGCTCACACTATTGCCTGTGCCTGGAATATTATGCTCCTTTATCTCTATCTGTTGAAATCCTATCTGTTATTCAGAGCCCAGCTCATATGCCACCTCCTCCATGTAGATTCCTTTCTCCCTCTCATCTGTGAAAGATCTCTTCCTCAGACTCAGTGAATCAAGTGAAACAAGAAGACCTGAGTTCAAAACTTGCCTCAGACACTAGCTGTATAATCATGGGCATGTCACTGAACCTCTTTTTGCCTCTAGTTTCTTCATCTGTAAAATGGGGGTAATTTTAGCCAAGCCATTATGAGGATCAAATTACATATTTAAAGTGCTATAAATGCTATATAAATGCTAATTATTATTATTAAAGGAGACAGGATTCAAACCCATTGCCCCTGCTCTAAGGTGCTTGTCAACTCTGAGAATTTTTGATTCTGTTATTGGGTCTACTCTAAATGATGAGTAAGGCCAGATTCCTGCATTGGGTGTGGTTTGTTTAGCATGACTGTGTAATGGAACCATTGTCCTTAAGGTATGTGTATACACATACACACACACACACACAGACACACACACATACACAGACACACGCTTATGTGTATGTGCTCAGTCCCAGGAACGTGCAGACTGATAACTTTTGGCTCAGGATTTCATGGGGTTTTTCCAAAAGGCATTTGCACTTGTGCCCTGCCTTAAGAAAGCCCAATACATTTTTTAAAGCAAATGCAGCGGTGACAGAAGCAAGCATGCACTCTGGCCCCTTGTTCTGACTTAGGCCCGTAACCCCTATTCTCTAATACATAAAATGAGATTAGAACTATGATTTCATGGATATAGGTAGCACCTAGCAAGGGAACTCCATCTACTAATGCCTGTAAGCACCTTCTCTGTAATTACAGTCTCAAAGAGTTATTTAGAGCACTGATAGGATAAGTTGACTTGCCCCATGGTCACAGAGAAAGTCAGTCAACAAACATTTATTAAGCACTTATTATATGCCAGGCACTACTGAGCTAAGCTCTGGAGATACAGAGAAAAACAAACAAAACAAACAAAAAATCCCTGCCCTCAAGGAGTATATATTCTAATGGGGGAGACAACATATAAGTAATTAATTAGAAATGAGATAAATATAAAGTAGTCAATGAGCATTTATTAAGCACCTACTATGTACTGGGCACTGTGCTAAGTGTTGGGGATACAAAGTGAAAAGCAAATTCTTTGGATCATGGAGATCACAGTCTAAGGTGGGGGATAATATGGAAACAACTATGTACAAACAAGATGTAGACAGGATAAATTAGAGATAATTACAGATGGAAGGCACTAGTATTAGAGAGAATAAGGAAAGGCTTCTTGTCAAAGGTGGGATTTTAGCTGGGACTTGATGGAAGCCAGGGGGTAGAGATGAGGAAGAAAAGCAACCCAGGCATGGGAGAACAGCCAGTGAAAACCCTAGAATTCTGTAGATCAAGTGTGTCATATGAGTAGATGGAAGGTAACCTGAAAGGGGAAGGCATCAGCAGCTGAGGGACTAGGAAAGGCCTCCTGCAGAAAGCAGGCTTTGAGCTGAGTCTCAGAGAAAACTAGAGAAACCAAAAGATTTAGATGACGACAGGGGATCAAGGGAAGAGATGATGTCATGCTCAAGTAATCCAGTGTAGCTGGATTGTAAAGCCTAGAGGTATAAGAAGACTAGGAGGGGGTCAGGTATTGTATAGGGTACCCTGGAGGTCCTTGGAGCTAATTGAGAAGGGGGCACAACATGATCAGGCCTACGCTTTAGAAAAATGACCTTGACAGTTGGGTCAGAGGTAATAAGACTTGAACCTCCTGGCTCCAAGGCCAGTTCTCTATTGCTACGCCATGTTGCCTCTAGACTAAATTAATATGGCGGCTGAAAGTGCTCAGAATGGAAACAAATGGCCCCACAGCCTTACAAAAGAGACTAAGTTACGAAGGAAGTAATTCTTCCCATTACAGAATTGTTTTTCACAGCAGCTTTTCCAAGGGCATCAACAGATTGTTTACAATGTATTAATTGATGAGAGAGGCTGATGAGGGCAGGAGTTGGATGGGAACTTAGGGGTGGCAGTAGGGTAGAGCTGGGCAAAAAAATGTTGAAAAGCTCAAAGCTAGGGCAAGGAAGCATTGCCACCTGAAAGGACAATGCTAAATAAAATTAAAGAACATTCAAAGTGGTGTCAGGCAATAGAGAAACTTGATTCAACTTGGAAAAATCCAGTTGCTACATCTTCAAAGGAAAATGGCAATTGGTCAAGTGAGAATTTCCACACTAAAATTCTCCATTTGAGCTCAGTAGCCTGGTGAGAGGGTCTGGATTGATATCTCTAGTGGCCAAGCTGGCCCTTGATGAGGAACACTTTCCTTCTTCACCATGCTATCACCATATGCAGAAAGGACAAAGTTTTTGCCTGAAGTGGAGATCTCTACAGTACTTTTCCTCCCTAGTCTTGATGAAACTCTTGGTGAGGAGAGGTCCTTTCTGTCCATTCAGAGTCCTAGACTATTAAAATTGGAAGGGACCCTAGAACACAGTATATTCAGTCATAGGCCATAGAATGTTAGAGCTGGAGGGAACTTAGAGATCACTCTAGTCCAACATTCTCATTCTGTGGATTAAGACACTGAGGCTATGGGAGGCAGTAACTTGTTCAAAAACACATGACTAGTTGTCATCAGTTAGTCTGGACAGGAATCAGGTCTCTAAAATTAGACAGTCACCAGAATTGATCCAAGTCAGGCCAGATGCCTAGGCCATGACTCATTTTCTGTCCTTTTGGGGGACAGTAGTCCCCTTGACCGAGTACTTTTTTCTGCCCCCAATCCTTCCATTTAAAAAAATGTACATAACATTTTACTATCATAAAATGCCTCCTAGAGGACATGCAGGATCACAGATTTAGACTTGGAGGGCACCTTAGAGATCATCTGGTCCAAAACTCTCATTTTATATAAATTATCTCATTTAGTCCTTATAATTAAAGTCTTTCAAAATCCTTCACTCTTATCTCCTAAGAGTTCTCATCCCAACAAGGAACCAATGACCCTAGTTTCTTCAACTCTATGCCAGTGAAGGAAGTTCAGAAGGGGACACAGATGAGCAGGGCAATGTTGGTACTATTATATGAAATTTAATATATAATTTTTAAAAGATATATGTAATAGATTCATGATCTCATCTACACAAATAAAAATCAAATCAATAAATAAAATCTATATCAGTAATAGGCAAGCTGTGCCAGTTCCTACCAAGCCAGAAGGCCCTCAAGTCCAGCGCTAGTAATGGATAACCCGTCTGTTGTCCCAAGGACAGACCTAACTAAGCCCAGTTGGGCTACAGGGTGATGAACTTTTCAGCCATAACAACTCCAGATGACTATTCCCTGAGGGGCTGAAGTTCTGCACTGATGGTGGGAGCACTCACCAACAGGAAGATGGTGGACACTTGAAGTTCTGAGGCAATCTTTGTCATAGCCCCATCAACATCATCCTCATCATCATCATTTTGCATTTATATAGTACAGAGGTTCCCAAACTTATTTGGCCTACTACACCCTTTAAAAAAAAAAAAACCAAAGTACATCCCTGCAAACCTACTTTCTTTAACCCTTTAATGGTATTTAAAAAAAATTTGTGTCATTTCCAAAAATGTAAATTTTTTTTAAAATGACACAGCTTAAATTTAATAATGTATTGTAAATTTGTGGATTTTTTCCTGCATTGAAATTTTGATGGTGCAATATTATATCATGTAACTGTATAGTAGTATCATATTGTAAACAAGTCATTACATGTCTATATTCCTGCCAATGCATGCTGGACTTCCCAATAATGTGTGACACAATCGCCTGCCAACACTTGTTGCTAAAACCTGTTGGTGGACTTGACCATTGATTGGTTATAACTTGCATTTTGTGTGTTTATTTGGAAAACAATATAATCACTATGATTTTAACTCTGTTATACAACAGATGAAACATGTACAAACAATTTTTCAAATTTTTCTTATCTTCTCTTCTTTCCTTATGCTTCCACCACCCCTTTATTTTTATTCAACACCCCCTCAATTGTACCCAAGGCTACTATCGCCCCCCTGGATCTTTCCAGCACCTCCCAGAGGGCAGTATTGCCTACTTTGGGAACCTCTGCATCTCCAGGCTTACAAAGTACTTTAAAAATATGAATTTATTTGATCTCTCCCCAGTCCAGTGTATTCTCCATTCAACCACTAAAGTGATTTTCCTAAATCACAGGCCTGACCCTGTCATCCCCCTACTCAATAAACTCCAGTGACTCCCTAATACCTTCAGGATCAAAGACAAAATCCTCTATTTGGCATCCAAAGCCCTTCATGACCTAGCCTCTTCTTACCTTTCCAGTCTTCTTACACTTTAACGCCCTACACATACTCATTGATCCAGTGACACTGACTTCCTGGCTGTTCCACAAACAAGATACTCCTCTCTTGGCTCTGATCATTTTTTCAGGTTATTTTCCACGCCTAGAATACTCTCCTCCGCTTTGACAACTGACCTTCCTGGCTTCCTTTAAGTGTCAACTAAAATCTCACCTTTTTTTAATTAATTTATTTTTAGTTTTCAACATTCACTTCCAAAAGATTTTGAGTTTTAAATTTTCTTCCCTTCTCACTCTTCCCCTTCCCTCCCCCACCCCGCTCCGCCCCGAGACGGCGTGTAATCTGATACAGGCTGTACCTATACATGCATGGTAAGCATATTTTTCCATCGGTCATGATGTAAAGAACAATTAGAACTACTGTGAGTAACCATGAGAATGAAGAAAAAAGAAAAAAAAAACAAAGGAAAAGGAGAGCAAACATTATGCTTCCCTCTGCATTCAGACTCCATACTTCTTTCTCTGGGTGTGGATAAGCAATTTCCATCATGAATCTTTAGGAGTTGTCTTAGATCCTTGCATTGCTGTGAAGAGCTCAGTCTATCAAAGTCAGTCATCCCATAATGTGGCTGTTACTGTGTATATTGTTCTCCTGGTTCTGCTCATTTCACTCAGCATCAGATTATATAAGTCTTTCCAAGTTTTTTTGAAGTCTGCCTGCTTATCATTTCTTATAGCACAAGAGTATTCTATTACATTCATATACCACAACTTGTTCAGCCATTCCCCAATTGATGGGCATCCTCTCAATTTCCAATTTTTTGCCACCACAGAAAGAGCTGCTATAAATATTTTTGTACATGTGGGTCCTTTTCTCATTTTTATGATCTCTTGGGGATACAGACCTAGAAGTGGTATTGCTGGGTCTAAGAGTATGCGTAATTTTATAGCCCTTCAGGCATAGTTTCAAATTGCTCTCCAAAATGGTTGGATCACTTCAAAGCTCCACCAACAGTGCATTAGTGTCCCAATTTTCCCACATCTTCTCCAACATTTATCATTGCCCTGTTTTGTCATGTTAGCTAATCTGATAGGTGTGATATGGTACCTCAGAGTTGTTTTGATTTGCATTTCTCTAATCAATAGTGATTTAGAACATTTTTTTCATATGACCATAGATAGCTTTAATTTCTTCCTCTGAGAACTGCCTGTTCATATCCTTTGACCATTTATCAATTGGGCAATGACTTGTATTTTTATAAATTTGACTCAGTTCTCTATATATTTGAGAAATGAGGCCTTTATCACAGACACTGGTTGTAAAAATTATTTCCCAGTTTTCTGCCTCCCTCCTAATCTTGGATGCATTGACTTTATTTGTGCAAAACCTTTTCAATTTAATGTAATCAAAATTATTTTATAGAGCTAGAAAGAAACAATAACAGAATTCATCTGTAAGAGCGAAAAGTCCAGAATATCAAAGGAACTAATGAAAAGAAATGCAAGGAAAGGTGGCCTAGCTGTACCTGATCTTGAGTTGTATTATAAAGTAGCAATCATCAAAACTACTTGGTACTGGCTAAGAAATAGAGTGGTGGATCAATGGAATAGGTTAGGTATGCAAGACACAACAGTCAATGACTGTACTAATATACTATTTGATAAATCCAAAGACTCCAGCTTCTGGGATAAGAAATCACTATTTAGCAAAAACTGCTGGGAAAAGTGGAAAAAATGTATGGCAGAAACTGGGCATAGACCAACATCTTACACCCTATACCAAGATAAAGTCAAAATGGATACATGTTTTAAGTAGAAAGACTGATACTATAAGCAAACGAGAAGAGCAAGGAATAGTTTGCCTTTCAGATCTGTGGAGAAGGGAAGAATTTATGACCAAACAAGAGATAAAGAACATTACGAAATGCAAAATGGACAATTTTGATTACATTAAAATCTCACCTTCAACAGGACGTCTTCCCTAACCCCTCTTAATTCCAGTGCCTTCCTTTTGTTCAATATTTCCTATTTATCCTGTATTTAACTAACTTTGTATATGTTTGTTTGCATGTCGTCACCTCCATTAGATTGTTAGGTCCTTGAGGGCAGGGACTGTCTTTTGCCTCTTTTTTGTATCCCCAGCTCAGTACAGTGCCTGCCACATAGTAGGTGCTTTATAAATGCTTATTGAATTGATGCTCCTCACAACAACCCTAAGAGGTAAGTACTATTATTATTCCCCATTTTATAGATGGAGAAAGTGAGGCAGAAAGAGAGACTAAGGGACTTGCCCTGGCTGGATTTGAACCTGGATCTCCCTGACTTCAGGTCCAGCACCTTATTCCCTGTGTGACCTAGCTGCTGGCAGGTTGGAAGTGTAAGTATTATTCTCATTTTACAGATGAGTAAACTGAAACTCAGAGGAGTTAAGCAATTTGCTCAGTCATGCAACTAGTCACTGGCAAAGCCTGAATGCTAACTGGAATCTTCTGGCTCCCATTTCAATGCCATTTCCACTTTTTCACATACTGTCTCTCTGGCCCTCCAGAGCCTCCAAAAGTGGGTGTAAAAACAGCCTGGGAAAAAGACAACAGGCCTGGGGTCAGGAAAAGTGAATTACAGTCTAATGAATTGAATACTTACTAACTGTCTTACCCTGGGCAAGTCATTGAAGCTGTCTGTGACTCAGTTTCTTCATCTGTGAAATGGAGATAAACATCTTTATACCATGTATGTCACAAGATTTTTAGTGGAGAAAGCCTCATAAGCCTTAAAGAGCTAGAAGAAATAATAGTAGCTAACATTTGTGTAGCACTTACTATGTGCTAGATACTGTGCTAAGCATTTTACAATTATTATCTCATTTGATCCTCATAACCTTGGTAAGCAGGTATTGCTATTATCCCCATTTTACAGATGAGGAAACTGAGGCAGACAGAGGTTAATTTAGTGACTGGCCCAGGCTCACAAGGCTAGTAAGTGTCTGACACTGAATCTGAACTTTGGTCTTTCTGACTTCAGGCCTGGTGCTCTTTATTATTGGTAATAACATAATTAATAATATTAAAATTATTTAATCAAATGATTTAATCATAGGGAATGTGATACAGCAGACACAGGACCGACCTTCAGATCAGAATGACCTTCGGCTCACTTCCTTTGACACGGACTTAATGTGATTTAAGCAAGAAAGCCACTTTACCTCTTGGCACCCCACTTGCTAAGACAAATTACACATTACTGCTATACCTGGGTGGAGGGAGTTTCAGCCCTGGAGAGTTTACTATTCTCCAGATGAAACTACAAATACAGGATATACCTCCCCAATTTTTTTTATTAATGATAGAGTTATAATAACGTAGATTGGGGAAAACCGTACTGGAAGAGACAGAAGTTATGGAATTCCAGGACCACCTATGAGCACCAGCCTCTGTATCCTAAGCAGTCCTTTTAACGGCATGGCACAGTTAAGCAGGAAAGCCATGCAGAGGAGGGCCCAGGAAGGAAAGAATGTGCGCTTTAAGTTGCCATAACAGAGCTGGTAGCTCCAGGCACCTCCTGTTGACTAAGACTGAGTAAATACATCAGCACACATAGCAACTCCCAGACAAAGAAGAGGTTTGTTGTAGATTCCAGCCCCAGAATGCTGTTCACAATACCAACAGGGAAGGAGTTGGAAGCCCAGAGACTGAAGGGACTTAGCAGGACCTTGGAAGATAAGACTGAATGCTGCTGATGTCCTGACACAGCCTAACAGACACTGAGAATGCTCTGGGTGCCCCCACTGGGTGACCCCATTGGCCCCAAGTTTCCAGAGGGAAGAGCTGAAGAAAGAGGAAAAAGGAAGCCCAGCTTTGCAGAAATACAGGGTGATGCTTGTCCCAGGCTCCCTGTGTATAGAAATGTGAGCTTCCAATTCTAAATCTTAGTCTATGATTCTACCAAGAGATTCCTGGGTAGGAATAGAATCCATCAATCAAAAGACATTTATTAAGTTCCTACTACATGCCAGGGGCTAGGGATACAGATAAAAACTCAAAAGTCTTCTGAGGCAATACATTTGCGTTCACAGAAAAATAAATATGATATATGTGTGTACATATATACATACATACACATACATACATACATACATACATACATATACATACATATGTATATGAAATAAATACAAAATACTTGGGGGAGAGAGTGTTACTAACAACCAAGAGAATCAGGGAAGATCTCTTTAAGGGGCTGGCCCTTGAGCTGAAGTTTGAGGAGAAAGCAGTGAGGATGGAGAGCTAGTATGATGTATATGAATAATAACAAATAGGTAACAAAGGGTCTTCTGCAGAAGAGCTCACAGTACTAATGGGGAGAAGATGGCATGTATTTGTCATATAGTAAGTACGATGCACAGTAAAATGTGACCAGCAGAAAAGGAGAGATCCAGATATAGGTGTGCCAAGAAAATTTCACGAAGGAGCTTCCTTCCTTTCTAGGGGGAGGGGATGGGTCAAAGGTTTCCTAGAGGAGATAACACTCTTACTATTCTCCAGATGAAACCACAAATATAGGATATGCTTCCCCCCCAATTTTTTTTTTATTAATGAAAGAGTTATAATAATGTAGATTGGGGGAAAACTGTACTGAAAGAGAGAGACATTATGGAAAAGAGACTCATTGATTCTAGATGTAGATAATGGAGAAGACAAGCATGAGGAGTGGTCAGTAGTCCAGCCTGATTAAAATTTAGAGTGCCCTAGAAGGAAGAGTATAAGTCTGAAGAGAGGTGGGAAACCTGTAGCCTTGAGGCCACACGTGGACCTCTAGGTCCTCAAGTGGGTCCCTTTGATTGAATCCAAACTTCACAGAACAAATCCCCTTATTAAAAGGATTTGTTCTCTAAAACTTGGATTCAGTCAAAAGGCCATAGCCATGGACTTAAAAGGCTACATGTGGCCTGAAGGTTGCAGGTTCCCCACCCCTGGATAACATCAACCAGGAAATATAGATCAGAACTAGACTGTGGAGGGCCTTGAATGCCAAACCAAATAGTTTGTATTTTTTCTATAGGCAACGGAGAACCTCTAAAGGATTTTTATGAATTCAAAGGTTATTTGTCAGTTGAGGGCCTTGAATGCCAGATTAAATAGTTTTGTGTTATTTTTTTCAATAGGCAATAGAGAATCATTAGAGGTTTCTATGTAGTCAAACGGTTATTTTGGCAGTTGTTTGAAGACTGAATTCAAGAACAGGCAAACCTTTGTTCCTGAATAATGGAAGAGGGCCTCATGACTGCCCTCTGCACTTTTTTCTCCTACTCTCGGGGACCAGGCTTGATACAGGGAAAGTGAACTGACTCTGGGTAAGAGGATGTGGATTTGAATCCTATCTCGAACATTTAGCTGTTGTGACCTTGGGAAAGTCACTTAATCTCAATGTGCCTCATTTACCTTATCTGTAAAATGAGAGAATTGAATTAGATGACTTCTCGTGTCTCTCTAGACCCACAATCTTACCATCCTATCAATTCCAGGTGAGGCATAGGAAGGAAGGAGGAGGAGGAAAAAGCATTTCCTTTCATGTTTTGCAGAAAGCAGAGCGCCTCAGGGGCAGTCAGAAGCACTCAAGGATGGGCTGGAAAATAAACACCTTTCCTGTAAACCAGGAAAGCATCATCTTCTCTCCCAGAAAAGTGATCAGCACCTGCAGGTATCCTCGGGACTGCTTCCTGAAAAGCCAGTACCAGGCTGAATCATCCTCAGCAAGGACATCCTGTTCCCAAGGGCAGGGTAATCACATCTGACTTCTTCTTGGGACCTTTCAGATTATCTCAGGGCTTCAAGGCTGGGAGATCAGGTGGCAATCCTCCAGAAGTTACCATAATCCTTTAATGACTGCCACATCCTAACCACTTGAAAAGGAATGAACATCAGGCAATCCTCTGCAGTGTCTAAATTTCCCCTGGTTATTAGTGACTGTGGGGGAATATACCAGGTAGTGTCATGCAATTACACAGGATTACACACTTAATACTTGGTTGCTGGACTCATTTCCTGTCACTCCAGTGAGGGAGAAATGAGGTGTTTATTGGGCTGTGGTATTTGCAGAGTAATTTGATTACCACTGAATAGGTCCTACCTAGCACCTTGGGTGCTATATGGGAGGCCCAGTATATGGCTAAGGATGAAGTAACCCTTAACGAAATCAGGTTTGTTGTTTTGTGGTGTTTTTTTTCAAGTACTCAGACCCAGAGACAACCATTATCATCAATATTGTTAGTATTTTTTTTTTTTGGAGCGCACCTGATTCTTATTGGGAGAGGTACCTCCTGAATGGGGAACCTCTCTCTACCAATGCAGATGGAAAAGTGTTCTGCACTTCATAGTGCTTGGGTCACTGAGAAATTAAGTGATTACATTTTGCCCAGGGTCACATCGTCAGTAACTCAGAGAGAATTTGATTACAGGTTGTTCAAAGCCTGGCCTTCTTTTGAGAGATTTGTCTCAGTTGGAAAGCTGATCTCAGAACCCAGGAAACATGGATTCCAGTCTCACTTTTGCCATTGCCAGTGTTGACTCTGGTCAAGGAAGACAACGTTTCTGGAACCTGAGTGGTAGGAGAAAGAAGCAGGGGGCAGTCATGGGGGCCTCTTCCATCATCCAGGAACAAAGCTTACCTATTCTTCTTAGATCCATTCTTTACTTGTTGTTCATTCATTTTTCCTTTGTGTCTGACTCTCCATGACCCCATTTGGAGTTTTCTTGCAAAGATACTGGAATGGTTTGCCATTTCCTTCCCCAGCTCATTTTACAGATAAGGAAACTGAGGCAAACAGGGTTAAGTGACTTGCCTACGGTTACACAGATAGGAAATGTCTAAAGTCAAATTTGAACCCAGGAAAATGAGTTTTCCTGCCTCCAGCCCTAGTGTTCTATCCACTGTGCCACCTAGCTCCCAATTCTTCAACAACTGCCAAAGATAACTCTTTGAATGCATAAAAACTTTTAGTGACTGTCCATTGTCTATGGGAATGAAAATAAAACATAAACTATGTGGTCTGGCATTCAAGGCCCACCACTATGAATGCTTAAAAACCTTCAGGGACTCTCTCAATCTATCTTTCCTGTCCATACTCCTCCTCCTCCCATGGCATTCTAAATTTTAGCCGGGCTAGACTACACTACATGCTTAGAATTCTCTCTCTCCTCATCTCTGCCTGCTGGCTTCCCTGAGACTTGAAAGTTCCAACTTTCTGAAAATGTTGTTGTAGTTCAGTCATTTCAATCATGTCCAACTTTTTATGAACCCATTTGGAATTTTCTTGGCAAAGATACTGGAATGGTTTGCCATTTCTTTCTCCAGCTCATTTTACAGATGAGGAAACTGAAGCAAACAGGATTAAGTGACTTGCCCAAGGTCACACAGTCTGAGGCCAGATTTGAATTTAGGAAGATGAGTCTTCCTGACTCCAGGCCCAGCACTCTGTCCACTGTGCCTCTAGCTGCTCTCCCCATCCCACCCCCGCTTTTTTTTTTTCTGAAAAATTTCCCGATTTAAATTCCACCTTCTACGGGAAGCCTTTCTCAATCCCTCTTCCTACTAATGCCTTCCCTCTGTTGCTTATTTCTTATTGATCCTGCATATAGCTTGTTTGTACATCTCTATTTGCATGTTCTCCCTAGACTGTGAGCTCCTCTGTCTGGCTTGCCAGACGACATGAACTTTCAAGGAGACAGTGCAGTGAATGTCAATTAAGCAATCTCAAAAGAAAAAAAAACAAACTTCATGTTTTGATGTCTTAAGTATCAGCCTCCCAGGAAGGCATAATGGTATTTGTGACTTACTCGGCGTGCTTGTCTTTGTCGGTGTACTCTTGTCAGTGTTTTATGGTTCCTTTTGAGTGAAAGAAATAAATAGCTGTCTTATAGCTGGTTTACATTGTACATTTGGTCCCTTATAGAAACTCCCACTTTTGGGGGAGGCCCTAGATATGAGCCAAACCTAAATCTTAAGTGATACACACTCATCAGGATCCAGAGTGGAAGCATAATAAGCCACAGAATTTGAAGGAAAAGAACCTTTCTAGAGGCCAGATTCCTCTAAGCCTGCACCTGGTCCCCACATGTGGGTCTCAACAATGGACTTCTTGAAAAAGAGAGAGCCAGTGCGCCAGTCCTCTGGGGGCCAGAAGCAGTTTTCTTCATTCTTATCTATATCTCTCTTAACAGCTGGCACAGTTCCTTGCACATAGTAGGCTATCAATAAATGTTTTATCTCAATAAATATTTGACAATTCAAGTCCTATTCTTACCTTCCTCAATCATTCAGAAGATGGGGGTAGATAATAGAGCTCTACAACTAGAAAGGACCTTAAGGTCATCTAACAAGTCCTCAGGTAACAAGATGGCAGAGCAGTGGCTAGGGTGCCCCAGGTCACCTGACTCCAAATTCACACTGAATGACATGGTTCAATCATAATCATCATATACAGGCTAATAATCGAGGCAGAGTGAGTAGTAAATAGAGTGCTGGGCTTGGAACCAAAAAGAACTGAGATTAAATCATGAGTTAGTGTGGAACCAAGACTTGAACCCCATCTCCCACCCACTTCACTCCCTTGTGAGGGGGAAGGCTAATGAGGAAGAGAAGAAAACGTTCAAATCTTTGTTGTATGCCAGAAGCTTTCCTGAGTCTCTTCACTGTCTCCTGTGCTTATTTCCACCTAATAATAATTAAAAGAACCCAATCCTTTGATTGTAAAAAAAAAAAAAAAGCAAAAATACTTAAATGATCTCTTAGGGAAAAGACTTCACCTGTCAAAACTTGTGTCTGCTGACAACTCAACCACTCACTCTCCTGGGACAAAGACAATGTCACAGACGTAGATGTTTCTCAGCCAAAAGTTTATTTTTTTTAAATTGTTATTTATTTATTTATTTGCTTTTTGGTGAGGCAATTAGGGTTAAGTGACTTGCCCAGGGTCACACAGCTAGTAAATGTCAGCCAAAGGTTTAAGTCAAACTTCTGGCCCATGGTTCATCAAATTTCCACACTTCACTAAATATTTTTTTCCACAATACTCCCAGTGAATTGGTATAAGTATTATCCTCATTTTACAAAGGAACTTAGGTCTCTAACTGATGGGTAAAGTCATTTGCCCAAGGTGATGCCCCTAGCAAGCCTCTGACACTACCTATGTGATCTTGGATAAGTCACATAACTGTTTATCCCATGCATTTTAATCTAGTGATGTGCTGGACCCAGTTTGAACTGGCTCCTAAGAACTGATTTTTTTTTTTTAATTTTCAATATGAGCACCAGAAGTCCCTGAACTCTCCAAATCAGGGCTTGATTTTTTGTTCTGTTGATTATCTAGACTTAAGAAGGTGATGGAAAAAATGTTAATAATGCAGATTAAACCTTTTTTCTCATAAAGGTGGTTGTTAAATATTTATTAAATAAATAAAATTTAAATAAATTTTTTATTTAAATATTTGTTGTTGTTCAGTTGTTTTTCAGTCATGTCTGACTCGTCATGATCCCTTTTGGGATTTTCTTGGCCAAGATTCTAGAGTGGTTTGCCATTTCCTCCTTCAGTTCATTTTATAGATGAGGAAACTGAAGCAAACAGGGTTAAGTGACTTACCCAGGGTCACACAGCTGGTAAGTGTCTGAGGTGACATTTGAACTTAAGTCTTCCTGATTCCAGGCACGACGCCCAAGCTACTGTTCCACCCGACTGCCTGATACTGAGTTATATATTCACCAAGACAGTACATTTCTTTTTTGGAGAGCTCTGGTTCCTAGGAAGCTGTTCCTTATGATTAAATGAAATCTGGGAGGCGATAGACCTACTGTATGCAGAGTACTCCTGAAGCATTTGACACCCATTGTTATTTCTAACCCCTAGGTCCTGTCTTCTATAACCAAGAAGAATGAGTCTATTCCCCCTTCCTAATGATAGTCCTTTACCTCTTTGAAGACAGCTTTCATGCTCCCCACCCAAAGTAGCCACTGAGTAGCTACCCAATGGATTGGAGATCTTTTTGGTTCTTTATATCTTATTAAAATTAGAACTTTCAGCTCGTCCACTTGGGGTCCCTTACTCTTGCTATACTACCAGCTTACTCCCTTTTCTAGTAATAGATGTCTTCGATGGTATTTTTCACATATTTACATTTTACTTCCACATAAACACAAACTACTTAAACCTATCATGCATCTTTCAATTGATCCCTGGGTCATCAGCAATTGTGAATCTACTGAGATCATGGTGTTCCATCTTTTGGTTAATGCAGCTTAAGATCCCATTAGCTTTGTAAGTAGCTCAGTATGAGCCAACTGGGGGACATTAATGGTGGAATTTCAGGCATCAGTAGAATCTTTTTGGAGCCCTTCAAAGGCTATTGTCTATTGCCTCAACTCTCTCCCTATTCCAATTCGTGCTCCACACAGCTGTGAAAATGGTTTTCCTAAAGCACAGGTCTGACCATATCATTACCTTACTTAATAGACTCTAGTGATTGCCTGTTACCTCTAGAATCCAATGCAAACTCTTATGTTTAGCATTTAAAGCTCTTCATAATGAGGGCCCCAATCTACCTGTACAGCTTATTACATGACTCCCCTTCTCACACTCTACAACTCAGTCAAATGGGCCTTCTTACGGTTCTTCATACACAATACATCATTTCCTATTATTTGGCCTTTGCATTGATTGACCCTTATAACAATAACCAATATTTATGTTGCACTTGCTATATACCAGACACATGCTAAGTGCTTTACTTATCTTTACTAATATACTTTACTAATATAATATATACTAAATACTAATTTACTTACTAATACACTTTACAAATATTATCTTATTCGATCCTCACAACAATCCTGGGAGGTAGGTGCTATTCTTATCCCTATTTTACATATGAGGAAAGTAAGGTTAAGTAGTTTGCCCAGAGTCACACAACTAGTGTCTGAAGCTGGATTTGAACTCAAGTCTTCCTAACTCCAGACCCAGCACTGTCTCCACTGCCCCACCTAGCTGTGAAAGTACTCTCTTTGAATACCTGGTTTTTTTTAAGACTCAGTTCACCCACCACCTTCTTCCTGAAGCCTTCCCTGAGCCCCATAGCTTTTATTGTCTCCTCTGACCCCCTCCAAAATCACTTTACATCCATGTTACGTATGCCTTATTGGTGTCTCTCTGATAAAATGCAAGCTTATGGATGGCAGAGGCTGTCTCTCTTTTGTCTTTGTATTTCCAGTGCCTGACACATAGTAGGCTCCTAATAAATGCTAAATGATTCATTGATCTAGGTGATGACCTATTCTGCTTACCCACGATGCCAACAACAAAGGCCTTTACAAACATTCTCATTTGATTCCCACAACAACACCCACCTCTGAGAATCTATGAGTTTTAAAAGTCCAGAGACCCTTGTTCTAATCTCAGCTTGAGTGCACCCCATAAGGCTTTACACACAGTAGGTATTGAATCAATGACTGCTGAATGTTGACTCTTACCCGGCTACCCAAACTTGGACAAGTTGCTTAACTTCCTTTGGCCTTGGTTTCCTCACCTGCAAAATAGATGCTTTTCCTCTCTACCTCATGTTGTACTTGTGTTTTGAGGAATGCATGAAATAAAGGGTATACAAGTCCTTTGGAAAAGATAAAACGCTATACAAATGTGAGGTTTTTATTCTGTTTCCACAGTGTTCTCATTAATTCCTGCCACCTGGAATCTTGTCACAGAAGTAGGATTTGGGTTAACTCCCTCTCTCCTTGCCTCTGACCATTAGGGATTTGCTGTGGCTAAGAGTTAGCCTCTGCTTTGGGCCCCATGAATTCTGAAAAGTGCCCAGAAGCTGGAAGACTCAGGATAATACCTATTGTCTTTCTCCTCAGAGTGCTCCAGGAAGGCTCTCTCTGTTTCAAAGGGGCTCCTAGACTTGGCTTCTTAGTTTGTAAAATGGGGGTTATAATTGTATCTCCCTAACCAGGTTGTTGTCAGGATCAACTGAGATAATATAGCTTTGTTTTTTTAAGGCAAACATTAAATATAAATTATATAAATGCTAGCTACTAATACTTCTGTGACATCAGACAATCCATTTAACTTCCCTGGGCCTCAGTTTGCTTATATGTAAAATGGAGATAGTGGTATCTACAGCAGATCTACACAACATACAGCCCAGCCTGCACAACATATGGCCCGGCCCACCAAAGGATTTTAGGCGGCTTGCAAAAAATGTAGGGATGCCACTGCTACACTTCACTACGCACGATCCCGTTTGTCACATGACCCACGGTAACCAACCATCATCAATCTGTCTCTAGTCTAACCTATCTGGGGCCCAAAGAAGTCTAGCCTATTTTAATGTTGGCCCCTACCTACTGCCAAGTTGTGCAGGTCTGATCTACAGTGTTAATCTCACAGGACTGTTGCAAGGACCAAATTAGATAGATAATGGGAACATGACAGAGTAGCATCTTAGGCAGAATTTAGGTTCTAGCTGGCACATTAGGATGAAAATTGCACAGTCAAAATTACCCTCTCTCTGTAGCAAGTCTCCAGCGTGAACGGTCTCTGGCATGTTGAAAAAAATGTAAGTGAATTTGGCAAGCTAGACCTATAATTTCAGGATAAGGATGTGCTCTAAGGAGTTGGCTAGGGTGATGCTCTCGCCTTTCTCCCCACTATTCCCCGGTGCTGCTGTTACTACTCTACCTTTCTCTTCGTCTGCCAGACACAGGTGGGAGGGGCTGCAGTTTGGAGGCAGACTCCCAGCTCCTCTCTTACACTCACTCCAGGTCATATAGTCATTGAGGGCAATGGATGGTAGAATTGTCAATATTACTTAAATTGATATTTTCTCTCTTTTGTTTTTGGTTTTTTTCTTCCCAAACCAATATAACTGAACTTTTAAGTGTTTATGACCACGTCATGTCCCAAATTGTGTTTTATAATTCTTTTCTTTTTTTGTGGAGGAGGACTAGACCCGTGATTTCATCATAGGATCATAGAATCACAGATTGATTTCATCATAGGATCATAGAATCACAGATTGATATCATCATAGGATCATAGAATCACAGATTTAGATTTTGAAGGGACCTCAAAGTCCATCTACAATTTGCTTATTTTATAGATGAAGAAGGTATAGAGTCCTCCCCACATGAATCTCTCCTCTTCTGCACCTTAGGGTCATAGATTTAAAACTAGAACATACCTTAGGGGCCATCTGGTCCAATCTTCTCATTTTACAGATTAGGAAACTGAGAACAATTGAGGTTTAGTGACTTGCCCAGGATCACACAGCCAGTATGTGTCAGATCTGGGACTTAAACAATGGTCTTCCAGAATCCAAAGTTGGCTCTTTATCAACTATGCCACTCTGATTTTCTTACAAACCTTAGTCATATTCAAGTGCCAACTGTTGTTGTTGTTAGAGTTTGAACTTATCATGAAGGAAGGAGCCCTAACTCAGAAGAAATGAGAGAGTGATGGATGTGGAAAGTTGGGTAGTTAGGTGGTAGGAGGGAGAGAGCTAAGCGTGGAGAGATCTTGCTAAAAGTGTTCATTGATAAATGGCATGGACAAAGCATGGTGGAGGCATCACCGCAGTGGCAATGGCATGGAGGTGAAGATCTTTGGAGTACATCATCAGCTTGACTATATTTCTTTCTTTCTTTCTTTCTTTTTTTTTTTTTTTGCTAGGCAATGGGGTTAAGTGACTTGCCCAGGGTCACACAGCTAGTAAGTGTTATGTGTCTGAGGCCGGATTTGAACTCAGGTCCTCCTGACTCCAGGGCTGGTGCTCTATCCACTGCGCCACCTAGCTTCCCCTTGATTATATTTCTGTGCAACAAAGCAGATTACCTTGGATAACAAATAATTAATGCCATACAAATGTCCCTGGCTATAAATAGACATGAATGTCTTTGAACACTTTGAATAATCCAGATCAGTGGGACATAGTTCTAAAGCTCCTATAGGGAAACAGTGCCTTCCACTTAATATACTCTCCATGTTACAGTGAGAAACTTTTAACTGAGAAAACCATAACTATGGACCCAATTCTGATTACCTGCGATGTAACCAAGACACTATTTAACATTAGGGTTCAACTGTTCCAATGATCTTAGAAGACTGAAATGACATCTCCTCTCCAAGCTCCTCCTCTAGTCATGAAGCCTCAGATTCAACACCAATAATGCAGTCACTCAAGGCTCCCCAAAAGGCACACTGGCTCAATGCCTTGGATTCGGTCACCTTTCTACCACCAACCATGCCATAGACCTAAATCCAGCTGCTGCCTGACTGGGTGACCAGGGCAGGTGTTTTAACCTCTCTGAGAAACAGCTTGCCTATCTGGTAGTGGGGGAAGATGGTTGATACCTGTTTTCTTTCTGCTCTGCAGGATTGTTGTGAGGTTCAAACATCTATATTTGGTATAGTAGATAGAGTGCTGGTCCTGAGCTTAGAAGACTTGGGTTCAGATCTTGGCTCTGACCATGGACAATTTAGTTCACTTGAGGTAGTGAATGATGTGAACTTTGAAGATAACTAGGGATTCTAAGATGCAGAGATGAAGAGGAATATACATGAAATTCCATCTTCCATCTCTACACCTTTGTAGAGGCTGTCCTCTTTGCCTGGGACACTACACAGGTAGTGAGTGTCTGTGGCTGAATTTGAACTCATATCTTTCTAATTCCAGGCTCTGCGCTCTATTTACTATCTCATCTGGTGGCATCCTGGTCATGAATTTCTCCAGTGAGAACCAAAGCTTCTCCACATTAGGCTTTGTAATTCCTTATTTATTCTGTGTTGTAGCCTGCTTACATTTGCTATTTGCCTCTCCATTGCACTCTAAATAATTAATGTTCATTTTTAATTCTCTAAAGACTAACTTCCCACCAAACAACACCAATACAATATTGATATTAAAAAATGGGCCTTTTTTCCCATAGACAAGTCTGAGGTCATTAAAGGAGATTCATAATTTCCAATAGACAACCAGCCATGCTTTCTGCCTCCTATTTAATTCTGGGCTCATCTTATCCATTTGCTGTATCAGTATATACTGATAGACAAGCTCTATAGATTATCCATCCAAATTCATGCCACAATTTAGATATTAGGCATTATTCATCCACTAGGTTTTTCCTGTGTAGGTTGTTATAAGAGGATAGGGAAGGAATACTCATACTCTTTTGAATTGCTATGGATTCCGTCTAGTAGGCACTCCCACCCTGAAGTCTGACTGTCTTCTTACTCCCTGGCCATCTTCTCATTTACCATTCTGGTGCTACAGTCTCAGAGTAGAGACCACACTTTGGTGGACATAATTACTCTTTCAGCTCCAGCTCCTCTCCTGGGCCCCCACTGTCCTGGTGAGTGACTATTCCACATGAACTATTATATCTAGGTAGACCCATCCATGCTTCCCTTTATACCTTGGCCATCTTCTTGCCTACAATCCCACCATCAGGTACATCCTCTATCCCTCTCCATTTCTGGAACCATGTATTAATAGCACCCTTGATACTGGAAAAACTGTGTCTGTTATTCCTCTGAAGTTCCATTTACCATCTCTGTAATCTTCCAAGCCAAAATAATCCTTCCCTAGCTACCATTTCCCTGTATGTATTGTTGCTACCTGTTAGAACATAAGCTCTTTGAGGAAAGGAACTATCTCTGCTTTTGTATTCATATCCTTGATACTTAGCATAGTGCTTGGCACATGGTAAGCACTTAATAAATGATTATTTATTCATTCATTCATACATTCTGTAACCAACACAGTGTCATCTGCAAACAAAACAGTCTGGTGGACCTCACCCTCTCTACAATCACTGAACAAGTTGATTTTGTTATATCTTTCATGGAATCTTATCTAATGTTAATGTTTGTAACTAAAATTCTCCTTGAAATACATTAAGGGAACTCCCTATTTAAAGAAATCAATGCAGCGAATCTTTTCTAAAATAAGGAAGCCTTTGGAATGTGAATCATTCTCCTTAATTTATTTGGATTGCCAATTTAAATGAATGCTTATTGGCTTACAATGCCAGTCTTAAAATTCTCATGACATTTTAGAATAAGGTTTGGAATGGAAGCAATAGAAAATCACAAATGCTTATTGGGTATCTTCTGATGCATTCTACACAGTTGGGTATACAAAGAAACAATATATGATCCCTGTCTTCAAGAACTTAACAATTGGGCCAGGGTGAGTAGGCATAAATAGGTAAAACAATTAAATAACAATCAAACATGTAAATAACCTTCCCTTTGAGTTGAGTCACCCGAATCCTTAGATTGGGCCCTGCTCCAATAAGGTTCCAAGGTCTTATAAAAGTTGAAGATGATGGCATAAGCCTGTGAAGGCAAAATTAAGCAATTGCCAATAACCTTTTAGTTAGCTGCATATTTCTGGAAAAGCAGAGCAAAGCAAAGAATAACATTTATCTGCCACCCCAGTAACTCTCATAGTTAAACTTCATGGAAATTTGCTTGTTTGTGCTTGTTTGTGACTATTAAAAAATTGGGGCAGGTAGGTGGTACAGTGGATAGAGCACTGGCCCTAGAGTCAGGAGGACCTGAGTTCAAATCTGGCCTTATAGACTTGACACTTACTAGCTGTGTGACCCTGGGAAAGTCACTTAACCCCATTGCCTAGCCGCCCCCCCCAAAAAAATTCAATTTCATGGAACAAAATGATGACCAAAAGGCTTTGTTCCAATAAGCTGTATTCCACACATATATCAAAATTAGGTAAGATTCCATGAAAGATAGAACAAGATCAACTTGTTCAATGACTCTGATCATTAATATCAAGTGAAGCATAAAACAGAATGAAAGGTGTTTTGTTCCTGTTATGGAAAAGATCACATGCATAGTCCATGGTGAAGAGAGATTTTCTAGAGAAGGTGAGGTCCGCCAGCCTGTTTTATTTGTACGTGAAACTACATTGGTTGCAGAATGAATAAATGAGTAAATAATCATTTATTAAGTGCTTACCATGTGCCAAGCACTATGTTAAGTGTCAAGGATATGAATACAAAAACAGAGATAGTTCCTTTCCTCAAAGAGCTTATGTTCTAACAGGTAGCAATAATACACGTAGGGAAATGGTAGCTAGGGAAGGATTATTTTGTCTTGGAAAATTACAGAGAAAGTAAATGGAACTTCAGAGGAGTAGGAGACAGATTTTCCAGTATTAAGGTCAATACTAATATATGGTTCCAGAAATGGAAAGGGATGGAGGATGTACTGGATGGTGGGACTGCAGGCAAGAAGATGGCCAAGGTATAAAGGGAAGCATGGATGAGTCTGCCTAGATATAGTGGCTCATGTAGAACAGACACCCATCAGGACAGTGGGGGCCCAGGGGAGAAGTTGGAGCTGAAAGAGTTATTATTATGTCCACTAAAGTATGGTCTCTACTCTGAGACTGCAGCACCAGAATGGTAGGTGAGAAGATGGCCAGGGAATAAGAGGACAATCAGACTCCAGGGTGGGAGTGCCTACTAGATGGAATCCATAGCAATTCAAAAGAGTATGAATATTCCTCCTTTATCCTCTTTTAACAATCCATACATGAAAAACCTAGTGGATGAATAATGCCTAATGTCTAAATTATGGCTTGAAGTTAGATGGACAATCTATAGAGTTTGTCTATCAATATATACTGATATTGCAAATAGTTAAGTTGTACCCAGAATTAAACAGAAGGAAGAAAGCATGGCTAATTGTCTGCAGGGAATTACAAATCTCCTAATATTGAACCAGCCCTGCATTCCTTGTACAAATCCCACCTGATCATGGTAAATGAGCTTTATGATATGTTGCTGTAATCTCCTTGCTAGTATTTTATTTAAATTCTTACATCAATATTCATTAGGGAAATAGGCCTATAGTTTCTTTCTCTATTTTTGCTCTCCCTAGTTTAGGTATCAAAATCATATTTGTGTCATAAAAGAAATTTGGTAGGACTTCTCCTTTACCTATTTTTCCAAATAATTTGTTTCATATTGGAATTAATTGTTTCTTAAATCTTTGGTAGAATTCATTTGTAAATCCACCTGGTCCTGGGGATTCTTTCTTAGGGAGCTCATTTATGTTGTTTTTCCTAATATATATTTAATATTGATATTACTTCATCATCTATGGTGCCTTCTAGCAAGATGTATTTTCCCTGCTTATCTCTTTTAATTAGCTCTGTTTTTGTTTTTGCTTTATCTAAGATCATGCTTGTTACTCCTACCTTTTTTATTTCAGCTGAAGCATAATAGATTTTAGTCTGTCCCCTCATTTTAACTTTATGTGAGTCTTTCTGTTTCAACTATGTTTCTTATACACAACTTAATTGTTGGATTCTGGTTTCTAATCCACTCTGCTATCTGCTTCTCTTTTATGGGTGAATTCATCCCATTCACATTTTCTATGATTACTAACTGTGCATTTTCCTCCATCCTATTTTCTTCTGTTTTGTCCTTCTCTTTCTCTTTTTGCCCTGTCCCTACTCAAAAATCTGTTTTGTTTCTGACTGTTGTCTCCCTTAATCTGCCTTCCCTTTTATCTTGCCTATCCCCTTTTTTTTTTCCTTCCCCTCCTACTTCCCTGTTGGGTAAGACAGATGTCTACATTCAATTGAGGGTGGTTTAAAACATTCATTGCTCTTTGAATCAATTCAGATGAGAATGAAGTTCAAGCATTGTCTGATCCCCCATTTTCTCCTCCACTGTAAAAACTCTTTCTTGCACATTTCCTTTATGTGAGATAATCTTGACATTATTCTTCTCTCTTCCCCCTTCTCCCAATGCATCCCTTTTTCTTACCCATCCTTTTTTTTTAGATTATTCCAACATAATCAATCACTCCTGTGCCCTCTGCCTATGTAGTATCCTTCTGCCTTAATAACGAAAAAGTTCTTAGGAATTACATGTATTATCTTTCCACATAAGAATGTAAACAGTTTAATCTTACTAAGTCCCCTATGATTTGTCTTTCATCTTTACCTTTTTATGCTTTTCTTGAGTCTTGGGTTTGAAATCAAATTTTCTATTCATCTCTATTTTTTTTGGTCAGGAATGTTGCAAGTCCTCTATTTCATTAAATATCCATTTTTCCCCCCGAAGGATTGTACTTAGTTTTTCTGAGTGGACTATTCTTGGTTGTTATTATTGCTCCTTTGCCTTCCAGAATATCATATTCCGAGGCCTCTGCTCCTTTAACATGATAGCTGCTAAATCTTGTGTAATCCTAACTGTAGCTCAATGGTACTTAAATGGTTTCTTTCTGGATGCTTGAAGTATCTTCTCTTCGACCTGGGAGCTCTGGAATTTGGTTATAATGAGAGTTTTCATCTGGGGATCTCTTTCAGGAGGTGATTGGTAGATTCTTTCAATTTCTATTTTACCCTCTGGTTCTAGAATATTGAAGCAGTTTTTCTTTATAATTTCTTAAAATACGATGTCTAAGTTCTTGCTTTGGTCATGGCTTTCAGTCATGCCGATAATTCTCATATTATCTCTCCTCGATCTATTTTTCAGGTCAGTTGTTTTCCCAATGAGGTAGTTTACATTTAATTTTAATTTTAATTTTTTTACTTTGTTTTATTGTTTTTTGATGTCTCATGGAGTCATTAGCTTCCACTTGCCCAATTCTAACTTTTAAGGAATTATTTTCTTCAGTCAGCATTTCTACCTCTTTTTACCATTTAAACAATTCTGTTTTTAAAGATGTTATTTTCTTCAGTATTTTTTGAGCCTCTTTAACCAACTGTTAATTGCCTCTTCATAATTTTATTGTATCACTTTCATTTTTCCCAGTTTTTCCTCTACCACGCTCATTTTTTAAATTATTTTTCCCAGGAATTCTTGTTGGACTTGTGTTGAATTCATATTTTTTTCTTTGAGGCTCTGCTTGTACTTGTTTTGACACCATTGTCTTCTGAGTTTGTGTCATGATTTTCCCTGATGCCATGTAGATTCTTATGGTCAAGTTCTTCTTTTATTGTTTGCTCATTTTTTCCAGTCTATTTTTTGGCTTTGAACTTTATTTTAAAGTTGGGCTCTGTCCCTAGGATCAGGCTTGGGTGGGGGTGGGGGTGGGGGTGGGGGTGGGGAATAGTACTGTTCCAAGCTTCAGGCTTGTTCTCATTGCTGTTTTCAGAGCTAGTTCTCAGAGTCTGTAAGTTTTTAGTGCTTCCGAGGTGATGTGATCTGGGGAGAGGTATGGTCACTGCTCCCTTGCCACCGGAAGCAATACTGCTTCTCAGGACTCCTGCTCCCTTTTGACTACAAGTGCTTCTCTCTGCCCTGGAAATGCAACCCAGTAGTGGGCATTGGCCCTAGTGGAGCTCTTCTGTAACCTCTTTCTGGCCAGCTGCCAGATCCCCTTCTTATCTCTTGCTTGAGAGCTCCCTAAGTCGCTGTTGCTACTGTTGCCACCTCCATGGCCCACCATTGGTGTTGCTACCATGTGCACTACAGCCCGTTTCCCCACCTCAGTGTCACAGATCTCTCCTTCCAACTTCCTAAGTTGTCTTGGGATGGGAAAAATGTCTCACTCTGACCTTTTGTTGGCTCAACCACTCTAGAATTCGATTTGAGGTTTCATTTTAAAGTTATCTGGAAGTTGGGAGAGCTCAGTTGCTTCCTCTACTCTGCCCTCCTCCAATCTTTCTTTAAACTGGGTTTGCCCTCTACTTTTTCTCTTGGCTTTATGAGGCAATACCACTCAGAATCTTCCATTATTCTTCTCTATAAGATATTACAAATAAGTTTATATTCTAATTCAATGATGCCTTGGCTTCATATTTCTCCGGCATGTAAGTAAAGTTGTGATCTCTATCACTGAAGAGATCTCCCAAATCTGTGAGATGTCAGAACCCTTCTAAGAAAATAAAAAAGTGCTGGAAGTACTAGGTACTCTGGTAATTAAATTACTTTTTTATGACAATGATCGTATCTGTTATGGTGGAACACAGACACTGAGTAGTAACATCCAGACAATGATTTATTTAACAATGTATGTAGTTGCAGAAACAAGTTGTGTCTTGGGCTCTCAGTAGGACAAGAACCCAGAACCTTGGTTTGTATTATACAATTGAAGGAAGTGGAGAAAACAGAATTGTAGGGATTGAGACACCTGGTTTCTCATTGGTGGACAGGATCAGGAGACACTGAGGTAAGGGACATGTGTGTGGGGGTGTATGCTTGTGACTTTCCTGTGGTCAGGAGACTTACATGAAGTTGGAACTTAACTTTACAAAATGGCAGATAAAGGCAAAAGGGAGTTACTCATGCAATTTTTAATGTAATATATCCATTCATTCAGCAAGTATTTATTGCATGCCTGCTATATGTCAGGTAATGTCCTAGGCCCTGGGGATGTAAATAGAGACTGAAACAATCCCTACTTGTAAGAACCTTCTATATTCTAGTTATCTGTGTTCTTCTCTGATCCCTCTCCCATTGGAGTAGAATCTCCTTGAGAGTGGGATCATGCTTTCTTCATTTTTATATGTCCTATCGTCATAGGACTATAGCCCAGTACTTTACACATAGCACATGCTCAATAAATATTTGTTGAATGAATGAATAAATGAGGTAGCATTGTACAGTGGGAAAGAGCCTTAAATTTGGCATCAGAAGACCTGGATTTAAGTTAAGGTTCTGCTATCTACTATCTCTGCAACCTTAGAAAAACTACTTAAGTTCTCTGACCTCAGTTTCCTCATCTGTAAAGTAAAAGATTTGGACTAGATGACCTTTGAGGTGACTTCTAGCTTTAAATCTATGAAACCATGTGACCGTGAAACAGTCAAATGCATAAATGAATGAGCCACTACTGCCTTGTACCTTTCTAAGCCACTAGTTAGGACCTCCAAGAACTATAATTTTCTCATTCTCTGATTCCCTCTATCACATTTTCTCTCTCTACCTTCTAGCACAGAGACAGCTAGCTCCCTTGCGCTGATGTAAGAGTGTTGTCCTCTCCACTGCCCTAGCACACAAATGTTTGAGTTTATGGGAGCCTTTCGAAAATAATGCTGTCATCTCTGGTTTTAAATCCAAGGGAATGACTCTGATAATGGGAATTTCAAGTTGGGAGGGCACTCCTACCCAAGACACGTTGGTGGGGTGTATATTTGGAGCCTTTTGAGTCCATATGATGTCTCTCACATCAGTCTTTGTAGGCAGCCTATTACCATGTGTAAGCATAGTGTTAGCCAGCTCTGTCTCATCTTCTTCAGGGATTTGATATGGGCTTGCTTCAAAGAGTTTAAATGACTCAGGCAGAGGGACAGTTGTTGTTCCCTTGGAATCTGTTGCAATAAATCCCCACAGTGAACTAACTGCCTTCCTTATAGTCTAACCAAGTTATCTTCTGCTCCATCTTTATCTATTTAATAACAATAACAGAAGCAGCAAAAACAATAATAATATTAAGTACAACATATCACTGTGAGATGCAGAAATTGAGCGTGTGCCAAATACTTAGATGTGATCAGGTAGCTAGAATTAGATGCCAAAAGATCTCTATCCTTTATAAGCTAGCAGATGACTCACTGTACCAGAAATACAAACCCCTCAAATGTTCTTGAGAAGTCAACAAATAAGATATACAAGAAACCAGAGCATCATTAGAGAAAGAACTGTTGCCTACAACTGCCCAGATATTACTGATCTAACCAGCACTTCTTAAACTGTGGGATGGGTTGCGACCCATAGTTTAAGAAGCGTTGAAGGGGTCACAAGTAGAAAAAGTTTAAGAAGCCCTGATCTAACTTATGAGGCCTCCACGTGGCCCAGTGGATAGAGTACGGGGCCTGGAGTCAAGAAGACCTGAGCTCATACTCAGCCTCAGATTCTTATTAGCTATGTGACCCTGGGTAAGTCACTTAACCGCTGTCTGCCTCAGTTTCCTCATCTGTAAAATGGAAATAATAATAGGGGTTGTTGGTCCTCCCCATAACCCTTTAAAAGTTATGGGGAGGATCAAATGAGATATTGTTTGTTATAGTGTTTTACAAACTTTAAAGCATTATGTAAGTGCTAGCTATCATTATTATCAATACAGATTTTAGAGTTCTCTTTTCAAAAGATGTTGCCATGCCAAATTATCCCACTCTTCAAGCTTCCTGGAAAGAAAAGCTTTCAAAATACAGGGACCTAGAAGAAGAGAAGCTTCCATCTTGATGCTTTTATTAAAATACAAAAAGTAGTTATTTCAATCCACCCATGCAATGGTCTGTAGGACTGTGAAGACAAAAAGAATAAGGACAAGATAGCTTCTTGTTTCTATCTCAACTATACCAAAAAAAAAAAAAATGAGAAAAAGAACGAGGTAATTGTAATGATAATAATAAGATATGTAAACCCCTGAAAAGGCATCATGGAAAGAGCATTGGAACAAGATTGTTGAGTCTTGGGTTCTAGTTGTTACTCACTCCTAGTGTGTGACTTTGGGCCAGTCACTTCCTTTCTCTTCTACTTATTCTCTCATAAAAATGAAACAGCTAGATCAGATAATCTATGAGGTCTCTTACTGCTCTAAAAACCCATGGATCTATCTTCTTTGCAAAACAGTCTCACATACAGAACTCCATTTGATCCTCACCACAACCCTATGAGGAAAGGAGGAAAAAAAGGTAGACATTACTTTCCTCATTTCATGAGTAAAGAAGCTGAGGCTTACAAAGAAAACAGGACTGGCCTGAGTTCACAAAGCTCTCTAGCAGCCAAGTCAGAATTGGAATCCAGTAGGGCACATTCAACCCAGTTCTCCATGCTGACTATGGAAACTTTCTCTTCCACCACTGTTGCATGGCCTATGTCCCAGGCCCTCAGTGTCTCCTTTGAGGCTGGCCTCCCCAGGAATGGTGGAGGGTGACAATGTCTTTCCTGTTTCCCTTTGCTACTTTCCCTCTAGGAATACAAAATCATTGAGTGTGTACTTTGGAGAATGATGAGCAGTATCTTGGTGAGTCACCACTAAGAATTGTAGAGCTCACTGGGTCTTCCTTGAACTGTTGTGTCTTTCTATCTCTCTCTGCGTCTGTCTCTGTTTGTCTCTGTGCCTACGTCTGGTCTGTCTCTCTCTCTCTCCATCCTCAAAAATAACTGTCATTCCCCAAATGGACAAATAGAGAATTGGTCTGATTTGGGGGCTAGAGGGCTTCCTAAGAAGCATAGCTCAGAAGGTCAATTTCAGATTTCTAACGCTGTTTTGGACTTTTTCCCAGCTCCAACTGCATTGTAGCATAAATGAAGAATATCCAAACTCAAGACCACTTAATGGGCCCTTTCAAGTGTATCCAGGGCTGTAATGTGGAAGAGTGATCGGCCCCAAGGGGCAGACCCAGAAAGCAATGGGTGATAATTGCAAAGAGACAAATTAAGGCTTGGCATCAGGAAAAAAAAATCCAAACAGTTAGAGGTTTCTAACAGTGAAATGGGCTGCCTTGGGAGGTGATGGGTTTCTTCTTATTGGACATCCTTAAGTGGAGACTAGACAGCCACTCTTAGGATGTGTTGTAATGGGAATTCCTTTCAGGTATGGGCTTTATTAGATGATTAGTGATGTCTCCTCCCATTTAAATTTTAAGTATTTTTGCTATGCTTTGCCACGCTGTTCTAGGCTCAGAACTCATCTCTTCTCAACCCCATCAACATTCTGTAAGTAGACGTCAGGCTCATTCATTTGTGAACAAAGACCCAAATTAATAATCATGTTGTCAACATTTAAAAGGAAGGTCCGGAGAGAGAAGAGCACTGACCAGCCTGTTTGTAACCACTACCTCTTTGTACCTTAGCTAGCTAATCAAGCAAAGCCTGGAAAGAGGTATGATGTATGCTGGGAGGATTTGGCAGGTGTCATGCTGTGATTCTTCTGCACAAAAATCTTCAGTGGCTCCCTATTGTCTACCAAATAAAATTCAAATCCCTTACCTTGGCATTTAAGGCCTTCACCCACCTGAGGCCAGTCTACTTTTCCAGTCTTATATCATACTAATCCCCTCCATGTACTGTCAGTTTTACTATATTGCAACATATGCATTCCCAAAAATCATCTTGCTATCCAGAATTGAGCAATAAAAACCACAGGGCTTATGGGGAAAATGAGGATGGATGAACAAAGCAAAAAACTTCATCAGTGAGAGAAAGAGAGAGAGAGAAACTTAATTTTTAAAATGGTAGCACAATTGTATACATGAAATACATAAATACTACATATGCAAGAAATACATAAACACTATAATAAATAGCGGTGGTGTCTGTGGCCTTAAGCAGCAGCTTGGCCTGTGCTCTGGTTTCTACAGCCCCAGCTAGTAAAGTCTCTCACAAGTCAGGCATTGTCTATCTTGCTTTCCTGGTTCTGCTTACTTCCGTTTGAATCAGTCCACTTAAGTCTTCTTATGCATCTCCATTCATATACATATTCATAATTTCTTTCCTTCTCCCAGACAGACAATTCTAGGAGGGTCCAGACTGAGTTTTCCCTATACTTTGTCCCTCCCTCAGTATTCACATAGTATTTTGCATATATAATAAGTACTTAGTAAAAGTTTTCTGGATTTAATTTTTATTATTGACCCTAAGGTGATCCTCTTGAATAAAGAAGAAAGCTACATAGTCTTCTCCCAAACCTTGAAATTCAATCTCAGCCAAGCTGTGAAATCCCTGTTATTTTCTGTGGCTTCTGAAACCAGAAATTTCCTGACAGGATGCTTCCTGGAGGTATTTTTGTACTTCCTGTGAGACTCTGGTGGGAAATAGGAACGTAGGAGGGCACAGGAATTTTTTTTTTAAAAAGGGATGTGGTTGTCTCTCTTGCCTTTGTAACTGTCCAAAATTGTACCCCAGGCAAGACCTACCTAAGCCTAAGCGTTTCTCTTCATCTTCCCCAACTCAAGAGTCGTAGGATCATTGACTTAGAAGGAAAGGGACCTGAGAAGTCGTCTAGTCCAAACCCTAGCTTTTACACCAGAGCAAACTGAGGCTTAGTGGTTACATGCCTTGCCCAAGTTCACACAGCTCATAAATGAAGGCCAAGATTCAAACTCCGGTCTTGTGACCCCAGGTTTAGCACATCTCATTCAGCATCCTTTCTCCTGTACCACATTGCCTCCCAATGTCTCTACCCCTGAATCTCTGGGTTATCACCAAGGAATTATAACCAGGATATCTAGCCTCAATCCTGCTCCAGTTTTTGTAGAATACAGAACTAGAGGTTCTATATTCTATATTCAGAGGTTATCTAGTCCAAGCACCTTTATTTCTCAGAGGGGAAGCGACTTGTCCAGGTTCTTAAGGTAGAAAGTAATAGAGCCAGGATTTGCATCCAGGTCTTCTAGGTGGCACAGTGGGTAGAGCACTGGCCTTGAAATCAGGAAGACTTAACTTCATGAGTTCAAATCCAGCCTCAGATACTTACTAGGTAGTCACTTAACCCTGTTTGCCTCAGTTTCCTCATCTGTAAAATGAGCTGGAGAAGGAAAGGATAAACCACTCCAATATCTTCTGCCAAGAAAACCCCAAGTGGGGTCACAAAGAGTCAGATACAACTGGAAAACAACAACAAATATATGTTTCCAAATCTGGTGATTTTTCTACATGTATATCTCCATGAGTTGAAGCCAGCTTCTCCACTTTTTTTCTCCTTTTCCTTAAATCCTTACCTTTCAACCCCTAGATGTAGAAATGGAGGAAGGGTTTAAGTGACAAATCTTACCAAGAGGAAAACTGAGGCATAGAATGCGGACTTGGCTTGCCCAGTGTTTACTAGTTAGTTGATAGAGCCAAAGCAAGAGCACAGGTCACTTGGCTTCCTGACCAGTGCTCTCCCCACATCCTATGTCCTGAGTGTGCACCATTCTCTTGGGTTAAAATGCAGCATCATCTTCAAACACAAGGTAGATGCTACCTCTTCCATGAAGTTTTACCAGACTCACCCCAGGCAAATATTTTTTCCTTCCTTGGACCTCAAACAGTGCCACAGTCCTCATAATACTCATGTTTTCTTCTATATTATGATTATTTGTGTGCATCCCCTCCCCCACTCCCCTCAATAAATTGTAAGTTCCTTGAGGGCAGGGAATGACTCTCAATCATCTCCCCATCTTCTCAGGGGGCCTTAGCACAGTGCTCTGCACTCAACCACTTAAAAACTGTTTGTGTAAGTTCATTGCTTATGTACTTGTATGTATACATGTGTGTGTTTCCATGTTCGCAAGTGTGATTGTGTAAATATACTGATTTTGTATCTCTGCACAAATATGTGGGCACGTGCACGTGTTTGTGTAGATATAGCTGTGTATACAATATATACCTCTTTACTATTTGAAGGTGTGCGTGTATACATGTGACTGTACCAGGGAAAATGAAGCTGCCAGGGCATATCTGTGGTGAACATATTTTGAGAAAAGTGTCTTTCCTCTCAAAAGTCTACCACTTCAACTCTAGGTATTTTGCTGGTGATGTTAGATGATCTCAGAAGTATCAAAAGTACAAGTAACCTAAAGGGAAAGATGCATGGTAGGTGTGAGCACAATGCAGCCTAATAACAATCAATAAACATGCATTTATTAAGCACCTGTTGTGTACCAGGCACTATGCTATATAGTGAGTAATGTAAGCAAAGTAGTATAAAAATAGAAGTATGTTGGAGCCAGTTTGAACTGGGTCTTGGGAGCAATTGTTAAATTTTCTTTTTTGTTTTTAACATATTTTTTATTTCCTTCTTTAAACATTTCCCAATTACATAACAAATTTTAACATCCATTTTTTAAAAAAATTTAATTCCAGATTCTCTCCCTGCCTCCTCTCTCCCTGAGAAGGCAGGCAATTTGATGTTGATTATATATGTGAAAGTCATGCAAAATATTTCCATATTAGCCATGTTGTAAAATAAAACATAGACAAAAAAATGAGAAAAATAAAATAAGTTTAAAAAGTATGCTTTGATCCGTATTCAGGGTTCATCCATTCCGTCTCTGGAGGTGGATAGCATTTTTCATCATGGATCCTTCAGAATTCTCTTGAATTATTGTCTTGATCAGAGTAGCTAAGTCTTTCAGTTGATCTTTACAATTGTTGTTACTGTGTACAATGTTCTCCTGGTTCTGCTCACTTCACTTTGCCTCAGTTCATATAAGTCTTCCCAGGCTTTTCTGAAAGCATTCTGCTCATCATTTCTCTCATTTAATATTTTATTTTTCCCAATTATATGTAAAAACAATTTTGACATTCTTTTTTTTTTCAAATTTTGAGTTCCAAATTCTCTTCCTCTCTTCCCTCCCCTCACTATGAAGGCAATTTGACATAGATTATACATGTGTAGTCATGCAAAACATATTTCCATGTAAGTCATTCTGTGAAAGAAAACACAGACAAAAAAACTAAGAAAAATAAAGTAAAGAAAAAGTATTTTTGATTTGCATTCAGGCTCTACCAGGTCTTTCTCTGGAAATGAACAGCACCTTTCATCATAATTCCTACAGAACTGTCTTGGATGATTGTCTTGCTGAGAATAGCTAAGTTATTCGTAGTAGATCATCATATAACATTGTTATTACTGTGTACAATGTAGTCCTGGTTCTGCTCACTTCACTCAGCATCAGTCCATACAAGTCTTTCCAGGTTTTTCTGAAGTCTGCCTGCTCATCATTTAGCATAATAATATTCCATTACAGTCATACACCACAACTTGTTCAGTCATTCCCCAGTTGATGGACATCCCCTCAATTTCCAATTCTTTGCTGCCACAAAAAGAGCTGCTGTAAATATTTCCATACATATAGGTCCTTTTCCTTTTTGGTTTTTATCCTTTTGGGATACAGACCTAATAGTAATATTGCTTGGTCAAAGGGTATGCATGGTTTTATAGCCTTTTGGGCATAGTTCTAAATTGCTCTCCAGGATGGTTGAATCAGTATACAACTTCATCAATAGCACAATAGTGTTTTAATTTTCCCACTTCCCTTCCAGCATTTGTCATTCTCCTTTTCTGTCATGTTAGCCAGTCTGACAGGTGTGAGGTAGTAGCTCAGAGTTGTTTTAATTTCATTCCTCTCATCAATAGTGATGTAGAGTATTTTTCTGTATGACTACAGATAGCTTTGATTACTTTGTCTTCAAACTGCCTATTCATATCTTTTGACCATTTTTCAATCGAAGAATGGCTCTTAGTTCTATAAATTTGAGTCAGTTTTCTATATGTTTGAGAAATGAGGTCTTCATCAGTGAAACTCACAGAAAAAAAATTTTTTTCACAGTAATGATTAGCAACTATATATTTCCCTCCATCCTATTTTCCCATTTATCCTACTCTCTCTCTCCTTTTACTCTGTCCATTCTCAAAAGTGTTTTGCTTCTGACCTTTACCTCCCCCAAACTGCCCTCCCTTCTATCAGCCCCCCCCACTTCTCTTGTCCCCTTCCCCTCTTACTTTCTTGTACAGTAAGATAGATTTCTACACCCAATTGAGTTTGTATACTATTTCTTCTTTGGGCCAGTTTGAATGAGAGTAAGGTTCACATGTTCTCCTCTTCCCTTCCCCCATTTCCCCTTCCACTGTAAAATCTCTTTCAGGCCTCTTCTATGTCAGATAATTTACCCCATTCTACCTCTCCCTTTGCCCTTTTCCTAGTGCATTCCTCTTTCTCATTCTTTAATTTTTTTTTATAATAATACTATCACATTCAACTCACACTTCTGCTTTCTGTCTATGTATACTCTTTCTAACTGCCCTAATAATAAGAAAGTTTTTAGGAGTTATAAATACTATTTTCCCAAGTAGGATTATAAACAGTTTAACGTTATCAAATCCCTTATGATTTCTCTTTCCTATTTACCTTTTAATGCTTCTTTTGCATCTTGTATTTGAAAGTCAAATTTTCTATTTAGCTCTCACCTTTTCATCAGGTATGCTTGAAAGTCCTCTATTTCATTGAATATCCATTTCTTCCCCTGAAGAATTATACTCAGTTTCATTGGGTAGGTAATTCTTGCTTATAATCCTAGCTTTTTTGCCCTCCAGAATATCATATTCCAATTCCTCCAATCCTTTAATGTAGAGGGTACTAAAACTTGTGTTATCCTGACTGTGATGATATCTGAATTGTTTCTTTTTGGCTGCTTGCAGTATTTTCTCCTTGATCTGAGGGGTCTGGAACTTGACTATAATATTCCTGGGAGTTTTCATTTTTAGATCTCTTTCGGGCAGTGATCAATGGATTCTTTCAATTTCTATTTTACCCTCTACTTCTAGAATACCAGGGCAGTTTTCCTTGATAATTTCTTAAAAGATGATGTCTGTACTCTTTTTTTTGATCATGACTTTCAGATAGTCCATTAATTCTTAAATTATCTCTCCTGGATCTATTTTCCAGGTCAGTTGTTTTTTCTAATGAGATAGTTTACATTTTCTTCTATTTTTTTCATCCTTTTGATTTTGTTTGATTGTTTCTTGATATCTAATAAAAGTCATTAGGTTCTACTTGCCCAATTCTAACTTTGAAGGAATTATTTTTTTCAGTAAACTATTGTGCCTGTATTTCCATTTGACCAATATTACTTTTTAAGGAGTTCTTCTCTTTAGTGAATTTTTGTACGTCTTTTTCCATTTGGTCAATTCTGCTTTTCAAGACATTCTTCTTTTCATTGGATTTTTGTGCCTCTTTTTACCATTTGGCCTATTCTGTTTTTTAAAGTGTTATTTTCTTTAGTATTTTTTGTGCCTCCTTTACCAAGCTGTTGACTCTTTTTTTCATGATTTTTTTTACATCACCCTCATTTCTCTTCCCAATTTTTCCTCTACCTCTCTTACTTGATTTTTTTTTTTTTTGGCTAGGCAATGGGGTTAAGTGACTTGCCCAGGGTCACACATCAAGTAAGTGTTATGTCTCTGAGGCCAGATTTGAACTCAGGTCCTCCTGACTCCAGGGCCGGTGCTCTATCCACTTTGCCACCTAGCTGCCCCTCTTACTTGATTTTTAAAATTCTTTTTGAGTTCTTCCATGGCCTGAGACCAATTCATATTTTTCCTGGAAGCTTTGGATGCAGGAATTTTGACTTTGTTGTCTTCTTCTGAGTGTGTATTTTGAGCTTCCTTGTCACCATAGTAACTTTCTACGGTCAAAATTTTTTCTGTTGTTTGCTCATTTTCCAGCCTATTTCTTGACTTTTAACTCTATGCTAAAGTGGGGCTCTGCTTCCCAAGTGGAGGGGGCACTGTCCCAAGCTTCAGGTTTTTTGTGCAGCTGTTTTCAGAGGTAATTCTGGGAACCTGTAAGTTTTTGGCTTTTCCAAGGTGGTATGATTTAGAGACAAACATATTTACTACTCTCCTGTACCGTGCACTGGTTTGTGAGCAACCACAAGCACTTTTTTCGACCCTGGAACTGACTGTGACCAGGGTCCCCGCTTGCCTGTGACCACAAGCTCTGCTATACTAGTGCTCCTCCTCACACTGGGACTAAGACCCAGGACTGTGACTCAGTTCTAAGTATGGGCAATGAAACAGAGTCCTACCCCTAGTGCCAGCAAAGGCACCCCTGTAAACCTCCTTCTGACCCACTGTCTGAACCCCTTACTGTCTGCAGGCTGAGAGGTCTGGAAACCACCACTGCTGCCACTGGCTCAGTCACCCCAGTGCCTGCTCCTACTTTACCAGAGCCCAGTATGCTGGCCTGGCCTGTACTGGACTGTGTTCTTCTCTCACCCTGGTGCAACAGACCTTTCCTGCCAACCTTTTAAGTTGTCTTAGGTTGGAAAATTGTTTCACTCTGTCTTCTTGTGGCTTCCGCTGCCGTAGAATGTGTTTAGAATCATTACTTAAAGATATTTGGAGGGGTTCGGAAGAGAGTTCAGGCAAGTCCCTGCCTTTACTCCACCGTCTTGGCTCTATCTCCCTCATCATTTCTTACAGCACAATATTATTCCATCCCAATTATATACTGCTATTTGTTTCGCCATTCGCAATGGATAAGTATCTTCTCAATTTCCACTTGTTTGCCACCACAAAAAGAACTGCTGTAGATATTTTTGCACAAATAGGTCCTTTTGCTTTTTCTTTGATCTCTTTGGTGTATCAACCTAGAAGTGTTGCTGGGTCAAAGTGTATACATTGTTTTATAGCCCTTTGGGCCTAGTACCGCATAACTGCAGACAATATAAAATGGAGTCTACCTGCCAAGACACACCCAAGGACTAAATGAACACAATCATCACTTTTTACACAAAGAGAGATCTAAACAATTAGAGGAATATTAATTGCTCATAGATAGGCTGAGCCAATATGATAAAAACGACAACTCTACCTAAATTAATTTGATTATTCAGTGCCATACTAATCAAATTGTTAAATTTTCAGTGTGAGGATCTACCCTTCTGAAAACAGCAAATGATACTAAATCAGGGCTTGATTTATTATTTAATTGATTATCTAGAGTCAGGGGTGGGGAATCTGCAGCCTTAAGGCCACATGTGGTCCTCTAGGTCCTCAAGTGTGGTCCTTCGATTGAATCCAAACTTCACAGAACAAAGTTTGTTTCCTTTTATTAAGGAATCCTTTTATTAAAGGGATTTATTCTATGAAGTTTGGATTCAGTCAAAGGGCTGTACTTGCGGACCTAGAGGGTCACATGTGGCCTCAACGCTATGGGTTCCCCACCCTTGACTAAACTTAAAGTGATGGAGAAAAGGTTAATAATGCACATTAAATTTAAAAATATGTAGTGGATACCCTTTTCCCCCTCCACAAAGAGCTGGTTGTTAAGCATTTATCAGCCTACCAGCACTGTATAAAATACATCATCAAAGAGATGTATCCTGGACGAGAAAGTGGGCTAATCATGTCTTGGGTGTGAGGGACAACAGGTCTCCATGCCACCCAGGTCTCCAAAAAAAATACTGGTGGGGCAGCTAGGTGATGCAGTGGATAGAGCTCCAGCCTTGGAGTCAGGAGGACCTGAGTTCAAATCTGGTCTCAGAGACTTAACACTTAGTAGCTGTGTGACCCTAGGCAAGTCACTTAACCCCGATTGCCTCACCAAAAAAGCAAACAAAACAAAACAAAAAACATACTGGTATCCCAAAAAATATGAAAAGAGCCAAAGGAAGGTCTCCAAGGTCATAGGCAGCTCCTTTGTGGAAAATACATACGTAGACCTGGATAAGAAGCAGAGGACTGGAAGGCACGGAGGGATGAAACTTAGCACAAATGGGAGGGAGTGTGGTACAATGGAAAAAGTCCTAGCTCTGGCCTCACAGAATCTGGGTTCAGATCCTACCTCTGATTCTCACTTCCTCCATGACCTTGAGCAAATCACTTAACCTCCTTAGGCCTCAGTTTCTTCTTCTGTAAAATGAGGGAACTGGACTAGATGGTGTCTTCTATCTTTAAGTCTCAGAGCCTTGGATGCCCAGAATAGCCACACCAGTGAGCAACAAAGCCTCCTCTCAGCCCTCGGGAAACGCTGAGCCATGAGCCTAGGCCTCCCTGGGGTTGGCGATGGGCTGCCCCAGTCCCGCCTAGACTCGCTGACTCCAACAGGGCCAGGACTGGTTCCAGCAGCAAACATCAGGCTCTGTCTCCCTGGGGCCCTCCGAGGCTCCAGAGCAGCTGCCTCCTGGTTCCCTTCTCAGAAGCAACATCAACAGCTTCAGTGGCAACGGCCTCTCAGGAGGGATCTATCTCCCACCTGTTTACCATCGGTTCTGCCATCATCCCACCAATGTCACTGCCGCTGCTGCCACCTAGCAGGTGTTTGTTTCTGCGGCCCCAGCATGGCCTCAGAGCAGAGAGAATAATCCTAGCTTGCATTTCTGTAGTGCTTTAGGATTTGAAAAGCGGTTTCCTTACCACACCTGGGCAAATATTACCATCGCTCCCATTTTACAGATGAGAAAACTGAGGTTCAGAGATGTGATGTGTTTTGCCATGTTCGATCAACTAGGAAGTGGAAGAGCTAGGATTCTGAGCCAGTTTTCCTGACCTTAGCTCCAATGCAGCATAGTACAGCGGGAAGAACATTGGCCGGGAAGTTAGAGGACCTGGGTTCAAATCTCACGTTGGATGCTTACTTCATGGGTTACTTTGGGCAAGTCACTTAACCTCCCTTGGCTCAAGTTTCACCATTTGTTAAACAAGAGGGTTGGACTAGATGTCCTCTTTGGTACTTTGCATCTCTAGCTTTATGACCCTGTGACCAACTCTTTCCATTACATTATGCTGACTATACTGCCTTTTAACAGCCCTCAAACCCTCTATCCTTGTCACATGCCAGGCTGCAGAGGACAAAGTTTTCGCTATGAACCAGACTTTGTGCAGTTGCTAGACAGGAGATTTCCTTTGGTTTGAAGCCAAGACCCATGAAGGCAAAGGAATTCAATCCACTGGGAGCCCACAGTTGGGAATGACCCAATCAGCGAATGTGGGAGAGTATCAGGGGGTGGGACAGTGAGTTTGAATGAGTTAAGAAATCCTGAGGGGAGGTCCCCAGGGCCAGAGGTTAACCCTCTAGCCCAGGCCTGTGCTTCAGACCTCGGTCTCCCCAGGGTCTCCCTCCTTCACCCTAGGAAGGCCCTCCAGCTGCCTGGACGTACATAGGAATCAGTTGGAGCACAATCCCTGACATTCCAACAGCTAAGGAGCAAAGGAAAAGACAGGAAAAGAAAACATTTAGAAATCCTTTCATTTCTCAAGAGATTACTTTCTCTGCTAGGAAGAAAGATGCCTCTGGTGTGGGAGTCTGGTTCCTAGCATTACTAGCCACTAGTTTTCTCCCTTTCCTTGGGAGCTTGAGATATTATAGGATTCAGAGCTGGAAGAAACATTAGAGATCATCTAGCCTGACGCCATCCCTCCACATACATATGAGGAAACTGAGGCCCTTGCAGACAGCCTCCCGTCTTTTCTATATACTTTACGTAAAAGGAAACTGAGACCAAGGGGAATCAGCTCCCTCCTCGACACTACTTTACATATAAGGAAACTGAGGCCCAAGAGCACTCAGCTCTGACTCTCTATATGACTTTCAATATAAATGGCCTGAATTGTCTAAGGTCACATAAGTATAACAGCACTAAGCCGCAGAGCCAGCATCTGATCCAGTGGCCTCTAATGATGAGTTCATTGCTCTTTCTATACTCCAGAAACACCTCTACTTTTACCTGGACTGACCCCCAAGTCCCTGTTCTAGCAGCAGAGCCTCACTCCCTTCCCCCCCCCATCCTTCAGGTTGTGCCAGTCTCTGATCTGGGGCCTTGATCGACGAGGGCTCACCTCTCTGATGAGCCGCTCAGATTTTTCTCCCAGCAAGCGCACTGTCCTCTGGTCCTCCCCACCCCCATCCCCTGTGGAGGCTTTGATCAAGCTTGGGCTCCCAGCCAAAAACTCATTAAAAAGAAAGTACGGCCAAAAATGACTTTAAAAGAGAAGCAAAAAAAATTGTTCCTCTTGTCAGGAGAAAGACAAACAATGTGACACACTGATTGCTAATTTGCCCTCTCCTGGGAATTTTGGGGCCGCTGCTTTTTAAGGAGGAGAGAGGAGCACACACATTCCCACAACACACAAACATGCCAGCTAGAGCTATGGGAAGATTCTTGTGATCCAGCTGGTATTGGGTTTGCAACGAGCCTTTTCTCAACTCTTCATTTTTCCATGGTTCTGGGTAGTGGATGAGAGGGATGAGAGCTTTTACAGTGAATTATCACATTAACTTTAAGCTGCTTCATTCACTTATTCAAATATTTATTGGGTGCCCACCATTAAAAAAAATCATAACTCACATTTATAGCCTGTTTAGTGGAATTGTAATGAGGGTAGAGTGACCAGGGCTTCTCCCCAGGGTGCTGTCTTTGTAGGGTGCCAAGTCTCTTCCAATTCGTAAGCAGCAAGAAACAAAAAACAAAAAACAACAACAACAAAGCTTAGCCCTTGATTAACAAGAACAATTGGTTTTAAAAGGAAGTTTCAGATAGCAACCTGGGAGGATTTGCTCCCCTACCCAACTTAGCAGTTCTGCTCCCCTTAGCAATTTTGCTCTGCTGTCCTAGGGTTCCTGTCTCCCCCACCTAAATGAACTTTTTGTACCATTTGAGCCAGCAAAAAAATCCTAGTTATAGCTTTGCTGCTCAGGGTTATTAACAGCTCATATTCATATAACCCTTATCCTGTAAGGATTTACTGTCTAGTCAGATTGAGGGAACGAAGGGCTTTATAGGTATGGCAAATTTCATATAGATCTATAAATGTAGATGTAGATTATATATATATATATATATATATACACACACATACATATACATGCACATATAATCACATGTTTACATACACATAGATGTATATTTTATATACACACAAACATTACACACTGTGCATTTACACACGTACATATACATATGATTTTAAGAAGATTCCAATTTCTATTTTATGAGGCAATGTTGTCCATCAGATAAGATCTCATCGATTTCCTCAAATAATGCAGATTAAAATGCATCCATGGTTTCCCATCCTGTGTGACTCTTGTCCATATCCCCCTTAAGTTGGCCAGAAGGGGGTCTGCCCTATATGCTGGGGGCTTTCCTTGAATTCTTTTGTCACTTTAAGCGTGAAACAAGTGGAGTTTGTCCATCAGTTGTCCCTTGCTCTCACTAATAATAGTAGGTAACATTTATAAAGTGACCTTACTATGCTAGGTACTATACCAAATGCTTTACAAATATTATCTCATTTGATTCTCAAAAAAAAACCATGGGAGGTAGGTGACATTATTATCCCCATTTTATACTTGAGGAAACTGAGACAAACAGGTTAAGTGACTCGCCCAAGTTCACATAGGTAGTAAGTTTTTGAAGTCAAATTTGAACTCAGGTCTTTCTGACTCCAGGTCCACTGTACCACCTAGCACCCATTACTATGTAAGCAACCCAACATTTTTAACCATCATGCATTTCTTTGGCGGAATCTTTTATATTGCTTCTTTTGTGAAATTCCCTCCATGTAACTCTCCATTTTGCACCTTTTTGGTGATTTTTAATTCTAATTATTCAGAAACTGTAGAATTCTATGACTTTCAGCCATATAATATCCCTAGAAGAATATCAGTAATAAAATGTCAAGTCTTTGTTTCCTAGAAAGGCTTGGGTTTGTTAAAAGAACTTTGCAATATCCCAAAGACATTCAGCTGGCTTTCCTCCTCTTCTTCAATTCAGGACCTAACTGGGCTTATCCAATGTCAACCGGTCAATCAGCGGAGCCAGAATTCAAGCTCAGGTAGTGCTCTCTCCACATGGCTGTGCTATGAGTATGCACCATCTCAATTATGTCCAAGAAAGACCAACTATAGGTTCTACATCTAAGTACATATTAGACCTACAGGCATTCTTTATCCACTTAGTTTTTCTTCTCAAGGTCTCTCTGAAGACCATAGGAATCGATTGTGAGACAAGGGAGACACTGGTACAGGACCACCTGACATGATGGACCCACATCAAAAAAGGTTATGCTCGATGAGAAAGCAAAATTGCGGTAGCTCAGAAGAAACATGAGATGTACAAATTTAGAGACATCTCCATCCCAAATGTTCATATGGACTATACCCGACCTGTGGCAAAGTCTGTCAGCCACAGATGGACACCTTGTACATTGACCCCGACATAGTGATGTCATTTTGGTCCTCTTTGAGTACAAAGGACAACAAATACAGTTGGGCTAAGGTCCTTTCCGTGCATAAGGATCTCATTAAGGAGTCTGCAGCTCCACTGATGGCAAAAAGAATCTTTTGTTTAGAAAAACTCAACTTTACAGACCTTTTCCAACTTTTGTGTGTTTGTTTCTATACTCCAGAAATGCTTCTACTTTTACGTGGACCAAACCCTACGCCACTGTTCTAGTGGCAGAGACTCACTCTGTTTTCCCTACCCCCATTCTTCAAGTTCATTGGTTGAGTGACTTACCTGAGATCAGATCTTTTCCAACTTTTGTCTGTTGTCCTCCTTCCAGTCAAATCTAGAGTATAATGCAATCAGCCCAACAGCATCCACAAACAAGAGAAGCTGGAGAACCCCACCATCTAGAAGGAATCATCTTTGACTTGAACGCTGGGCTAGATCTCTTCCAAGAGAGTGGAAAACATATTCAGTGAACACGTTTCCCTGTTTTATGCCTTGATATTAATATTTTGATATCCTTGATAATCCTTGATATTTTACGCTTGATATTAATAATCAGAGGGTCATTGAACAAAGTTACACATTTGATTTTTCAAGGAATCTTATATGATTTTGAGATATGCATGGGAGACATGTTGTTAGAGGAAAGTCTTCAGGGTGACAATTTGCTTTACTGAATCACATGCTCTTTTTTTGTATGATAAAAACACAATAAGAGGGATCCTGTACATGTATAACCTATATCAGATTGCTTGCCATCTTGGGGAGGGGGTAGGGAGGGAGAGAGAAAAAATTTGGAACTCAAAATTTTATAAAAGTGAATGTTGAAAACTATTTTTACATGTAATTGGAAAAAATAAAATACTATTAAGTGGAAAAAATTAAGTGGGATCTTGTTTCCCCTTCCTCTTTCAGTCAATTGTTTCTTGATAAACATGTAAACATTGCTTGAGAAAGTCTGTCTTTCTCAAAGATAGCCTTGAAGCATGGGTAGATGATTCTCATAATTTTTTTTAATAGATGAGAAAGTAGGCATACAAGTTGGTAGTTATTGCTGGTTGGGGGGGGTCACTCTTTTTGTAATAATAAGGTATTTTTGCACTTGTGGTATATTCTCTTCCTTCAGCTATCTTGAGAATCAATACCTCAAATGACCTGAAAATTGTGTTGCCTCCAGCAGACATCTTCCACATATACTTAGTCTAATACAGCTGCTTTTTCCTGTCTTTGTTCATATTAATATTGTTTCTACCTCCCTTATAAACACATCCAGGACTGTGAAGTTAGAGTACCATATGTGATGACTCCACTGATAGCAACAAATTTTTCGCTTTTAAAAAAAAAAGTTCCAGATCTTTTCCGATTTTTATATGCTTGTTGTCCTCCTTCCAGTTTAACCCTTAAATGTCTACAGCATTATTTTGTAACTTTGTTTAGTTAAGTCCCTTTGCAATCTTTCTTTAATTTTTTCCCCTTTTCAGAGTTTCTTGCTGTTTTGTGAGACGATGTTGCTCAGAGTTTTCAACATTCTTTCCCATAACATCTTTAAATAATTTTAAAATTCTAAACCAGTGGCATACTTGGCTGCCATCTCTTCTGGAATATAGATAAAATGAAATAATAAATAAATAAAAATAAATTAAAAAATTATAAAAAAAATAAAAATAAATAAATAAATGAATGAATGAATAGAAATAAAAATAAATTAAAAACTGCAAAGGCAGTTTTTAGACTCTTTTGGTCTCCTTCTTATGGCAACTGATTTATATCAATTAAACTTCTCTATGAAATTTTTGTTGTCATTATCAATGTCCTCTGTCAACTTTCCATTTTCAGAGTCAGTAACTTCCTTACATAGGTCAGGCTACACTTGCATTAACTGCATATCTTATATTTTTCTCATTTTTATTCTTTATTCTAGGTTTATACTAATATTGATCTTTGTTTTAAAAATACAGGGTGTTTTATATCTATTATCTCATTTGAACCTCAAAACCCTCCTGATTACATAGGGACATGATGGGTAGCCTGGTTGGGGTGGGAGGTGGGGAAGCAACACAGGGGTGAGAATATATCTGGAGAGTAGGCAGGGAAGGAGGGTAAGAATGGGAAAGGTTGAGATCAGACTTGTAGAGAGCCATGAGTATTTTCATAGACTGGCCAGGTCCCAGGATGCTGATCTTTGCATTAGCCTTGAATGGCTAGCTCAGCTCAGTAGTAGGCACCAGAGGGAAAAGGGAGGGAGAGAGTAGCAGTGCTACTGACAGATCATTGACCAGGGAAGCCATCATCCAAGGGGAACACCTATGGTTGAAGTTCAGCAAATTAAGTGAATATATGAAGTGACAGTACTGCCTTGAAAAAGCATATCTCTTCAAATCTGGCCTCAGACCCTTGACACTTACTAGCTGTGTGACACTTACTAGCTGTCACTTAACCCTCATTGCCTCACCAAAGAGCAAAAAACAAACAAACAAACAACAACAACAACAAAAAAGCCTATCTCTTGACATAGTTCTTGGCTCATTAAAGATAATCAATGTATCTAGAAATCCCTGGGCCCCCCACGATTGTCATACTCACAAAGCAATGAGAACAGCAGAATCCTGATTCAATAATACTTAGCCCAACGTGTTTTTCCACTCAGGAATATCTTCAGAGTTAAGTACATATATATATATACATATACATATACATACACACACATGAGGGTACACACAAGGTCAGGCATGTAGGTGGCACAGTAGAGATAGTGCTGTACGTGGAGTCAAGATGATCCAAGTTCAATTTTTGCTTAAGATTCTGTGTAGCCCTAAGCAAGTCACTTGACTTTTCTCAGAGTCAGCTTCTTCATCTGTAAAATGGGGGATAATAATATTACCTACCTCCACAGGACTGCTAATGTGGCTCAAATTAGATATCCCATATAAAGCACCTTGCAAACCTCAAAGCTTTATGTATGTAACACAGGCACCCTGGCCCCCTCTGCCAGGAAGGGCAGGTGGGTTACATTTTACTCTTCCTCCAGAGTTCTCTGATAGCCTTAAGGGGATCTGAGGGTGTCTAAGTTCTCTGCAAATGGCTCCAGACCCCTACTGATAGTGCTTTCCCAAATGTAGGGGCTGGTACCTGACAACTCAGTTCCATTTAACCACCAATAGTCACATTAGTTTTTACACAGAAATATTGACTTCAGAAATTATAATCACAAATATACAAACTTAGTCCCCCAACACATGGGAAACTGAATTAAAGACATTAAATGATCTCTCTCCCCCATTGTACCACCTCAGTCTCTGGGGAGGGGAAGAGGATTAGATTCCTAGTTTAGTTCAGTTCCTGTAGACCATAGGGCCAGTTCCATGTCCAAAATTCCCCTGGGGCTTGGGATCCAGGCATCCTGGCTTCTTAGGGCTTCCATGCTGGACTGACTGGCTCTACCATCCCATCTGCAGTCCTGGCTTGAAGGTAGCCATAGCTCAGCCTCATGGAAATCACCTCCAGCACCTGAAACTGAGGACAGCAAACAACCCAGAATAAAAATAACACTCCCTAGGCCAAGTTCTCAGAGCCAGGGTTAAAAACAGGACTCTGAGAAGGAAAGCCCTTTCCCTCTCATCAGTTAATGGTGCCCATGCTATAAGTAAATTGGCATCTTCACCCTCTGGATGCAGCAGATAAGAGCTAATGAAAAGAAAGCAGCCTAAACAGAATGATTGGCTCAGTCTTGCCAATCTAAAGCTGCAGGCAGCCAGTCAAGGGGGCTGCCTTGATTCATGTGCTAAGGGATGAAGCAGGCTCCCTGTTAGGTGATCTGGACATGCTCCAGAGACCCCTCAAGCGTACCTCCACCTTAGCCAAAGTGCCCAGAGAAGCCCAGGTTACATATAAATGCTACCTCTTATTATGATTGGGCCTCATCTCTTATCTATATAGAGAGCATCATAGTAGGCCCAAGGGGGGAATCTGAAATAAATCAAGTACATGAAGAACTATTGAGGCAGCTAGGTGGCGCAGTGGATAGAGTCTGAAAGACTCATCTTCCTGAGCTCAAATGCAACCTCAGACACTTATGTGACTCTGGGCAAGTCACTTAACCCTATTTGCCTCAGTTTTCTCATCTGTCAAATGAGCTGGAGAAAGAAATGGCAAACCAATCCAGTATCTCTGCCAAGAAAACCCCAAATGAGGTCACAAAGCACCAGACATGACTGAAACAACTGAATGACAACAACAACAAATAAAGAACCATTACAAGGAAGAAGGGTAGACTTACTCCTTGGTCCCAGATGGCCAGAATTGAGAGTGTTGGGTAGAAGTCACAGACAGGCAGAATTTAGCTCAACACAAAGGAAATCTGTCTAATAATAAAAGTAGTCTCACCAGATTTTCTGTGAGTTTCTTTAGTCAATTCTGTGTACTCCACGTAGCTCCCTCACTTAGGTTTTATGACCAATATATGAGAAAATGGACCTGAGGTGGTTGGGTCAAATTTTTGTGTCATAGGCTCTCTTCTCCTTCCCCTGCAATTGTTCAAATGTTTTCACTTCATTTACCAGTTTTTCACAGGTAGTTTCATTGCTACAGCAGTCTTTATAGATACCTTTAAATCAAGGCAACCCCATAATCCTTTGGGGGGGTAAGCTGGAGCCAGTTCGAACTGTCAGGAGAGCTAATTATTAAATTTTCAGTGTATTTGTTGTTGTTGGGTCCTTTTTTTCTGTCATGTCTGACTCTTTGTGACCCCTTTTGGGGTTTTATTGGCAAAGATACTAGAGTGGTTTGATATTTCCTTCTCTAGCTTATTTTACAGATGAGGAACTAAGGCAAACAGGGTGAAGTGACTCGCCCAGGGTCACACAGCTAATAAGTGTCTGAGGTCAGGTTTTAACTCAGGAAGATGAGTCTTCCTGATTGCCAGCCCAGTACTCTATCTACTGTGCCACCTAGCTGCCCCACTTCACAAATTGTCAATCAGTGCTTGGTTGATTGTTTTGTTGATTTCTACATGTAGAAAAGTGACGGGAAAAAATGTCACTAACTAAACTTAAAAGTATGTTGTGGGTACTTCCCCACCCCCACATCCTGTAGAGATCTAGTTGTTAAATATTTAACAACAGACCCCTGGTGGATCAATTGGATCATATCTGTTCTTTCAAGGGGTACCACTTCTCTATCTGTCTGTCTTGGTGAGTGGCCGTCCACCTGCAGCATGGATTTGTGTGGCAATTCCCCTTTGTGCTGAATGATATCACCAAACTCAATAAATACTATTTCAGACATTAGGCCAGGGCCACAGAATCAGCTGAGAACTTTTGAGTGCATCCCCAATATGAGAAAAAAGGATTTCTTTTCTTCAGAACCTGCAGGGATTCAAACATGGAGCCTCTCATACTTTCCATCAAGCAATTCATAACTTCCTTGCCTGATGCCTGCCAGTCCTTTAGTCATTCCGGTGAACCTTTATCCCAGATCTCTAATGAGTCTTCCACAGAAGGGAAAAGGTCCTTCCTGAAGAAAATTCCTATCTTGTGCCTCATCTTGCTGTCTGCAATGAGGTCTCTAGTCTGGGGCCTACCCACAGCTGAGGTTTCTCTGCTCAGCCAGGGAAATCTAGCCATCACCTAACAAACAGGTAACTAGTATTCCTCTGTATGCATCAGGGGAAGGAGACCATGCCTTATGCCTGAGAGAATGATCTCTTTCTGCCCCAGAAGACCTAGTCTGGGCTCTACTCACAAGTGAGTCATGCCTTTTTGATGTAAGAGACTTAGCTTTGATCCTTGCTTGTCTGTATGTAAAAGCACAAGCCCTCTTTATATGCACTGGCAAAGCTTTCATTTCTGGTACAGAAAATATGGAATCAGCTTCCCCCATAGGTGAGATGTCTGAGTCTGACAGCAAGAAGCTTTCTTTAGCTTCCTCTACAGCTGGGGCCCCTAGTGCATAGCTAAGTCAGAGCTCTATCTCTACCTCCCCCTTATTCATTAATGTTGCAAAATTTTAATGGATTTGCAAGCCAATTCCCAGATATTGTCTGATATATGGATTTGTTTCAAGAATTTTCAACTGCTCAAGTGGGTCTGATAATTCAAGAACCCATCCTTAATTCTCTTATTCTCTTTCTACTGTAACTTATTCTAGAGTCTCCCAAATCTCTCACTGTTCTTTAATATTTTTTTAATATTCTCAGTTTCTAGGATTCCAGCTACCCAGGGTTTACTTCAAATATCAATTATCTCCTATGGATGTTAATGTCCACTGAATGACAATATACCTAACATGCAACATGAATATTTTCAAAACATTGATCCATAATGGCAAAAGCCAACTGACCATGGTATGAAAATAAACTGACCAAGCAATCTTATACTTCGATGACACTATAAACAGTGTTCTAAGTACAGATAGCAAGCAACAACAAAGTAAAAATGCCATTTAGTATGAATGACAAAACAGCATTTCATTCATACTCTTTAATATTTGCACAGTGACTGGAACACATTAAGGGATATATAAATATTAGCTATTGTTATTAATGTCATTGTTAGCATCATCAAATAGTAGGCCTTCATAGCAGTGGTTTGCCCTTTCCTTCTCCAGCTCATTTTATAGATGAGGAAACTGAGGGAAATAAGGTTGAGTGACCTGCCCAGGGCCACACAGCTAGTAAGTGTCTGGGGATAGAGTTGAACTCAGGTCTTCCTGACTCCAGGTCCAGTACACTATCCATTGTACACCTAGCTGCCCACCACCACCACCACCACCACGCCCCCCCAACAATAACAACAACAACCAACAACAAACAATGTCACAGTTAGCATCACCAAGAAGTGGGCTTTCATGGGTGAATGCAACATAGGAGTGTAGCAGTGTGGGTATAATGGAAGCAACAACTTCGGAGAGATTGAAGAACCAAATAGAAACATTGATAACAAAGGTAACCAAAGATAGAAACAGGATTCAGAACAGAAACTGAACTGAAAATTTTAGTTAGAAAGAAAATAAAATGTGATAGAAAGAAAGCAAAAGTATGCCTCAAAAAGAAACAAAAGTGTGTATCAAAAGTACAAAAATTCAACCAACTGCCACTTGTCCTAATAGGAGCAAAACTAGTAAGCTAAATGGGACTCTAAACTCAAAATATCAAAGGGAAAATGAAAAGAACATAAAGAACATTGAAGAAAATTTTGAAGCCCACCGTAATTATCTCCTCCATCAATATTGTGCCCTCTCCTCATGGTTTTCCAGATCTCACCATGGTTTTGCTACAAGGAATGTTCTGTGGTTCTGTGTGGCTCTTCATGAATAGGTAAAAACCCCCACTTCTCTTGAAGGATTCAGGGCTGAGCTGGTGGCAGGCTTCTTTTGATGTCTCTCCCAGGTCTACCAGTTCATTTCTACTCCTAACTTCTTGGAGAAGTTACTTCTCCCATAGGAAGACTTATATGAACTGATATAAGATGAAATTATCAGGACCAAGAAAATAATATGGATAATGATGATAAACATGTCATTTACATGCTAAACTAACAAAATAGAATGTGGTGAAATTATAATATAGTCATAATTATAATATGATTGAGCTTGGCCCCAAAGAAGAGTTATGAAAAAGTAATTCTCTCCCCTTTCTTTATAGAGGAGGACATCTGTGGTTATGGCATACCGAATATATGTTAGACTTTTCAATGTAGTGGCTGTTTGCTTAACTGTTTTTTTAATCTCCTGTTTTATTATTTGTAATAAAGGATTGTTTATTACCCCAGGGCAGAAATGGAGAGGAAAATGTAGGTGATATTATGTAATGAAATGTAGAGAAGCAAAAAATAAAGGTAATATTAACAAAGACATCAATAAAATATTTTTTAAAAGTTTTAAGGAAAAAAGTTGCTTGGCTGATAACTGTCTCTCCTAATCTGCAATATATTCTTTAAAATTGATGCTCTGCAGGCATCTTCTTTCCTGGGATTTAGAAAAAGGTTTGATTAATATTGCATTGGATGTTACCTTCCAGGACTGGGCCCTTCCCTCAGAATTAGACCCTGGGGTTTTACTCTTCCAAGATGGTTCTCTTTCTGACTGTCCCAGTGCTTGGACTAATCTGAAACAAGCTGTTAAAGTAAGATCTTTGCTAAAGTGTCAGGAACCCTCCTGCCAATGAGACTCCCCAGCTGCTGTCCACTCCAGCCATGTCTTTCACAAGATGTTAGCTAATGAGATTGACTATTTGTAGGATTGTGGAGCTGGAGCTGGAAGGCCAGCAGGAAGGCAACAAGGATTTATTAAGCTCCTACTATGTACCAGGCACTGTGCTAAGCACTGAGGTTACACAAATACTAGCAAAAAGAAGAGTTTCTGCCCTCAAAGAACTAACATTCTAATGGGGGATGACAATATTCAAAGGGGAGGAGGAAAAGGTACTCTTGTGGGGGGCACAGGGATGAAATTTGGAGAGTCAGAAGTCTAGCCAGTCCGGAAATGACACCCTGCTCACCTTGGGCCTGTCTCCATAATGGAATCCCCTTTCCCCCAAGGAACTAACCAATGGGAGAAGAGGGCTGACATGATGGAGGGATGTTCCAGGGTGAGAAGACCCTCAGTACTGAGGGAAATTTCAACACAAGAAGGCAACTAAATCATGGTGGTGAAGTCCAGAGAACCTTAGAAACACAGATAGGAGGCGAAGGGATTCTAAAGGTCATCTACAACTAGGTTATCTTATAGTTGAGTAAACTGAGATCCAGTGAGGTTTAAGTGAATGATCCAGGGCCTCCCAGGTATTAAACGGCAGAACCAGATTTGTACCCCATTTGGAGCCTAAGTTCACATCAAGCTAAGTCCTGATTCTGATTTCAGAGTTTTTCTTTAATATTTTTTTAGGTTTTTGTTTTTGTTTTTGTTTTTTGGTGAGGCAATCTGGGTTAAGTGACTTGCCCAGGGTCACACAGCTAGTAAGTGTCAAGTGTCTGAGGCCAGATTTGAACTCAGGCCTCCTGACTCCAAGGCTGGACTTTATCCACTGCACCACCTAGCTACCCCTAGAGTCTTTCTTATCACATTACATATATATACTTCTGCAGACATACCTGTTGGAGGAGAAAGTAGCCAAAGATGGCACAGTTTCCCATTGTACCATATTCTCTCTCTCTCTTTCTATGTATGTATGTATGTATGTATGTATGAATGGTATATATGTACATATATACATATATATGTATAATGACTTTAAGTCTAACCCCTTTTCCAACACACTACACTTACCTACGTGGACACACCTACAAGAAGAGACAGCAGCCAATGCTTTGACTCAATCTGTCCCTTCTTGGTCCCTCAGTTTCCTCATCTGTAAAATGAGCTGGAGAAGGAAATGGCAAACCAGTGCAGTATCTCTGCCAAGAGAACCCCAAATGGGGTCAGGAAGAGTTAGACATAACTGAAAAGACTGAACAACAATAACAACAAAAAGGAAAGAACAAAGAGGAAGAGGAGAGATGGAAGGCTGACAGGGCAGGGACCCTAGAATAGAAGCAGCACCCCCCTTCAGGAAACAATTTTCAGAGTCAATGAATAAATTCATGCTCAGCTGGTAGCTTCCTATGAGCTTTGAGAAAAAGGCTTCTCAGACTCCCTGCCTTGGTATTTCCTGAGGCTCTTTGGGAAAAGTGGCAGGGTCCCTTGTTCCTTAATTTCTTCATTCATTCATAAACTTGTTAGAGCTGAAAGGAACTTGAGAGATCATTTAATTTAGCTTCCCCATTTTACAGTTGAGAAAACTGAGGCTTAGACAAGGAAACTGATTTGCCCAAGGTCACACAAATGGTAAGAAAATAAAGTAGGAAGAGCATTGGCTCTGGAGTCAGAGGTTCAGGTCTGCCATTCTTCAGGCGTGTCTGACTTCATGACCCCATTTGGGGTTTCCTTGACAAAGACACTGGAATGGTTTGCCATTTCCTTCTCCAGTTCATTTGACAGATGAGGAAACTGAGGCAAACAGGGTTAAGTGACTTGTCCAGGGTCACGCAGCTAGTAAGTATCTGAGGCTGGATTTGAACTCAGATCTTCCCGACTCCAGGCCCAAGACTCTATACACTGAGCCACCTAGGTGCCCCCATTCATCAGTACAGTGTGCTTTATTGAACATTTATATGGGCAGAGCTCTGTGTTTGGGACTGTATTTTCTTTGAGAGGGAGAAGGAGGAGGAAGAGGAAAAGAAGCAAGAGGGAGGAGCTAGACTGAGGTACCAAGGGAGATGATGCTGGTATTTCCTGGTTCATTCCAACAGTTCAGGGTTCCTGCAGCTGTCACTTCAGAGTATGCGCAGCCTGGCAGTAATCTGGCCATCAGAGAAACCACTTTAAAAAGAAGAAACTGTCCTAAAGGGGCATCTTATAAAAGAATTTTGATCTATCCATTCAATTAATTGTCCATCCATTCATATAATATTTATTAAGCATCTACTGCTTGCTCAGTGCTTTTGCTAGGAGATGGAGGGGGAAATAAACAGTCTGCTAGGGGGATAAAACACACTACCACATGATATGTGCACTGGAGGGGTGGACACACGTCAGAAAAGGAGTTGAGAAGCCTTCCTTCATACCAGGCAGGCTGTCTGGGCCCCAGAGGACAGCTCCCCAAGAAAAGACAACGGTGAGCCTAAGTAATTTCCTGTACATCTCGCACATAGGAAGCCCCGGGCCCCCCTAATGGCCCACCTCGGTCTTCTCTGTAACCTTCCCTCGTGCCTCATTCAAGGGGTGGTGGTGATGGGAAATGGGAAGGGCGGAGAAGAGGAAGCTGAGGGGGCGTGTGGAATGAGGGGGGACTGAGCCGCAGAAGCCAAGCACGGGGGTTAGCGGTCCCTGCCGCCAGCTGGGCTGCCCAAGCCCTCCATCCACTTCCTGAGGATGACGACAGATTTGATGGCTGCAGAAACCCTTCCTAAAAAGGAAGAGCCAATAAGTCAAGGCTATTTTTAGACAATTGTACTGCAAAACCCCGAAGTCACAGTAGCATCATCTGTTTTTCTTAAGGGGGAAAAAGGCAAGAAGAGAGAAAGATAGTCCGAGTGCTGGGTGTTAGTGCCTTGCCTCCCACGACTTCCCCACGTACACACCTGGAACTCCAAATGAAATCAGGCTGATAGGACGCCCTCCCTCCACCTCTACTCTGCTGGAGATGGAGCCGCTCAGAACCTCTGCAAATGCTTGCATTCTCTTCTGCAAAAGAACACAAGCCTTTCCCAAGGCCTGGAGAACAGCTGGTGTAGATACTCATTGGTGGAAGTGATGAGAGTGGAGGAAACTAGCCTGGGTATGACTGCGATGTACCTCTTATCAATCCAGAGGTGACGGCGACAAAATGAGGTCGTTTTTGACTAGATATAAGGGAAAACATGGGCTGCTGTGGAAACTGGTGTATTCAATTAAGCACTCGGAGTTGTTGTCCAGCCCTGTCGGATTCTTCATGACCCCATTTGGGGTTTTCTTGGCAAAGGTACTGGAGTGGTTTGCCATTTCCTTCTCCAGTTTCATTTGACAGATGAAGAAACTGAGGCAAACAGGGTTAAGTGACTTGCCCAGGATCACACAGCTAGTAAGTGTCCGAGGCCAGATTTGAACTCAGATCTTCCCGACTCCAGGCCCAATACTCTATTCACTTTATCACCTAACTTCCAAAGCATTCTTCAAGCGAGCTAGCCAACAAACATTTATTAAGTGCCCACTCTGTGCTAGGAACTGGAAATACAAAGACAAAAATGAAATAGTCCCTGCCTTCAGGAAGCTTACATTCTATCAGGGGAGATACCATGCATGTACATAAATCTATTTTTTAAAAAAGACACAAAATGAACACAAGGAAATTTGTTGGTAGTTAGGGTGGGGAAGGCACTAGCAGCTGTGGGCATCAGGAAAGATCTAGTATAGAAGGTGGTTTTTGAGCTGGGTTCCCTCTCACTGGAATTCTTTAGGCTGAGGCTGAATGATTAGTTGTTCGCTTAATACAGGTTGATTGAACTGAATTGTTGAATTTATTTCTAAATAGGGATTGGACTAGATGATATTTCTTTTGACTCCAGGATTCTGGTTTCTGTATGACCACCAGCTTTATAATATGGTTCCCCACTTTTTTTTTTTTTTAGGAATAAATAATTAGCGGAGAACAAAACTTGACTAATCCAATGACCAGAGATGGTTTATGGCTAGCAAAATTCCCGTCCCTCAACTGCCCTGTGATCTAGTGGCAGAGGCCCAGGGCTCCCCATACTTAATGGGTCCAATCAGTGGGTTGGCATAGAAAGAGCCCTGGACCTGGAGGAATGAGAAATGGGTTCAAATGCTACTTTGCTGTATGACCATCCTCAAGTTACCTAACTTCTTTGGCCTCAGTTTTACTCCTCTGTGAAATGAGATTTTACTATTGTCCCTTCTACCTCCAACATCCTATAATTTCATGATTCTGTGTCTAAGGAGACAAGATAAGTTTTTATCTCTATCCAAAATACAGCAGTGAAATAATAGGGTTTGGCTGCTAGGAGATATGCACAATTAAGGCAGGACTATAGGGGCAGCTAGGCGGTGCATTGGATAGAGCACTGGGCCTGGTGTCAGGAAGATTTGAGTTCAAATCCAGCCTCAGATACTTACTAGCTGTGTGACCCTGGGCAAGTCACTTAACCCTGTTTGCCTCAGTTTCTTCGTCTGTAAAATGAGCTGGAGAAGGAAATGGCAAACCCCACCAGTATCTTTGCCAAGAAAACCCGAATGGGGCCACAAAGAGTCAGATACAATCCAACAGCACAGGTGGGGAAAATTGACATTGCCTCCTTAGCTTGCATTTTGTTCTCGCTCATATTTATTTGTGTGCTAAGCCAACGAGGATCTTGGTTATTTTAACCCTAATTTAGATAGTTATTTATAACATAGGGACATAGATCTTTATCCAGACCTAGGAATCAAAAAGAGCTTATTTTAGCCTGGGGGCACTCTGCCCAGCTTTTTGTTAGCTGGGTTGGTTATTTTGACTAAAGAGTTATCAGCCTGCCTCAATGGGAAGAGATTTGAGCCCTAGCAGACTAGTGCTCACAGGCAGCTGGGTGGTGCAGAGGCCTGCAGTCAGGAAGACTCATCTTCCTGAGTTCAAATCCAGTCTCAGACACTTACTGGTTGTGTGACCCTGGGCAAGTCACTTCACCCTGCTTGCCTCAGTTTCTCATCTGTAAAATGATCTGGAGAAGGAAATAGCAAACCACTCAAGTGACCTCCAGTGGGGTCATGTAGAGTCAGACTTGACTGAAACAACAAAGATTCAAGTTCAGATGGCAGGACCTGAAGAGATGAGTTCTCAATCTGGTTGCAGGAAGCAATGCTTCACAGAGACTAGGCATCCTGCAGCCACCAATGACTATGAATCCAACTACCATCTGAGACCATATAGCAAGGCCTCCTGTAAGACCCAGCAGGGACCAGTGGAGGAATGTAGGTAGGAGAGCCAGGAGCAGGTAGAGTTGGAGAAGCGTGATAGGATCAGCAGAAGGCATTGATGGTTCTGCAGCCTCACCATGTGTGTGCGTTTCCCATGTGATCCTTATTTGTGACCACTTCCCCACTGGTGGCGCATTTGTGGGAAAACACGGTCTAAGTTTATGAGGGGCAGTGTTGCATTACAACTTTTCTTACTATGTCAATTCATTTTAAGTGCCTTTGCTTTGAACTAATTGTCTAACTGGAGAAAAAGGGAAACAGACTCGTGAGGGGTCGTGAGCTATATTTTTGAGTAGATACAGACCCACAGAGAGCCCTGAACCTGGCATGGCTATTCTTAGGACTTCATTTGAGAGGAGGATGCTCCAGGTGCAGTATATGAAATGATGGACCTTGATTGGAATTGAGGCAGATAAGAGGTAACCTTAGAATTAGAAAGGCTTTCAAATGTTATCTAGTCCAACCCTCTCCAACATTCTGGACAAGGGCTCATTGAACCTCTGTAGAATACCTCCAGTAACAGGGAACTCACTACTTCAGGAGGCAGCTTATTTCTCTTCTGAGACAGCTCTAATTGTTAGGAAATTCTTCCTTAGATTGCACTAAATTAAATACAGGATAATGAGGTGGGGGGGGGAGAATCAAAAAAGGCCCCAAATAAGAGATGGCCCTTGACATTAAGTTTGAAAGAAAGTAGGGATTCTGAGAGGCGAAGATGAGGAGAAAAATGGATTCCTGGCATGAACAATAGTCTGTGCAAAAGCAGAGATAGGAGATGAAATGGGTGAGGAACAGCCAGGAAACTTGTCTAGCTGGACCTTAGAATAAATGAAGGGGAGTCATGTATACCAAGCTTGAAAGGGTAGGTTGGAGTCTGATTGTGAAGAGATTTAATCATGACAAACATCAGGGGTTTGTATTGATCCTAGAGGCAATAGGGAGCCACTATAGTTTATTGAGGAGGGGAGTGACATGATCAGACTTAACGTTGTAGAAACATAATTTGGGGGGGGCAGCTAGGTGGTGCAGTGGATAGAGCACTGGCCCTGAAGTCAGAAGGACCTGAGTTCAAATCAGACCTCAGACCAAACACCTGACACTTACTAGCTGTGTGACCCTGGGCAAGTCACTTAACCCCAATTGCCTTTAAAAAAAAAAAAGAAATATAATGTTGGCAGATGTGTGATAGATAGATTGGAGAGGGGAGAGGCCTGAGGGAGGGACACTAGGAAGATGCTGGAACAGTCTAGGCAAGAGGTGATGAGGGCCTCAACGAGGGGGTTGGCTGTATGGGTGGAGAGGAAACAAATGTAAGCAATTCAGAAGTAGAATCAACAACACTTGGCAACTGAATGGATGTCTGGGAGTAAGAGAGAGTAGAGTCAAGGATGACTCCAAGGTTGCAAAGTGGGTGGCTGGAGTGATGAAGCTTTGTCCCTGATTCCTGACTCCAAAGCTAGTCACCAAAATCTATAATATGCTTAGGACTGAGGGATACAAAGATAAATAAATCACTGTTCTTGACCTCAAGGAGCTTACAATCCAGGAAACGAAGGAGTTTAGGAGCATTCAGAACAGTCTTTTTCCTCCCATAGGGCTGTCTAGCCTCTGGGAATATAAATACAAGCAGAAAGAAATATAATGCCTGCCTTCAGGGAGTTTACTTTCTTATGGGAGAAATCAACCACTAAAAGGGATCTGGAAGGACAGAAAGATGCAGAAGGCCAGGCTGTTGAGCAAGAAATGGAAAAATTCAGAGAATCAGGAGTGGAGCCTGGAGAGAAGGAAGCATGGATGGCCTGGGCACTTCATGAAATGGCGGTCTTGGGAAGGAACTTGCCAGTTGGAGAGAGACCTTGTTGCCTCCCCATTGGAGGAAAAAGTTGCAGAGTTGGAATAACAGAAGGCTGCTGTCAAGGTGGTGGAAAAGTTCAAAGAGTCAAGAGCAGAGTCTGAAGAAGTGAATTATTGATAAGTAATTATTATGTTATTGAAATTAATTAATCTATTTTATTCCTTATGTGCATGCGAATGGTAAATGCTAGAACGTATTGCCTTTCATGTTTATGGTGGGGGGGGAAGATCCAAGAAGCTTTACTAAAATGCAAGGGGCATGAGCCCAACAAAGATGGTGCATTCTTCCTTGCCTTAGCAGGAGACTCTGTGAATTGCTATGATTGAAAAACATTATCACCTCGTGGTCAACCTAGCTTGGTAAACCTAAAAACTATATGCAAATGTATGCTATTGTTATTGCTCTTATCTCATTCTCATCTTTTCACTGAAGTTCAGATAGGGATGATCCTGGGAGAAGTTGCTATTCTGCTATTATTCTCTTCCTTTTAATGTTCTGTTGATTATTGCGCAGGTATATTGCACACCTGCTTTTTTTGTAGTAAACTAAAAGTATTACGCTGCAAGCGCATCTCTGTAGACTAATTGAAAGCATCCTCAATACAACTGCAGTTGCAGACCAGACAACACTGATGCTGTACACCTCTTCCTGTTTCCATGGGATTTTGATCTTTAATATTAGGTCTCTCTAGCTTTCAGAACTTTTCACCCTGTGTATCTTGGAGATTATGAATATTTGCAACTGTCACATCTATTAAAAACATTGTTCTTAGGTTGCTACAGATCAATTTGGGGCAGCAAGTCAATCTGTGATAATGGTCTGGGTCTATGCCAGGTGTGGAGAACCTGTGGCCTCTAGGTCACATGTGGCCCTCCAGGTCCTCAAGACTGAATCCAAACTTCACAGAACACATCCCCTTAATAAAAGGATTTGTTCTGTAAAACTTGGACTCAGTCACAAGGCCGAACCCAAGGACCTAGAAGGCCTATGCAACGGCTCTATGCAATGTATTGGTTGAGTTTTTTGGGATATTTTGAGATCTGGATTTGTAATATGGAGATTTATTGTGTCATCTCTTGAAAGATAACGAGTTTTTGATGTTTTGATGTTTTGAGTTTTTGATTCTAGCTACCAGGTTATGTCTTGTGAGGTGTTCAAGAGGTGCTGAATTCATCCAGCCTTAAGTAATATGTTGAATGGTTTCTGCCATCCCTCTCATTGTCTGCACTGATCCCTCATCTAGGCTTCTTCAGGCTTCTTTCATTTCTGAGGTCAATGACTTGCCTTCTTCATTTACGCATAAGCTCATGGAATGTAGAGATATATGGCAGAACATGAGGGAGACTTAGAGCTCATCATCATATCATTATTTAGGTTGAATAGACATCCAGTCTGTTGCTAATCCCTTCCCATTTGGCTTGGCATACTTTTGAAAATAAAAGCCAATAAACAACAACTCATGTGTCTATAGTGAACGCTAGAACTTATTTCCTTTCATTTCATTTCCTGATTTCCTTTCATTTATTAATTTAGTGAGGGAGGGAGTAGATACATGAAGCTTTATCACAAGGCAAGGGCCACGAGGCCCTTTAATAAGAGAAGGTTCTATTGATGGGGAAGAATCATTGGGAAGTGATAGCAATGTATTAAAAGGAGCATCAATAAACCACTTTTTAAAAAAATTGAGAATCAGTTATGATCCTTGTCAACTGACCAGGGAAGATCAATCAATGATCAATCAGTAAACATTCATTAAGCACCTACTATGTGTCAGGCACTGTGCTAAGTGCTGGAAGGGGGCTTTTATTCAGGGCACAGGAGGGCTTTGAAGGCTAGAAGAAGGTTGGCTCCCTTTCCCCAGGGAGAATGGTGAATATTTTAGAACTAGCATATCACTGCTGAATATTTTCTTAACTGGGCATTGAGCTCTGCTGGGTGGGACATATGGCAGATATTATTGAGTTTGTATTTTAGTTGGGGCCAGGGGAGAGGAGGTGCAACTCTGCATACCTGCGGGCTACATTCAAACTTGTGATCCAGAGACTGAAAAAAAAAAAGTTTCCCTAGAAGTAGAAATAGGTAGGTGGCACAGGGAAGCTAGGTGACACAGTGGATGGAGCTCTGGGCTTGGAATCAGGAAGACTCATTTTCCTGAGTTTAAATCCAGCCTCCGGCACTAGCTGTGTGACCTTGGACAAGTCACTTAACCCTGTTTGCCTCAGTTTCCTCATCTGTAAAAATGAGCTGGAGAAGGAAGTGTCAAATCACTCCAGTATCTCTGTCAAGAAAACCCCCAAAAAAGTCACAAAGAGTCAGACACGACTGAAACAATTCAACAACAACAACAAAAGAAATAGGTAGTACTGAGAGAGGCTTTTATGTTCATATTCCTTGTGTTCATTTAGAGATCAAAAATGAAGAAGCTTTTGTTTAAGGAGGAATGGGGACAAAGAAGGCAGTGCAGTACAGTACAAAAAGAACACTTGGAATAAGGAGATCTGGGTTAGAATCCTGGCTGACCTGGGCAAATCACTTTTGTGGGACTTGGTTTCCTTGTATGAAAAATAGAAGGGTTGATCTAGAGCCCCTCAGAGCACCCATCCAGGCCTGACGTTTGTGATCTAAGGACCCTCTCAGCTGCAGCATGCTGTGACATTCCATGTTTGCAAGGTCTTGGGAACTCTGCCTTTCTATATATCTCCACATTCAATAAGGTTTTGCTACGTGTGATCAGTTAGTCAACAAATATTTAATAAGAAGTACCTACTAAGTGCCAGGATACAAATAAAATGAATGAAACAACCCCTGTTCACAACCTCCATGAATTCTTAGTTCTTCATATGAATGGAGAACAGTGACATGAAAAATTAAAAACACTAGATAATCTAGACATATTTAGGACATACTTTGTCACTGGGCCACGGCTTTTCCTTCTTATGGTTTGAGTGGGTTTGAGCTCATGATAAGTATGCATTCCAACTCTGGCAGGTGGAAATTTCCCTGATGGCAGGAGGGAGATAGCCAATCAGTCAATCAAGCAGCTTTGGGATCATAAACCATCTGCAGAAAATTCACAGAGTGGTCGATTAAACTATGGACCAAACAAGGAATATTTTTAAGGACTCGATTGTTACTCAAACTAACAATTACTTTACGTTATAGACTTGATATGTTTATTTCCAAACAAAATGGAGTAAGGAAGATCTCTGCATGGAGTGGGAGATTAGGCCAGATGACACCTGTCCCTTCTAACTCAGAGATTCTCTGACCTTCTATAGGTTGACACATGAAAACCAGTGGATTTCAAGCTGGCCTTCTAGGAAGACCTGGGTTGAAGTATTGCCTCTGTAACATACTGGCTTTAGGGCCTTGCTGACTCACTTAACCTCTCAGTGCTTTAAGCAGCTCTTTTCCTTGAGAAGGTACCTACCTGCGTTGGTAAAGGGGTTTCCTCACCTGGGAGTTACCAATGACAATGAAATCATAGGTCCAGGCCTATCCTTAGGCATATATTTCAATAGACCCATGATCCCTCTGTTATGGGCACTCTCTCCAAACATGCAAATTACAGCCTCTCAGCATCACCTTATCCTGAGACCCTAATCCATTGTTTCCCATATACTTTTTTTTTTTGCCTTTTTGGTGAGACAGTTGGGGTTAAGTGACTTGCCCAGGGTCACACAATTAGTAAGTGTTAAGTGTCTGAGGCTGGATTTGAACTCAGGTCCTCCTGACTCCAAGGCTAGAGCTCTATCCACTGCGCCACCTAGCTGCCCAGTTTCCCATATCTTACCTTCCTCTACATCTCTTGACATTAAGTGCTTAGCAAAAGAAGTACCCAGGCCGCACACTGGTTGTCCCTCACTCTTATTACATGACTGGCCCTCTTCATCTTCCAGTCCTACACCCCTCTGACGTCATCCTTCATGTCACTTCTGTGTAGCTGTTTGCTGATAATATATTAGAGCCCACTCACTTCCACCATGAACCCATTCATTGACCTTCAGGTTACCTGTGATTTTACCTTTTTTTGGAGATTGTGCATTTCCATGATTTTCAGATATTCTGAATCACTAGAAGGACACATGGGTATAAAAAAAATGAACCTGTGTTTCAGGGAGAGGCTTAGGATTGTTCAAAGCATTGTGCATGAATAAGATCATAGATTTCGAGCTGGAAGGGACCTCGAACATCCTCTAATTCAACCCTTTAGTTTTAGAAATGAGGAAACTGAGAGCAAGAGATGTTTTAAATGATTCATCCAAGGTCACACAAATAGTATCCGAAGTAGGATTGGAATTCAGATCCTGTGGCTCTTGAATCAACATGCCTTCTTCTGTACCACAATGGCTTCATTTCCCCAGAGGCAATACGGTCCTCTCCTCCAATTCAATACTGGGATCCATACTTTTTTTAAAATTTTGAAATCTGCATTTCAATATAATTGGTTTCTTTGGTAATCCTATATGTATTTCATTTTATGCATTTAAAAACATCATTATGCAAAAGGGTCTATAGGCTTCACCAGACTCCGAAAGGGGTCCATTCATACCCACACACACACACACACACACACACCACCACCACCACCACCACCACCACCACCACCACACCCCACCTTGGTCTATAGGGAATCCTCTTCCCTTTAGTTTTTGCCACAAGCTCCTCCATGACAGATAGGAACACTCGGGAGATTGGGTGGTGCAGTGGATCGAGTCAGGAAGATTCTCCCTCTGACACTTAATAGCTGGGTAACTGGGCACATCACTTAACCTCTTGGTCTTTTTCCTTTTCTGTAAAATGAAGAGTGTAGACTCCGTGGCTTCTAAGATCCTCCTAGTTATAAGTCTGTGACCCTGTGACTTTCGGCAACATACTTTCCCCTGATTTATGCATCATTGAGCAAAATGATTTCCATTGCTTCTTTTTTTTTCTATTACTTTTAACAGAGGGAGGGGAGGCTCCTCGTTGGAGAGCCTTTAAGGACACATTTCACTCTATTGAGTCATAGCTCAGGCGCCCAGAGGCATCTAGTCTAATGCCCTCATTTTACAGATGAGGAAACTGAGGTGCAGGAGGATATGGCTTACCCAAGGTCTCCAGATTTGAAACTCAGTCCCCCGACTCCAGTGCCAGTGAAGTCCCATCGCATGCTGCCCCTACCCCAATAACCTTTCACAGTCGGCAAACAGTAAGCCCAGTGAGATCTTGCAGTTTCACTTTTCAGATGATGGTGTGACTGTAGAGATGCCATCTGCTATAGAGTTCCATTTGCATAAGCCTACCTGGTCTCTTCAGCTTTCATCAAGAGTGCTCTCAACATACGGATAGATTATTCTTTTGTTCTGTAGACGTGGGAAAGTAGTTATTACTATATCTCACTATATATTCCATATTACTATAGTCTGAATTGCCTCATTCTAGAGGAGCACTGTCTGTGATTTTCTAGTAGCCGACTCTCCTCCCCTCTTTCTGCCATCGTATGAGCTGATCAATCAACACCTTCCAAATTGTGACATTTCCGGCACAAACATCTGCGTGCTTGGTCTAGCCCAACGGCTTTTCCTACCTCTGCTTTCCTAATTACTATTTCTGCTTTCTCACGTAGCACGTTGGGAACTGGGACGCTGAGTCCAAATGTTGTGACACCATTATCCTTGATATAAAAAATAAGGACACGTACATATATTACTTATGCAAATTATGTATTATGCACATTACTTCTATCCATTCTCCTTCACTGCATGTAGTAAGTGCTCAGTAAATGTTCGGCATCTAGGTGACACAATGGATAGAGTGCTGGGCCTGGAGTCAGGAGGACTCATCTCCCTGAGTTCAAACCCAGCCTCGGACACTTACTAGATGTGTAACCCTGGGTAAGTCGCTTAACGCTCTTTGCCTCAGTTTCTTCATCTGTCAAATGAGCTGGAGAAGGAAATGGCAAACCACTCCAGTATCTTTACCAAGAAAACCCCAAATGGAGCCACAAAGAGTCGGACATGACTGAAACAACTGAACAACAGTGAATGTTAGTAGGACTGAATTATCCCCACTGGCAGACACGGTGGGACAGCTGGACTTGAGAGTAATGGAGAGAATGCTGGTTTGGGACCCAGACCTGGATTTTCATCCCAGTTTTGCCACTAACGCAATGTATGACTTTGAGCAAGTCACTTCTTTCCAGGACTTGGTTTCCTCATCTATAAAATTGGGGGTGGGGGGGATTATTTCATTTTTGTCTGTGTATTTTCTATGCCTAGCACAATGTCCGACACATAGTAGGAACTTAATAAATGCATCTTCATTGAGTGATAAGACGAGAAGGTTGGAACAGAAAATCCCCAAGGCCCCTTCTAGTACTAACATTGTATTCTAAGGTACTTTTCATCTCTAAAACGCTGTTATTCTGCAATCAGTTTTGCTGAAGGGAATGTTCTTGTTCAGGGCTAACTGGAAAGAAACAAGAACCATCCTGGGGTGCTGCCAAAGGCCAGAGTTCCCTGAGCACAGGGATCATCGCCCTCCAACCTCTCTGAACTGGCACACAGCCTAGAATCACACACAATTCTTTCAGATGGTTAACACATCAATAGCCACCCTACCTCCTCTGGCAGGGTCTCTGGAGTGGGGTGGGGGTTGAGGGAATGGGAGGTAGTACGTGTTGGCCTGAGTTGGCACAGACCCAGCAGAGAATCGTGCTGGCCATAGCATCACAAGCTCTCAGTTGATAACAATCATAGCCTTGATAGTTTCAGTAATAATTGTATGCTTTTATTTTGTTGGGCAGTTAGGTGGCACAGTGGATACAGTTCCACACCTAGAGTCAGGAAGACTCATCTTCCTGAGTTCAAATCCAGCCCCAGACACTTACTATCTATATGACCCTGGGCAAGTCCCTTAACCCTGTTTGCCTCAGTTTTTTCATCTGTAAAATGAGCTGGAGAAGGAAATGGCGAACCACTCCAGTAATCTTTGCTGAGAAAACCCCAAATGGGGTGACAAAGAGTCGGACACAACTGAAACAATTCAACAACAAAAATACCTCATGATATGCTTTATTTGCAATCCCCTTGTGAGTTAGGTGGTGCCAAGTATTATTAACCCTCCTAGTTTATAGATAAGGAACTTGGGTCCCAGAAAGTTAGGGTGACTTCTTTACAGGTAGAATCATAGAATCTCAGTATTAGAAAGGATTCTTCCACATAAGTGACCTCCTACTGCAAATACAAGGCCAGTTTACAATATTCCCAATGAATGGTCATTAGGCCCCTGCTTGAAGATACCCATTGTGGGAGTATACACCTTCCTAAGGCAGCCTGTTAACTTTTCAGCTAGTTAGAAGCGAGCATTTTTAGTGATGCATAGTGGCTAGAGAGCTGACCTCAGAATCATAATGATCTAGGTTCAAATCCCTCTTCTGAAATCAGGGGATCCTGGATAAGTCATTTAACGTGTCAGTGCTCCAGGCAATTCACTGAGATAGTTGCAGAACAGTTGCTGACAGTGGAAAGAATATTTTACATGAAGTGTTGAACTTGGCTCACTGACTCTGAGTTCAAATCCTGATTTTGCTATTGACTACCTGTGTAACCTTGGGCCAGTCACTTAAACTCTCCAGCCTCAGTTTCCTCATCTGTAAAATTAGGGGGTTGGACCAATTAAGAAGCTTTTATAAAATACCTGCCACATACCAGGCACTGTGCTAGGTTCTGGGGACTCAGAAATGAAGATGGAATAGTCCCTGCCCTCAGAAAGGTTATATTACATCAAGGGAAAACAGCATTTATTTTAAAATATTTTCTCTTTCATTCATTCATTATATTTACAATTAAATTTTATTCCCAATTAAATTGCATTCCCTATAGATTATATATCTAAATTATATATAGATTAACATAAATCCATTTTAATATTTAACATGTATATACATTATTTAATAGGCAAATATATAGATAATATAAATCTATAAATAGATTCATATTAAGTATATTTATATAAGTATAAATATAGTTATAGTTAAATAATATATAGATTATATAGATTGACATTAAATATATTTATTATATTTATAGCATGTAAATATATTTTATAGATAAATATAGATTGATATTAAATATATTTCATATATAAAATATATAGGTAAATATAAATATTAAATATATTCCTATATATAAATTTGATTTCCCAATTAAATTTTAAGCAATTGCAAAAAAAAAAAAAGAGGTTTGACTAGATGATTTACAAGGTCCCTTTCAGCTCTAGATGTGTGATTCTGAACTGCATTTCTAAGTTTCCTCATCAAGACTTTCCTATGGCAATGAACTACAAGATAGAGGTAGCTACAAGGTACAGGCACAGTGGATAGAGCATTAGGCCAGGAGTCAGGAAGTCCTGAATTCAAATCCAGCCTCAGATATTTATTATGTGTGTGACCAGGGGCAAGTCATTTCCCTTCCCTGTGTCTCAGTTTCCTCATCTATAAAACGGAGATAATGATAGTACCTATTTCCTAACATCATTGTAAGGATCAAATGAGATAATATTTGTGAAGTGCTTTGTACAGTGTCTGGCATACAGCAGGCACTTAACAAATGCTTGCGTCCTTCCTACCTATGCTGCAGCTAATATAAAGAGGTTGTGTTTTTTTTTAAATTGGGTTTTCCAAAAAGAATAAGATAGAGGCTTATTTATAAGGAAGAAAAACCTACTCTGATAAACAGCATAGTTCCTATAAGGAGGGAAAATAGATTTTTAATAGAATAGAGGGCTTTGCAGATGTGAGAACCTATAGAATTGGAGTATTGAATAAACTCTGGGATATGATTGATCCATTTACTATTTTTTTTTTGTGAGGGGTTAAGTGACTTGCCCAGGGTCACACAGCTATTAGGTGTCAAGTGTCTGAGGCTGGATTTGAACTCAGGTCCTCCTGACTCCAAGGCCATCCATTTACTATTATTGCTGGTGGTGGCTGTGGTGGTAGTAGTCTTAAGTGTTTATATACCACTTTATGGTTTGCAAAATGTTTTACAAATATTATCTCATTTGATTGTCACAACAACCCTGGGAGATAGGGGCTATTATTACCAGCTGCTATTTTATCCCTAAAATCTCATCTTCTATAGGAAGCTTTTCCCAATCCCACTTAATTCTTGTGCCTTCCCTCTGCTAATTACTTCCTATTTATCCTGTACATAGCTTAGTTGTATATATTTGTTAGTTTATTGACTTTCCCATTGGTTTGTGAGTTCCTTAGGGCAGTAACTGTCTTTTGCCTCTTTTTGTATCCCCAGCATTTAGCACAGTGCCTGGCACATAATACGTACTTAAATGTTTATTGATTTATTTACTATCCCTATTTTTCATGTGAGGAAACTGAGACAGGCTAAGGTTAAGTGATTTGCCTAGCTAGGAAGTGTCTGAGGCCAAATTTGAACTCAAGTTTTCCTGGCTCCAGGTCCAGCACTCTATCTAGCTGCCTACATGATTTGCCTGTGGTCACACAACTGGTATATGTCAGTCAGGACTAGAACCTCAGTGGTGATCCTGGGGTGAGGAGGAGCACTGGCATAGTGGAGCTTGTAGTGGCAGTGGAGAGGGAATCCTCCTCACAGTACCAAGGGAGAAAAAGAGTGTTTGTGGTCACTCATAGACCACAGCACAGGCCAGGAAAGGAGTAAACACCTCACCCTTGATCATAGCACCTTGGAAGAACTAATGTAAGAAAATCATGAAAAACAAGTCAACAGCTTGCTAACGGAGACCCAAAAAAATACTGAAAAAAATAACACCTTAAACAACAGACTAACCCAACTGGCAAAAGAGGTCCAAAAAGCCAATGAGGAGAATGCCTTAAAAAAGACTAGAACCCAGGCCTTCCTGACTCCAAAGCCAGTCCTCTGCCTGCCATACCAAACTGTCACTCAGGTTCCTTTATAACATAGTTGTTTGGGTACATCTTTTCCCCTATTAGATGATAAACTACTTGGGAGCAATGTTTGTGTCAACTCTATCTTTGTATCTCTCTTAAAACCTAGCACAGTGCCTGGATACATAGTAGATAATAAATAAATATTGGTTAAATTGTTGTATTTTATAAATGAGGAAACTACAATTAGTCATTACCAGAATGCCATGCCTCAAGCCTAGAGCAGACCTTATCCTTCCTGATATTTCTAGTCTGATGATATGAACTGATGTCACTTCTTTTGCTCAAAGTTTAATTCACATCTGCTGTTTAGCCATTTTTCAGTCATGTGACCTCATTTGGGATTTTCTTGGCAAAGATCCTGGAGTGGTTTGCCATTTCCTCCAGCATATTTTACAGATGAGGAAACTGAGGCAAACAGGATTAAGTGACTTGCCCAGGGTCACACAGTTAGGATGTGTCTGAGGTCAGATTTGAACTCGGGCTCTTGGCACTCTGTCCACTGCACCACCTAGCTTCCCTAACTCATGTGTGATCTCCATAAAGCCTTCTCTGATCCTTCTCCCTTCTCCCCTTGCCCCAGTTTAAATGGAAGTAACTTTTGTCTCCTCATATTTTTCACAACTCTGCTCTTGGAGCTCCTTTTTGTACTGGCCTCACTCTCCCTCCTAGCTACCACTATTATTATTATTATTCCTCCTTTCCTCTTTAGATCATTAACTCCTTAGGTAGCAGAACCTGGGAAGTCTTTGTCCTTCTATCCCTATCACCTAGCACAATACCTCCATTAAAAGTAAGGTCTTCATGTTTGTTCAATGAATCGTTGAAGCTGGGTGTTCAATGATTCTTCTATCTATCTGAGCCTGAAGCATTGTGTGCAGTAAGGCTAATTAGTAGCAAACCTGGAATCAGAGAACCAGGGTTCAAAACCCTGCTGTGCATCAACTTGGACCTTGTGTCTCTTCTTTGGGCCAATTTCTCACCTATAAAATGAGATTTGGAGCAGATGATCTCTATATAGACTTGCTTTAAATCCTATGATTTTATGATCATCAGGGTATCTGTAAACTCACTGGGATGAAGATGTCCTCCAAATGTGTTCTATGCCTCTCTGTGATTCTCGTCAATGTCCTTCCGTAAATCTTCCAATGATGATCCATCTAAATGTTCTGGAAGCCTTCCTTCAAAGTCTTTTAGTATTGTAAAGATGTACAACTAAGGAGAATGGCTAAACAAAATGTGGCACATTGATGTAAAGGAATATTACCTCACCATGAGGAGCAGCAAATATCGATACAGAGAGACATGGGAAGAGTTATGTGAACCTATACATAGAAATTACATGAACTGATGCAGAATAGGCAAACAGAATGTGAGAAACTATACACAATGACCACAACAATATAAATGGAAAGAATTAGGAAGGAAGGAAAGAAGAGAGGAAGGGAAGAAAGGGGGAGGAAGGAGAAAGAAGGGAGAAAAGGAAGGGAGGAAAGAAGGGAGGAAGGAAAAAGGAAGAAAGAAGGAAGGGAGGAGGTAAGAAGGAGGAAAGGAAGAAAAAAGGAAAGAAGCTGAACATTATATAATTCTAATGATTCAGCTTGCGCCTGAAGAAAAGATGAGAAAATGCACTATCCTCCCTTCTTTGCAGAGACGGGGACTATGGATATGGAATGTTGCATCAGACTCAGTTAATATGTTAGTTGGTTTTGCTGAACCAACTTCCTCCCTTCTCCTTTTTTAAATTCTTTGTTAAAACTGGCAACTTACTGATGATGAGTATAGGGAAGGCTACCATTAAAAATGAAGGGGATGTAAAAACAAAAGATTGATAAAAATTGGGAAGCTCTATCATTGATGAAGCAATCTTTTATGCTGCCTCTCCCCACGCCTGCCCTGCCCACCTCCTCTTCTGATCCTGCATGTCCATAGTGATTATCATTTATGCCTCTTACTCAAACTCACTCTCTATTGTGCTTTAGGTCACCAGCAAAAATGATTCTCCTGAGAACATGCAAGAACCCCACCCCAATCGACCCCTTCAGATTCCTGCCTTTCCCTATTCCTGTCCCACTGGCCATTTTATTCCCTGCAGAGCTCAGCGCTGTTTCTCCTTCCCATCATCCCCTGAGATTGCTGAACAGGTGAGATGAAGGGCACAATAGGTGTTAATTACCTCTTGGCTGCCAGTTCCGAGGTCAGGGAAATAGTTGTTTACTTGATTAAAAATAAGAGGTGTTGTAAACACAGCCTATTGGTAATTAGCACCTTAGACCAGCAGCCAACTCCTCTGGCAGAGATACAGCACATCTTTGGCTTCCTGGCTGCACCTTATGCAAATCTGTCTCTACCTCCCCACTCCAGCCAGAGAAGACAGGAAATGGGCACCCACAGCCTGAGATCAGTGGGGATAGCTCTAATACTGGAGCTAGAATATCTAGGAAGCAGGAGACAGTGTGGTGCAGTGGAGAGAGCGTGAGCTCAAGAGTCAAAGGACGCAGGTTCAAATCCTACCTCTAAAATCTACTACCTGTGGTAGGTTGGCCAAGCATCTCAACAGATCATAGAGTTTGAAAGTGGAAAGGGACCCCTGTGGTCATCTAATCCAACTCATACAGGAAGGAATCCCACTATAATATACCCAACAGATAATCCATATATACACCCAAGGAGGTAATCCACCACCTCTCAGGGCTATCCCTTGGACCGTTCTGATTGTTAGGAAATTTTTCCTGACATTAAACTGAAATCAGTCTCTGCAATTTGCTCCTAGTTTTAACCTTTCGGGCCAGACAGAACAAATCTGCCCTCTAGGCTTGGCCTCCTAGCTTCAGTTTCTTCATCTGCTAAGTGAAGAGGTTGGCCTGGATGCTTCTGAGGTCTTTCATCATTTATTGTTACAGTTGTGTCCAATTCTTTGTGACTCCATGGAGTCCAAAAATACTGGAGTGGTTTGCCATTTCCTTCTCCAGATCATTTTACAGTTGAGGAAACTGAGGAAAATAGCATTTTAGTGACTTGCTCAGGGTTACCCAACTAGTCAGTGTCTGAGGGCCAGATTTGAACTCAGGAAGATGATTCTTCTTGACTCCAGCGCTCCATCCACTGTGCCACCTAGCTGGGCATTATATACATATTAGCTCTTTTTATTAATTCATTTTTAAAAATACATTTTTAAAAGCCTCTATTCCAAGCATGGAGAACTGAGAGGAGATAGGATGAGGTCAGGTAATAAGCAGTAGTAGTCTCTAGTGCCATAATTTATTTTTTACATCCTTGTCTTTGCAAAAATAAGGCAGCCTGCTCTAGCAGAAAGAACACTGGGCAGGAGTCTCACAATGGCTCCTCACTGACTTGCTTTATGACCTTGGGCAAATTGTTTACTGGCTCTGAGCCTCAGTTACTTTATATGTCAAGTAGGCACAATACTCCCTTACCATATCTACAGGATTTTTCAAAGGATCAGATGAAAAGATTATGAATTTGAATCCACTTCAGTATTGAATGGGGAGGGGGGGTGCTGTGACTTGCCCAGAGTCACAAGCTAATAAATGTCTGAGTTCACATTTGAACTCAGGTCCTCCCGACTCCAGGGCTCATGCTCTATCCACCTAGCTGCCTCTTTTAGTATTGAATTTATGGTCAGAGGACCAGAGTTCAAATCCAGCCTTAGTCCCTTACCACTTGTATAACTTTCAGACCAGATGACCTCTATGGCACTGTCCAGTTCTAACTGTAGGACCTTAAGATCCTCTGATCATATAGTTGGGAGAGGTCTCAGAGGTTAATACTAGCCCCACATGCATATGAGCAAGAATCCTCTTTGCTTTTAATTAATCAAAACAACTGGATATTCTGCCGATGGAACATAGACTGAACTAATATCTTAAAACATTTGAGAATTGGAAGGGACCTCAAAGGCTGTCTTACCCAACCCACTGCTAAGTACTTTGTGCTCAGTCTCCAATCTCCCAAAGTACAATATCAACATAAAGGGTTAATGTTCTTATTTTTCCCAAACGCCCAATAAGGCTGTACTCAAATAGCTAATTATATAACTAGCATTTATGTAGCATGTTAAGGTTTGTGAAGTGCTTTATAGTTTACTCATTTGATCCTCACAACAATCCTGGAAAGTAGGAATTGCTATTATCTCTATTTTCAGATAAGGAAACTGAGGCAGAGGTTAAGTGACTTGCTCAGGGTCATTTAGCTCTTCTAGTAAATATATGAGGTCAGATTTGAATTCTGCTCTCTTTGACTCCAGGTCCAATGCTCTATCCACTGTACCTCTGGCACTTGAAGAATATAGGTTGGTCTTGGATCCAATAAATAAATAAACAAATGGTTAAACCTGCAGTAGGGAACCCCCTGGGGCAGCTAGGTGGTACTGTAGGCCTGGAGTCAGAAAGACTTGAGTTCAAATGTGGCCTCAGACACTTAGTGACCCTGGGCAAGTCACATCATGCTGTTTGACTCAGTTTCCTCATCTGTAAAATGGGTATAATAATTCCTACTAAACTTATCTGAAAGAGTTAATAAGATAATGCAGCAGACAGTACTTTAAATTGTAAAAGGACACACACTCAAGATGATTATTAAGAAGTTAGATTATGACCTTGGACAAGTCACTCAACCTCAGTTTCCTCATGAGTAGAAATGAGGCCTCTAAAATCCCTTCTACCTATAATATGACCCTATAAAGTAGAATTACCTGTGGTATAGTAATAAGAGCATGGATCAGAGGACCTGTGTTTGAATCCTGCCTTTACTACTTATTGCCCTGGATAAGCCACTAAACCTCCTTAAACCATTTTTCCTCAGTTATAAAATGGAGGTGAGGATAGCACCTAATTTACTGGACTGAAGGAGCAAATGAGAAAAAGAGGCAGTTATGTGGTTCAGTGACTAGATTGTGGGAAGATACTTGGGACTTAACCTGTTTGCCTCAGTTTTCTCACCTGCATAATGGGCAGCTAGGTGGCACAATGGATAGAGTGCCAGGCCTGGAGTCAGGAAGACTTATCATCCTAAATTCAAATCTGGCCTCAGATACTTACCAGCTGTGTGACCCTGGGCAAGTCACTTAACCCTGTTTGCCTCAGTTTCCTCATCTGTAAAATGAGATGGAGAAGGAAATGGCAAAGCATCCCGGTATCTCTACCAAGAAAACCTCAACTGAAAAGTGACTCAATAGCACCTACCTCACAGGGATGTTGTGAAGACCAGATTGAGTTAACATGCAAAGCACTTTGCAAACCTTGAAGTGTTAAACAATTTGGAGCTACTGTTATTACGTTGCTTTTAGCTCTCAGGTGTGCTGATCTTGACTCGGGCTGCCCATCAGTCTTCCCCTTAACCCCGTCCTCCATGTTTTCTTAGACGTTGGGACTTGGAGGATGGTGCCTGTGGTTCAAGAGGCCCACCCTTCCCTTCTGGATTTGTGGGAAGGAGGAAGAAAGCTACAAGGACCCCATGGCAGCGGTCAAGGGGAAGCAGTCAGGTGTAGCCGGATGGACAGGGAAGAAGGGTTGGAGCCTTGACGTTGCCAACCCCAGAGGCTGGAGCCAAGCAATATGGGTGGAGACTGGTGTTGAAAGCCTTAGGGTGTGGATGGAAGGCTGCGATTCTCTTTTCTCCTCTCCCTTTCCCTTCTCCTCAAAGAGCTTGGGGAGAATGATGTTTGCCTCGGGGTAGGCTTACCTCTATTTCTTCAAACTTTATTTACCTTTCCTGTGCTTAAACCTTTACTTTGTCTTGTCATTTGGCAAAAATGGGCTAATGCTGTTAACCACTTTCATTGCTTAAAAAAAAAATGAGGAGAAGCTGAAATAGGTGACCTCTCTGAGACTTCTAATTCTAAATCCCAAGATCTTTGGGGTATCTCTAGAAGTGGGTGCATGGCCAGAAATGGGAGTCTGGACCAAGGAATGAGAGTTTGCAATTCAGAGACTTTCTTCTCAGGTTACGTGCCTGCCTTCTCCTGGTCACTAGAGCAAAGCTGCTCCACCCACTGGGTAGGAAGTGGGACCGCCAACTGATCAGCTCCACCCTGAGCCCCGAGGCCAGGCCCTCCCTCCTTCCTGCATTTGTGGATCATTTGCATAGCTCTGTTGAGCTGGCCTGGGTCACCCCCCTATTATCTTGGCCTACAGTCAACAGCAGACTTCCTAATCATTAGAACTGTCCAGAAGCAGAAGGGTAGAATCTGGAAGGGAGATGGGAAGACTTCCTCAGGCAGATAGAGGGGACTCCTGCTTCAGGTCAGGGTTAGACCTCGTGATCTTGGCATGCCCTTTAAACTCTGAGATTCCGAGTCAGTGTTTTACTCAAGGGCTCCCTTGGGAATGGTTCACACAAATAAGTTGGTCCAGCCCTCTTAGCTTTTCCAGAGTGCCAAGTGTGTTATCTCCCTATCAGTACAGTTCTTCTGACTGCAGAAAGACACTCCAGTGAAGTCAAGTCAACCAGCCTTTACTGAGGGTATACTATGTGCCAGGAACTGTGCCAGGTACTGGAGATTCAAAGAAAGGCAAAAATACTCCCTGCCTCCAGGAGCTCATATTCTAGTGGAAGAGACAATATGCAATCAACTTTGTACATATAAGATACATACAAGATAGATGAGAAGTAATCTGAGAGGGGAGGTACTAGCATTCAGGTGACCTGCAAAGGCTTCTTACAGAAGGCAGGATTTGAGCTGAGCGTGGAAAGAAGCCAGGAGGCTGCCACTAGATGGCTCAGTGGATTCAGAAGGATCTGAATTCAAATCCAGCCTCAGACACTCACTAGCTGTGAGACCCTGGGCAAATCACTTACAAAACGAAGGAAAGAAGGAAGCCAGGGAAACTGGAATGAGGAAGGATAGTGTTCTAGGCATAGGGAGCAGCTAGTAAAATAGCAGAGAGAGGAAAGATGGATTGTCCTTTTTGTCAAATAACAAGTAAGCCATTGCTGCTAAGTCAGTATTGCATGGGGAAGGGAGTAAGGTGTAAGAAGACCAGAAAGGTACGAAGGGGCCAGGTTGTGAAGGGCTTTAAAAGCCAAACAGGATTTTATATTTGATATTGGAGGTAATAGGGAGCCATTGGAGTTTATGGAGAAGGGGAGTGGCATCATCACATCTAAGCTATAAAAGGATCACTTTAACAGCTGGGTGGTCGATGGCTTGGAGTAAAGGAGAAACAATTAGAGGGCTTTTGCAATAGTTCCGGTGCAAGGTGACAAGGCTTTGCACCAAGGGGCATATTAGAGAGATATTACTTTGGCAGAAAAATGAAAGTACATGGTAAGAGATGGGATAGATAGGGGGAGAGAGAATGAGGAGTCAAAGATGACACCTAGATTTTGACACTGGGTGACAGGGAATACAGTGGTGCCCTCAGCTGTAATAAGGAAGTTCAAAAGAGAGAAAGGTTCCCCATTTGACCGATGGGGAAAATTGAGACCAAAAAAGTTGCATTAGCTATCCAAACTAGGTAGCAGGGTCAGGACCAGAATAAAGTGGGACAACTGTTTTGATTCAGTCAGGAGACTGACTTATTGCTTATGTGACTGTGCAAAGCATGTCATGTCTCTGAGCCTCGGTTTCCTCAATTGTAAAATGAGGGCATTGAACTAGCTCAAAATCTTATAAAAGCAGTCGCTGAACTTCCAGGGCAGTCCTCTCAATTCAACCTTATTGTCTCTCAAGGCAGATTTTCATACAGCATTTTGAGTTTAGCCCCCAGAGGCCAGGCTAGAAGCCCTGGGGCTCACACAAGAATCGGAGCGCCCTTCCGGACACTTCCTCCCCTTAGAACAATATATAGCTCAGTGACGCTGATCCAGGGCAGGAGCAAGGCTGTGGGCTGGGTGAACAACAGGAAATGACTGAAACAAGTAGTGGGAGGATACATTTATAGCTTCCCAGCCCCACTGCTAATTGAGAAAATCCTAAAGAGAGAAGAGACCTGCCTGGTGCATTTGAAAAGTACATTGAATTAGCCCCCGGGAGCTGCAGTCTGGGCTGTGGGCACTGAGCCCATTGTCAGCAGGGCTGAGCATCCCAGTGCCCCAGCATAAGGGTCACTATCGAACCCCCATGGCGCTCCTCTGCTCAGCCCAGGCTCTGGAAGCCTAGCCCTTCATCTGCCAGCTAGCCTGGTTAGTTCTTTTTTTAAACCACACACTGGAGGCACTGAGTATGAAGTGTTTGCCTGCTGCCTCCCAGAAGGTGGGATGGAGGGTGTGGGGAGGTGGGCAGGCAGAGAGAGAGAGACAAGGAGAGACAAAAGCCGACAGGAAAAGAATCATAGACCAGCAGGAGTACAAAAGCAGACTGGAAGAGAGAGAGAGGTGAGGAGAGAGGGTGGCAGACAGGAAGAGGCAGAGACAGGTGAGGCGGCCCAGAGGAAGGCCAAAGCAGCCAGTCAGAGGAAGAAGGAGGCAGGCCAGGAGACAGACGAGACAGAAAGGCAGGTTAGGAGGAAGGTGGGGATGACACAGGAAGGCAGGAGGAGAAAGAATGGCAGAAACAGGCAGAGGAGAGGAGAGAGGAAGGCAGAGACAGGGGTAGAGACAGAGACAGGGTGTTGAGAAAGAGGAGAGGGAAGAGAAAGAATGAGGACAGCGCAGAGTGAGAGGGATCCAGAACTGGAATCAGAGGCCTCCCTGCTTGCAGGAAAGCTCGCAGGCTGGCTCGCTATCGCCCTCTTTGGGCGCATGCTGCCTTGCAGACCTCTGGGAAGAACAGATGCTTCCCAGCTTGGGGTGTGTATGAGGTGGGGGGTGGGGTGGGAGGGGGCGTGACCTGAGGGGCCTGGGAGATGGCCAGCCTCCCTGCAAGGGACAGAGTGAGAGGAAAAAGCTGAGAGGTCACTAGAATTTTCCAAATGACAATTAAGGCAGGCAGTCTCTCTGGCTTTGTTCAGAGGCCAACAGTGACCTTCATGCAAACACTCCCCCCACACACATACCCATCCTTTCCACCCCCCCATACCCCCCCATACCCCCATATCCCCCCCCCCCCACATCCCCCCCCCAAACCCCACACCCCCACCACCCCTACCACATACACACCCCACATACCCCTCCCCATACCCCCATACCATCCCATACAACATCCCCCTACACACACACCCCACACAGAAAAGATATAATAAAACATAGATAACACATTTCAAAACAACAGGGATCTTTATGTATGGATTAGTGATACTCATTTCTGTTTGGGTTTGACACCACTGCCCTAACCCTATTGGCTTAATTATAGTCCCCATACCCACCCTTGACTATATCTCTTAACTTCTGCCCTACTCCCTGCCCGTCTTCCCAATCCTGGTCCTAACACCCACCGTACTCAGATTTCAGCCTCCTCACCTTCCTTCCTTCCTTCCTTCCTTCCTTCCTTCCTTCCTTCCTTCCTTCCTGTCTTCCTCCCTCTTCCCCTTCTTTCCTCCCTCTCTTCCCTCCCTCCTTCTTTTCCTTCTTTCATTCCTCCCTTCCCTTCTGTCTGTCCTTCCATCTGTCCATCCTCCCATCCATGGAAACAAAACAACAAAAGCAATGAACTTTTTTTTAGGTAGGCTTCCTTCCAACCTCCCTTCTTTTTGTAGACCCCATCACTGGCACTCAGGGCCCCCCACTGCCACACAATACTCTCTCGGCCTCCAAACCACTTCCCCCACCCTCATGCACAAGCTGATGAAGGCGGGGTCAGGATGTGAGTTCGTATTCTGGCTTTGCCACTTACTTCTGTGACCTCGGCAAATCATGCCCTCTTTCTAGGCATCAGTTTCCTCTTATGTAAAACGGGGGAGGTCAGTCGGATTAGATGTCCTTTTTGGTCTCTTCCAGCTCTAAATCTATGCTTCTATGATCAACACTTAGATGTTCTATGTCCCCCTGCTCTCTGAGAGTTAATCTGTTAAACTAATCTCTGTTTATCACAGACAGTCTAGTGTTAGTGGAAAGAGCAGGAGATTTGAAATCAAGAGATCTAGGTTTATTAGCTAGGTGACTTTAAGAAAATCCATTAACCTCCGAGTTTCAATTTCCTCAACTATAAAATGGGGGAGGAGGGGAAGAGGAAGGAGATCCTTTTTGTGAAGATTGCGAAGATTCAGATGAGATTATATAAGTGAGATGCTTTATAAATATGAGCTATTATAATGGTTTAAAGTGTTCCCCTCCTAGGTAGGTAGCATCAGAGACTGTCGGAGCTAGAGGGAGAGATCCCAGGGCTTATGTGGTCCAGTCTCTATTTTACAAAGAAGGAAACTGAGGCATAGAGGGGGTACCTGACCTGGTCGAGATCATTCAGCCAGCTAGAGGGGCTGGGATTCAGACTCTGACTCATAGGCTAGTATCATTCCACTTAAGAGCCTTATACTTTTAGTAATGATGGGGATGTTAGTTACCTGCAAAATGGGGGTGGGGTGGGGTGTTAGATCTATATCCCTACTGACAAGCTGTCAACCCTGCCCATAAACCTGAAACTAGGTGGAATGCCCCAAAGGATGGGGTACTAAAGGGTGGAGGGGGACAAGTCTATCTTGGTCCTTGATATGATAGAACTATAGCCAAGGGGCCAGGTGACATATGAAGGGAAGGAGGGGAGGAAAAGGGAATATCAGCATGGTGCCTCTTTATGGCCTGGCATTCCACTCTCCCTCTCCAAATGCCTTGAGCTAGCTTGGTGAAAAATAGTCTGAAGTTGGGACCCGCCACAGGACTCAGCATCTGGCAGGATCCAGATGGTACCCAGGTAGCCTTGATTAGAGCAAGGGAAAAATCATCAGAATGCACTGGCTGCATGAGGAGGTTTGGAGACACCTGGCCTTGGTGATGGTTGCATCTCCAGGTAGGAGGGGCCAAGGCTGAGCACCTTAAAATGCATCCTACAACTCTTTGGTTTGGCTGATTGCTCATAGATCGCCTCCGTCTAGGAAATACTGCATGCGATAAGGCCACATGCTAGTTGTTTAAATGGGGCACCTAAGAGGCACAGTGGATAGAGTGCTGAGCCTGGAGTCAGGAAAGTGAGTCTTCCCAAGTTCAAATTTGGCCTTAGACACTTCCTAGCTGTGTGATCCTGGGCAAGTCACTTAACTCTGTTTGCTTCAGTTTCCCATCTGTAAAATGAGCTGGAGAAGGAAATGGCAAACCACTCCAGTATCTTTGCCAAGAAAACTTCAAATGGAGTTACGAAGAGTTGGACGCAACTGAACAACAATGTTGTTTAAGTGAATATTACGATTTTATTTTTGTACTGATTCTATGCTTATGTAAGAAGAAACTAACATTTGTCTGGTCAGATTCCACTATGGTACTGCAGGTCAGAACATATGCAGGGAGGAGGGGAGTTTCCACTGGGTGGGTATATAAAGATATTCTGATTTGTATAAATCTACACCAACTACACCTTTTAGAGAGATGTGCCCTACCACCCAGAGATGGACAGGAGGCAATGGACCTTAGTGTGTTTTGACAGAGCCTGGCAGTCTCTCAGAGTTCCCTCTGGTGTTGGGTGGTGTGTATAAACAGCAAGGTGAACTTCCCAGAGAGGAAAGCAGCCTTAATTTGGGATGTTAGACTTTGCGGGGGGGGGGGGGGGGGAATGGGCAGCTACCACACTGCATAATCAGCAGGTGAAGATTTACCTAGTAGTATGCAGATCCTTTTTCGGTTTTGCTGGAGATATGGTTCAAGGCAAAGATGGATACGTTGAAGGTGTTCATTTCAAGGCTCCTCGGGCAGAGGAATGGGAAAATGGTCACAGTTGTGATCTCTTGAAAGGATAGGCAGGCCAGGGACCTCCAAATCTGCTCAGCTTCACCCTGCTGATCTGGCCCTCAAGAAAGATTAAACCAACTATCCCTCTGGTGGCTGGGAATGACTCTGGGAAGCATGTGGTGACCTGATAGCCCTTCAGAGACCTCAGAATTCTCATGGTTGGCTCACAACCCAACAGAACTGGACTTTCCCCTTCCTGGCAAACACAACAAAGTAACACCTTATGGATACAGGTGAATGAACGACATCTTCAGGATGGTTGTTGAAGGTCCTTCAGCTCTGGTGAGAGAGAAAGAGGAGGAGGAAGAGAGGGAGAGATACAGATGACATGGGTGTGATGTAATAGATTGTTCATTCAGTCAATTGATAAGCACTCATTAAGCACCTACTATGTACTAGGCACTGTTTTAAACACTGGGGTTTGTTGTTGGTTTCACTCATTTCCGACCTTTTGTGACCCCATTTGGAGTTTTCTTGGCAGAAATACTGGAGTGGTTTGCCGTTTCCTTCTCCAGCTCATTTGACAGATCAGGAAACCAAGACAAACAGGGTTAAATGACTTGCCCAGGGTCACACAGCTAGTAAGTGTTTGAGGCCAGATTTTGAACTCAGGTCCTCCTGACTCCAGGCCCTACATTCTATCTACTGCACCACACTAGGAACACAAAGACAAAAATGAAATGGTCCCTGCCCTCAAGGAGCTTACATTCCATTAGGAAAATAACATACACACATATAAATATATATAACAGATATCTATCTATCTATATAAAATAACTGTTATTAAAAGAGTACAGAAGTGAATGTCATCTGGTGAGCTACATGAGAATCCTAGTTCTATCACTAGCTATGAACCTTGGGGAAGTCATTTCATGTCTCTGGGCCTCAGTTTCCTCATCTGTGACACTGGGCAAATAATAACCCTCTGCCTATTCCACAGAATTCTTTGAGTATAAGCTCTTTAACAAGCATTTATAAAGCTCCTACCATAGCAGGTAGGTGCTGGGCACCATGCCAACTGCTTGGGAATCCAAAGAAAAGTAAACATGGTCCAAAGCAGTCCCCACCCTGAGGGAGCTTGTGATGCCTGAGAAATAGTACCAGCTGTTTCTCTCTGTAGTGGGTCAGGTGGGCTGGGTCCAAAAGGAGTAGGAGACAGGAGATCTGGATTCCAGCCCCAGCAGAGTCAACAGCAGGTCATATGACTTGGGGGGAGGTAATTCCCCTTTCTGGACCTCAGTCAACTCTATAAAATGAAGAGGTTGAGCTAGATAATCTTTAAGACCCTTTCCAGCTCTAGTATTTTGTTTTGTATAAACTTTGTACCTCCCTTGGCACCTAGCTATGTGGCAGTGGATAGAGCTCCACACCTGCAGTTAGGAAGACCCAAGTGCAAATCCAGCCTCAGACACTTGCTAGCTGTGTGACCCTGAGCAAGTCACTCAACCTGTTCCCTCAACTGTAAAATGAGATGGAGAAGGCAATGGTAAACCACCCTAGTATCTTTGTCAAGAAAGCCAAAAATGGGGTCACAAAAAGTTAAACATGACTGAAGAAGAACAACAGTGCCTAGCATGGGATCTACATATAGTAAGTGCTTAATAAAAGACTGTTCAACTGAATGGAACATTTCCAATCAGCAGAGGCAGCATGGAAAAAGCACCGAACGGGGTCATAGGAGCTCGGTTCAAATTCTAACCCCGCTGTTTAATAACCTGTGTGACATTTCACCTCCCTCAGCCTATTTCTTAAGCTGTAACATGAAGGACAATAGATGGATTCCAAGGTCCCATTCAGCTCAAACTCTGTGAGATCCACGGGGACATTAGCCCTCCTGCGAGGAGCAGGACCACGAAAGGGCCTGTAAATGTCTCCCCAGCCTCGGGTTCACTGGAGACAGGGATGCTGGAAGATCTGTCAGGGCGATCTCTAGTGAATGAACCTAGCTAGGCAGGGCCTCTGGGTTCACAGCCATTCGGGGCTTATTTGATACTAACCTATTTTGGGATTAAGATCGGGCTGTACCCAGTCTTCTGGTGTCCAGAAATCCTAGCTTGGAAAAATACTAGAGGGAAGACAGCGGCGAGCAGTCCTGCTAAGCCATGCCATGGATAGGCTGCACAGGCACACACAGGATTATTTTTCCTTTTTTTAAAAAAATAATGCTCGGCCATCTTTCTTTGTGGGTCCAGGGGAAGGGGTTACAAATCACCAGCAAACTGTCATTCCAAATTTCTAAAGCCTAATGTGCGTTCCCTCCAACAGCCTCCCCCTCGGGCTGGTCCTTGGTGCCTTGGACATATTTGTCAGGGGCGCCTGCTTTCCTCTCCTTATCCAACCTGCTTCTCTGTGGTCCCTTTTATTCTTCCCCTCCACCCTCCATAAATCACTCGCTGGGCTCCAGGCACTGCTGGGTGCCTGTTGCTGGAGAGCCTCCAATGTGCCTTCAACTTCCTGGTATTGCAAGGGCCCATGAGTATCCCACCCCCTCTCCGTGCCCCATGGCTCTTGCCAGGCCAAGCCTCCTGGGGTAACGTAATGCGATGCCAGCCCAAACAGCCCAAAGAAGACATGGCCTTTTTGGTTTGCTGTCAGCTCACATTGCAATTTCAGATCTAATTTACTGCCCCCCGCTGCTGTCCGCCCTGAACACTGTCTGGATTGCCTGGCTCAGTTCAAAGAATCATAGGATTTAGAGCTGGAAGACACATGAGAGATTAGCTAGCTAGCTAGCCCTCTTCGTTTATAGATAAGGAAACCGGAGTCCAGGGAGGGAAAGTCACTCAGCCAAGGTCACTCAGGTACCAAGCAGCAGAGCAATGACTCTTCTCATGCCAAAGCCAGTGGTCCTGATTTCCTCGCTCCAGAAAAATGCAGGTTCATTTAGCCCCCAAACATGGGAAATTCTCTTCCCAATCCCTCTGATCAACTGAGGTTTCTGGGTTTTTAACCCTGACAATGTGGCTTTTTGTTTTTTTTGCCTACTCAGAGGACCAGGGTTAAAGTCCAGACTCTGCCTTTTCCTAATTTTGTGACACTGAGCAAGTCATCCCCCCTCAGTTTCCTCATTTGTAATAATAATAATAATGCTTATGCTGCCCACCTCATAGGGTTGATGACGTGAGGAAGGTGTTTTGTAGGTCAGATATGCCACTTACCAACTTGAGGCAAATCTCTTAATCTCTCTGGGTCTCGGTTTCCTCACTTGTAAAATGAAGGTGAGAGAAATGATTATTTCTCTCTCATATTAATAGCCAATTATTAAAATTGGAGAGATACCAACTTTTTTTTTTTCCATCCTATTTCCTTGTCCAGTCTCTCAAGGACAGAGCTGATGGTAGATGACATTAACATTTTCCTCATTCTGGGTATTGCTACCCCACCCAAATAGCTCAGGTTTGAGTGGGGAATATAGATTCTTTGTCTAGATTGTGCAAGGCTGGGGGGTGGTCTGGGTGTAGGGATAGTCTCCTGGTCCAAGAGTGACTTGGTGTCAGTCTCAGCCCCTCATAGGAGTGAACTCACTTCTCTTTGTAAAGTCCATCTCTCATTAACCAATTAAAGTTGATCGCCACCCTGGAATACCTCTCCTCCTAGAGCCTATAAACCATGAGCCTGCTGCCATGAGGGCCTGTGGCATTCGAGAATGCCATGGACCTATTATTAAAAATAATGGCATTATTAATAAAATTATTAAATTACCCAGAAATTATGTGTCTTAACCTTTTTAAATGTTACAGACAAAGAAGGGGAAAACCATTGGATCAGAGAAGATACCGCTCAAAGCAAGACAATTGTGAGGGCACTGAAGAATCAATATACAAGGTATCTGTAGGAGTGGAAAATACCAGTGGCATGGAAACAAATTTCAGACTTTATTAATAAGGAAGTTGGAATCTAGTGGACCTGGGTTCAAATCTCACCTCTGGTACTTAACGCCTGACTTTCCTTATTGTAAAATGAGGAGGTAGGACTTCTGAGTGACTCCTGAGATACCTACTAGATCAGTATCTGTGTTCCCATGACAAGGATTGCTGCTACTTGTCACCCCTAGATATCCCTCTCTTGCCCAGAAGGGACCCTAAAAACACAATTTCCTCTTCTCTCCTGCTTCCAGGAGTGGTGAAGAGTCTTCAGGTTTCTGTGGTGATATGTTGTGTTTCCCAAACCTGATAGTAAATAGATTAGTAACCAGTAACTGACTTTTATAGAGATCTTAGTGCTTGCCCACACATTCTCATCTGACCCTCAGTAAAGTTCCATGAACTAGTGAGGGTATTATTAGCTTCCATTACAGATGAGGAAACCGATGCTCAGAAAGGTGAGGTCACATGTCAAGAAACCACACAACTAGTATGTCACAGGGTCCCGGCTTCAAATCCAGGTGTTCTGTTTATAGAAATCTGGTATTTCTCACTGCTATACCCTGTTCCTTGAAAGGCTCTTTCTCAAGTTGGGGTTAAATTCCTTGGGCTGTAATTTAACACGTTTTCATCAGCTCAGTCAGGGTGGAGCTGAGAACAGAACAATATTTACTAGAGCTCCCTAAGAGCAGCTGGGTGGCACAGTGGATAGAGCACCAGCCCTGGAGTCAGGAAGACCTGAGTTCAAATGCAGCCTCAGACACTTAGTAGCTGTGAGACCCTGGGCAAGTCACTTAACCCTGTTTGCCTCAGTTTCCTCATCTGTATAATGAGCTGGAGAAAGAAATGGCAAACCACTCCAGTATCTCTGCTAAGAAAACCCCCAAAATGGGGTCACGAAGAGTCCAACACAATTGAAACAACTCAACAATAACAACAGAATAGCTTCCTAATCGATTTCTCTGCTACAAGTCTTCCCCTATCCAATCCATCTTCCAGCGATCTGACCAAAGCACAGGTCTGACCATGATACTCCTCTTGCCTCTCACTCAATAAACGCTAGAGGCACCCTATTACCTTTAAAAGTTTTATATTTGATCTCCTTTGGCATTTAAAACTTCATAACCAGGACTCTTCCTACCTTTCCAGGCCACTCTTTCAAGGGTTTTGCCATATTGACCCACTTTCACAGGGCACTCCATCTCCCAACTCAATGTCTTTATACTTACTCTTTTTTGCCTGGAATGCTTTCCCAATGCGCCTCTCCCTCCTAGAATTTCTGGTTTCCTTCTAAACTCTAAGACCTGAGCTCAAATCCTACTACAGATACTTAATAGCTGTGATACTGGGCAGGTTGCTTAACCTCTGTATATCATAGTGTCCTCATCTATAAAATGGGGATAATAATAGTACCCACCTCCCAGGATTATTGTGAGGTTCAAATGAGATAATATTTGTAAAATGCTTAGTACAGTGCCTGGCACATAGTATGCATTTAACAAATGTTAGCTATTATACATTATATATATAATTACACTGATCTTGGGTCAATCACTTAACTTCTGTATGTTTCCTCATCTGTAAAATGGGGATAATAAGGGCATCTAGCTCCCAGGGTGGTTGTGAGGATCAAAGGAGATAATATTTGTTAAGTGCTTTGTAAACCTTGAAGAAGTATTTAAATACTATCATCATCATCATCATTACAGTATACCTATCTTTGTTCACGTTGTCTCCACCCACTATAAGATAAACTTCCTTAAGAGCAGAGAATGTTTCTAGTTTGTGTATTTTAAGGATTTAGGACTATACCTGGCATAAAGTGAGGGCTTAATAAATTAAGCTCCTTACTGATTGAGTTATTGATTGTATTCCCAAGGCTTAGCCTCATGGCTGGCAATCAAAGACAACAAAGAAAAAGTCTCTGTCCCCCAAAGAGCTTACTTTCTACTAGAAAGAAAGAACATGTACACAGATAACTAAATACAAAATAAAAGCAAGGTAATTTCAGTGTTGAAAAGAAGACTGAGGAGCAGTCAGAACTGGTCAGTCATAAGCATTTATTAAGTATGTGCAGGGCACTGGGGATACAAAGAAAGGCAAAAGACAGTCCTGCTCTCAAGGGGCTCACAGTCCAACGAGGGAGACAATATGTAAACGAGTACATACCAAAAAAGATACATTCGGGACAAATTGGTGATAATTGACAGAGGGGAGATTCTAGCATTAGGGAGGATCAGGAAAGGCTGAGAGAGTGAACTCTCATGAAGACCCTGGGAAGAAGACTCATTCGGGAGATGGGGAAGGTCAGTGGTGTCAATGGCTTCAGTGGGACTGAGAAAAGGTCATCCACTTTAGCAATTAAAAGACTATCGGCAACTTTGACAAGGGTGAGCCGTCTCACTTCCACTGTGACTCCATGGTAGAGATAAAAAAGATATAACAAATCTTAATCAGCAAGCAATTTACTAAATTTATTAATTTATTAATAAATTTATACTGTGTGCCAGGCACCATCCTGAAAACTAGGCATAAGAGGACTAATGAGATCCCTATTTTCAAGGAGCTTACGTTCTAATGGGAAAGACAACAATTACATACATAAGCACATACAGAATTTTTATAAGAAATATAAAACTTAGTTTGAAAACAAGGGCACTGGAAGTTGAGGAGATGAAGAAAATCTGGACCCACTCTGAGGACAGAGATTGACTTGGTAGATTGGTGTTTTAGGAAAATCACTCAGGGGCGGCTAGGTGGCGTAGTGGATAGAGCACCGGCCCTGGATTCAGGAGGACCTGAGTTCAAATCCAGCCTCAGACACTTGACACTTACTAGCTGTGACCCTGAGAAAGTTACTTAACCCCATTGCCTAGCCAAAAAAAAATACATAGGAAAATCACTCTGGCAGCAGCAGCATGGATTGGAAAAGGGAGAGGTTTGAGGCAGAGAGACCAATCAGAAGCCCCAAATGGGGTCATGAAGAGTTGAACCCGACTCGACTAAACAACAACCTCTCCAGAGCCCATGGCTGTCTCCTGCCCCCCCCCCCCCATAGCATCCATCGTTCTCTGAGGAATGGTCTAGTTTAAAGTCTACCTGAAGCATGAATCACGCCCTGACAAGTGGTAATCTAGTTTCACCTTGAAATTTCTGGTGACAGAGTGCTCACTCCCCACTAGAGGTGATCCACTCCATTTCTGGATATCTCTTATTGGCAAAAAATTCTTCCTCCCCCCGGCCCAAACCCTTCTCCTGGTAACTTACAGCCTTTCCTCTTAGGTCTGCCCTCCAGGACCAGGCAGGCTATGCTGAATGCTTCTTCCGTGTTTCAAATCACCAAATACTGAAAGGGGGCTTGCGTGAAAGGCAGTGTGGTATGTAGAGTAGCGAGGAAACTGTTCCTGGAGTCAGGAAGACCTAGGTTCAATCCCCACCTCAGGCATTTACTAGCTGTATGAACCTGGACAAATCATTTCACCCTTTTAGGCCAAAGTTTCTTCATCCGTAGAACCACAGAGTTGGACCAGATGGTCTTCCTGGTCTACATCTATGACCCCACAGCCCTGATAAGCCTTCTTCAAGCCAAATATTTGGCTGATTCTCATGGGACGTGATGCCAAGTGCCCAGGTGGAAGTTCCTTAACCGGGTTGTATTAGGGGACCTTTTGTCCTAGGAATGACGACTATTATATCCCAAAGGATCACAGTCCCAGAACATCTTGCTGCATATTAATAATTATAACTATCATTACTTAAAGTTCTCCCTGACTGCCTTTGTTGTTGTTCAGTTGTTTCTTCATGACTCCATTTGGGGTTTTCTTGGCAAAGATACTAGAGCAGTTTGCCATTTCCTTCTTCAGCTCATTTTACAGATGAGGAAAGTGAGGCAGCAAACAGAGTTAAGTGACTTGCCCAGCATCACACAGCTAGTAAGTGTCTGAGGCCAGATTTGAACTGGGGAAGATGAGTCCCCCTGACTCTAGATCCAGCACTCTATGCACTATGGCACCACCTAGCTGCCCTGGCTTCCTTTAAGTCCCAACTAAAATCCCGTTTTCTATAGGAAACCTTTGCCATCCCCTCTTAATTCCAGTGCTTTTCCTCTTCTAATTACTTCCTATTTATCCTGTACATGACTTGCTTTGTATATGTTTGTTTTCATGTGGCCTCCCCCCCTTAGATTGTAAGCTCCTTGAGGGCAGGGACTCTCTACTGCCTTATGTATCCCCAGCACTTAGCATGGGCAGCTAGGTGGCACAGTGGATAGTGCCAGGCCTGGAGTCAGGAAGACTCATCTTCCCCAGTTCAAATCTGGCCTCAGACATTTACTAGCTGTGTGACCCTGGACAAGTCACTTACCCCTGTTTGCCTCAGTTTTCCCAGTTGTAAAATAAGCTGGAGAAGGAAATGGCAAACCACTCCAGTATCTTTGCCAAGAAAACCCCAAATGATGTCATGAAGAGTTGGACGTGGCTGAAAACAACTGAACAACAATAAAGCGCTTAGCACAGTGCCTGGCACATAGTAGGTGCTTAATAAATGTTTACTGAATGAAGGAATGAATGGTACTTTAATTCCCCCGATTTTACAGATGAGGAAACACTCATAGAGGGTTAAGTGACTCGTCTCATCTTTCCAAAGCCGACACTCAAACCCAGGCCTCCTGACTCCCCTTACAGGACTCGATCTCTTATCTCAGGAAACCAAACTGACAGAGAACCACCCCCATTCTGTTGCCAATTGTTTCACTTGCTGCCTGTTAATCTGAGCTGGTGATTGAAACATTCCAGTCCAAAACCTTCTGCCCTGCGGCGTCCCTTGGTCTGCTCCCCTCCCATGGTGGCGCTGGAGCTCGGCCCGGGTTTGGCCCTAGCCTATGTACTGTGTTAAGCAGGCAGGAGTGACTTCTGAGTAAAGTCCATCCCCTCAAACAAGAGGTGTCACAAGCGTTCCTCAAGAAGGAACCTTAGAAGGCACCCTCCCCTCTATTCCTGGCACTCCTGACAAGAAATGGGGAACTGACCACCTTCCACACCAGCCCATTCTATTCCTTTGGACTCCTGGATGTGATCAGTATTTAGCCAGATGTTCAGGGGACACTGCGAGGTGTCACAGTGGGCCTGGAGTCAAGACCAGAATTCACCTCTGACCTCAGGCACTTTAGCCACGTAACCTTGGGCAAGTCACTTAACCTGTTTGCCTCAGTTTCTTCAAATGCAAAATGGGGACGATAACAGCACCTACCTCCCAGAGTTGTTTTGAGGATCAAATGAGATCACATTTGTAACAAGTGCTCAGCATAGTGCCTGGCACATAGGTACTAGCCATTATTATTGGGAGGAAAAGGAAGCTAACCAGGGCAGCCAACTAGGAAAAGTCAAGTCAAAGAAGGCTAAAGAGATGATCGGGAGTGACATGACCAGAGCCAGCTCTGTGGAGGTGAAGGTTGCCTTTGACTTCCTCCCAACCTTCTCCATTATTCACAGAAGCTAACGTTTATATAGTACTTGATGAGAAATACATTATTGCATTTGATCTCGAAACATTTTTGAGGTACTTAGTGCAAGCAGGTCTACCTCCCATTACACAGAGGAGGAAACTGAGTCCCAGCCGTGTAACTTACTTAGCTGTGGCCTTGGGCAAGTTATTTTCTCATCTGTAAAATCAGAGGGTTGGACTAGATGAACTCCACATCACCTCCTAGCTCTGAATTCTTTCTAAGGCCAACCTAGAAATCAACCAGCACTTCCTTTGTTTGAACACAATGCACACCCGCCTTTCTCTCCTCTATGCCACCATGAAGGGTGAAGGATGGTGCCTTCATCTTCCTGGCCCTTACTACCATCCCCTTCCTTTGCGCTCCATGGAACTCTCATTTCTTTCTTCAATCTTGAGGTCCATCTCTGGTTTTCCACCATCTTTCAAATACTGCTGACAACGGCTCAATACATCTACCACATCTACCAGTTCTTTCAGTATCTGAGAATGCAGGTGACTTGAATTTACCCAGGCTAACTGGGTGTTCTTTTATCTTTGGTTATCAATTCCCTTTTAGTTATTTTTAATTTGGTCATTTCCAGTACTAAGGTTATTCTCCTTGAAGGAAAAAATAAGGATTGGTGGGGTAGCTAGGTGGCACTGATAGAGCATCGGCCCTGCAGTCAGGAGGACCTGAGTTCAAATCCGACCTCAGACCAAACACTTGACACTTACTAGCTGTGTGACCCTGGGCAAGTCACTTAACCCCAATTGCCTTAAAAAAAAAAAAAAAGAAAAAAAGAAAAAAAAATAAGGACTGGGAAAGTCTGCCTTCTAATGCCAGTCATCATCATCCAGACCATTCCCACACAAGAATCCTATCCTTTCTTTAATCTTTTTTCTCCAAATTAAAAAAAAAAGACTCTTTTGTTGTCCTCAGCTTCACTCAATAGCCTCAGCTTATCCTGAGCTTTAGCACTCCTGACATTATTTTTAGAGGTCCATGCCTTATATATTATTAAGGTTTATAATTATATAGTTTATACAATATGACACATTCTATATTATATGTGTATTATAATATACATGATATATATTATGTATAATAATATATATTACATATAATAAGAGTGTGTGTACATATATATATTATATATGTACATACACACAAAGTTTTATATTTATGCTCTTACCTGGCCTTGCTTCTATTTTCTGTGTTTCTTTAAAAACAGGAATTTGGTTGGCGAGTTCTTTGTACATTTATATTAATTTTTTCAGACAAATTGATTCCCTCTGCCCCCTCAAAATTGGAATTGTTTCCCCCTGGGTATTCCGAATTTCATTTTGGGGCATCTTTATTTCTCAAAGGCTGACTTCTTCCACAGTATTCTAGTCCATAGGAATCTGCCCATCTTTCCTTGGAACTCTGAAATTTTTTCCCCCAAGTCTAGGGTGCACATCTGTTTCCCAGGATTTCCTCTCTTCTTATCACAAGTTGCAGGAGGAGAAAATGGCCACTTCTCCCTTCCTCATCCCCCCTCCCCGGTTTCCATCATTTCTACTCTAGCAACTAGTTTCTCCATCAGAATTTGGAATCAGATCCAAAATGGAATTTTCCCCTGCTGATTCCTCTATCTTTTGAAGAATGAAATGATCACTACGGCAAATAAAGACGTTGTTAGCTGCTCTGCATTTGGAAGAGAGAGTTCCAGTAAATGTTTGGATAACTGAAGTCTCCAAGCACTATTATATAATACCTCTCTAAATGTTAGGCTTGTCATCTGTTTGAACTCATCTATTTCCTCTTTCTGTCAAGGTGGTTTGTAGTATAATGCAATAACAAAACCACCTCTGTTTTTCCATTGACCTTTCTTTCTTTCTTTCTTTCTTCCTTTCTACTGACTTTTAAGCAAATATTCAATCATGTTCTCCACCCTCTACCTCCATTCTATTTCTTGGATTTCCTCATGGGTATGCCCTCTTTATTATATACTACTCCAACCCCTTATCTGTCCTGTTTCTTTTAAATAAGGTATATCCATCCAGGACTAATGGTCTATACATGTCTTATACCAAGTCTTAGTGATAACACATCAAGTTAAATTTATCTCCTTGTGTTAACTTTTATTTTTGTTACCTAAACTTTGGCTTTTGTATACAGATATTTGAGGCCCTGGGTTTTGCTACTGGCCCTTTGATTTTTGTGTCCTGTGAACTTCTGGGTGGCTAAAATGGTGGTATTCTCATTTTTTTGCGGCTACTTTATATACTCCCTATGATATTTAACATGGAAGAATAGAAGAAAACAAGCATTTATTTAGCTCCTACTATCTGCCAGGTACTGTGCTAAGCACTTTAGAAACATTACTTCATTTGATCCTCACAACAATCCTGGGAGGTAGGTGCTCTTATCGTCCCCATTTTGCAGTTGAGGAAACTTAGGCAAACAGAGGTTACATGACTTGCCCAGGGTCATATAGCTAGTAAGAGTTGGAGGCTGCATTTGAATTCGGGTCTTCCTGACTACAGCCAGGCTCACTGCTCTATCCACTGTGCTACCTATGTGCCTCTTGGCGGGGGACATCTACATCTCTAGAACTATAGCAATATATCATTAGCCTTCCTTCCCTTTCCCCTTCTAATGTGTTTTAGTTCAAAACCTTTTTGAACAGTTTTGTTAGACATCCAGCAAATATATTCTTACCAGCCCTTATTAGATATCCGTTACTATACTTTAAGCTAGGGTCCAGAAGTCCAAATCCCATTCTGATACCCTCTTAGGCAGCTGTTCACTTTTCAAAAGAAGCTTTTTCTTTTTTTAAGGTAATTGGGGTTAAGTAACTTGCCCAGGGTCACACAGCTAGCAAGTGTTAAGTGTTTGGTCTGAGGTCGGATCTGAACTCAGGTCCTCCTGACTTCAGGGCCGGTGCTCTATCCACTGCGCCACCTAGCTGCCCCTCTCTCCAGCCTTCTGACAAGATTCAAGTCTTCTCTCCTCTATCCCTCTTCCTCTTCTTTCCCATGGAAGCTCTACTTCCATTTCCTTTCAAAACACTTCATTTAGTCTAACAGTCTGGAGTGTGGAAAGGCATTCTTCAATTCTCTTCTCTTTCCCCTCCAAGAAGGAGATCTGCTGACAATCGGGTGATCAACAAACACTTATTAATGCCTGCTACGTACTGGGCACTGTGCTAAGTGCTGGGGAGAAAAAAATAAGCCTTACCTCTAAGGAGCGGATATTCTAAGGGGGGACACAATATGTATATAAATAGGCACATAGAAGATACATAAAAAGTCAATGGAAGGTAAGCTTAGGGGGTAAGACACTGGCATCGGAGGGGACCTGGGAAAGGCCTCCTGCAGCAGGCGCCATTTGAGCTGAGTTTTGAAGGAAGCCAGGCATTCCAGGAGAGCAATGAAAGGATGGGAGACAGCCAGGGGAAAGGTGTGGAGAGCATCTTGTATTATGAGGTCAGTACAGCTGGAATGAAGGAGTAATGTGGAAGGAAATAATATGCAAGATGGGCAAGATGGAAATGGGCCAGGCTATGGAGAGTTTTAAATGTCACACAGAAGAATTTATCTTCTGTGTCAGAGGTCAGCTGAGGGTCTCTGAAGTTTAAGTGAAGGTGATGACATGGTTAGACCTCTGTTTCAGGAAAATCACTTTGTTAGCTGGGTGGAGGATGGATTACAGTAAGGAATAAATGACGGAAAGGAAAGAAAGGAAGAAAGAAAGAAAGGAAGGAAAGAGGCATTTATTAAATGTTTACTATGTACCTGGCACGATGCTAAGTATTTAACAAATATTGTCTCATTTGATCCTCAAAACCCCTGGGAGGTAGATACTATTATTATCCCCACTTTAAAGATGAGGAAACTGAGGCAGGTATGGGTTAGGTGACTTTGCCCAGGACTACACAGCTAGTAAATGTCTGAGGCCGCAGTTGAACTTGGGTCTCTCTGATACCAGAGGGCAGCTAGGTGGCTCAATGCATACAGCACTGGGCCTGGAGTCAGGAGGACCTGAGTTCTAATCCAGCCTCAGATGCTTACTAGCTGTGTGACCTGGGCACATCGCTTCCAAGCTGTTTGCCTCAGTTTCCTCATCTGTAAAATGAGCTGGAGAAAGAAATGGTAAACTATTCTAGTGTCTTTGCCAAGAAAACCCCAAATGGGGTCAGGAAGAATTGGACAAGACTGGAAAAAAAAAAAGACAGACTGGCTAACTTCCTAACACTAGGTCCAGTGCTGTATCCGCTTAGCCGCCTCACTGCTATCAGAATTTGGAATATAGATTAAAGTCATCAACTATGGCAGAAATACAAACACCATATGTCCAATGCAAGGCACAGCCCAATTTTCCTGACTCTCCATATTAAGACTTTTAATTAAGTCTTTTAAAAATAATGTGTGGGTATTCACTTATCAACCCTAGGCACCTAATTAAAACTTTATTATACTCAATGATCGCCTCTTCATAACCTGACAGTTCCTATCAGCTTCCTTTATTAGTCCCAACCCCGTAACAGTGACTGGCGCACATTTAAAGAAAGGGAAGAGAATAAGCATTTATAAAGCACCTACCACGTGCCAGGCACTGTGCTAAGCACGTCACAAATATTATCTGACTTGAATCCTCACAACAATTCCAGGAGGTAGGTGTTGTCATTCTCCCCACTTTACAGCTGAGAAAACTGAGGCAAAGAGAGATTAAATGACTTGTCCAGGGGCCACTCAGCTAGTAAGTGTCTGAGGTCAGATTTGATCTTCCTGACTACCGTCCCAGCACTCTATCCCACTGTACCACCAGCCGCCTCAATAAATGTTAATTGACTGGACTGACTAGTGTCCCCTACCCACCAATCTTATCAATCTGCTTTATCTTCTAATTGTTCCTTTTCTTAACTTTTCTTACTTGACTTACTTCACTGACTATCTTCTTTTTTCTGCTTGGGTTTCTACTTCCCTTTTCAGGCTCTACACTCTAATCCAGGGGTGAGGAACCTGCGGCCTGGAGGCCACAGACAGGTTCCCCACCCTTGCGTCTAATCGATCTTAATCTTTCAAAATCTTCCTTAACCATCCTCGACTGGGATTGTAGACATACAATATGGACCTGATCTGGTATCTGGATCTGAAAATTATTCTCCTTCAAATTTTCCTGAATTTCTCCCAAATTTCACCTAATTTCTCCTCCTCAAGTTCTATTTCTGACCTATATCACTAATCCAAGTCTCTTTAAGGCACTTACATGATTTTCTTCTCCTCATCTGCCTCAAAGGTCTTTCTCTCTTGTCCCACAACCTTCTCCTGTATTCCGCAGAACCCAGAAGCAGCATGGAGATCATCTATTAAAGCATAGTTGGACTTGTCCTTGGAGGAGAGAGATCTGTTCTGTCTCTGGGCTCACATTTGGAGTCTTTCGTAGTTGGTAGGTAGGATCTGGCCAAAGCTTTCTGTTCTTCTGCCATGGCTGTAGGAACCCAGATTCACATCCAACACCATGATGAGGCATCTGAGCAGGGCGTTAATGGAGTGCCCCTACATCCCAATGCATATACTATTATTTTAACATTAATATCTTAAGCCAAACAAATGCATCTATAATGGTGGAATTTCCCACGTTAGCACAAGGCAGGTGGGAGAAGGAAATACAGATGTACCCCATAGAGTGTACCTTAAATCACCCCATAAATGTCAAGCCACCAATCTTTATTGAATGGCAGCAAGAGATAGTGAAAGTCAGAGGGCTTAAGTTAAAATCTTTGTTCTACCATAAGGTTTTGTATGACCTCGGGCAAGTGATGTAATGTCTTTGGGCCTGCTTCCTTCTCTATATAATGTAAAACGAGGAAGCTGGACCAGATGACCTATGAGGTCCCTTCCAACTCTTTTTTCTTCTTTTTTATACAAATGATGGATTTTAAAATCTTATTTAGTATTTTTTAAAAATTAAGCTGTCCATCCCACTTCTGCATTGAGCAAAAACATTTTAAAAACCCTAATAAAGCCCCCTGTGTAGTTTAGCAAAACAAATTCCCCCATTAACCTTGTGCAAGAATGGATGTCTCTTTCTGCATTTTAAGTTCTTCACTCCTCAGGAGATGAGGGTCATTCTTTTAGACTTGTAGCTTATCAATGCATTAATCAGAGTTCTAAAACCTTTAAAAGTTGTTTTTCTCTACAATGTTATGATCACTGTATAAATTGTTCTCTTTCTGCTCACTTCACTCTGCTTTGGTTCAGCGGCCTTCTCAGTTTCCACTGAAACTGTCCATTTAAATATTTCGTAAGGCATAATAATATTTCATTACATTTATATACCACAATTTATTTAGCCATGACTCAATAAACCACCCCAATAGTTTCCAATTTGGGGCTACTATGAAAAGAGACATTATAAATATTTCTGTACCCTTCTAATTTTTAATCTATGATCGTTTGGTCACCCAGGCAGCACAGAATTAAGGTCAGAGGAAAACAGAGGACACAGGTCTCTTTCTTCACCCTTGGGGGGAGTAGCCCACCCTTCCCCTTCGCCCTGGGCCTTCAGTGACAGAGGCTATGCTTACTCAAGGTGGTAGCTAACATGTAGCCTTGACAGGCCCCAGGCAAGCTGTTGAACTTCTGCCGAGCCATCGTCGCCTACTGAATCCCACGAACAGAGCTCTGAGTACCACTCAACCTCTTAAGAGATAACACAGGCCCAGACTCCATTTAAAAATCATTTTATTATTAACATCATCTTTCCATTTAGCCAAGTGTAGGTAATGTATAAGGAATGTTGGTAAATATTCCATTTGAAGCTTCTTTTTTTTCTTTTTACATATTTCCATTGATAAATAAACTCTGAATTCACATAAAAAAGTTAAACTTAAATAACTCATATTTCCTTCTCTGGTAACAGGCATATATTGGTAAAATATAAATATTCTTGGACTCAGGCTTTGTTCTAAATAAAGACAATTATCAGCCACGCATTATAATTATTGACAACAAAACCAAGAACTCATCAGCCGGTCTTCTGGCTTTGACTAGTACTGAGACAGGAAGCAGAAATGTCACATTTGGTTTCTGGGCCAAGGGTAGGAGTCAGGGTAATAGTGGGAAAGAGGGAACAGTTTTCATGACAGGTTTGCTAAAAATAATCTGTTCTGCCACTGAATTTTCACTTTGAATATCTTATTCTACATTTGCTGATTGATTCCGTAATCATTTTATACAGCACTCAGATGTCATCTAACAAAATATGGCACATAATCCATTTTGAACAACATCATTAGAATTGAAAACTACTATGAGGCAAAAACAACAACAAAAAAACCCCAAAAAAACACATGAATTGAGCATGATTTTAGTTTGGTTTGTCGTCTTGGTTGATCTAACATTTGTCTACAGCCTCAGTGATTCATTAAATTCCTCCCCCTGGCAAAAACTATCAAGTGTTTTCCCCTTCCGTTCTGTTAACCCCAATCTCCTCAGGGACTGAGGTTCCCTCCTACCCCCAACCACATAGTGTGGTTACACTGGCGTCTGTTAAGTGTGTCCTTGGCCTCACCTCCAGACGTTGCGGTAGGCCAAACCCCACTCAGAGCACTCGGGGAATGATGGTAAATGGGACAATGGGGCTGCTGGCCTCCAGCTCCAGCGCAGTCAGGAAGCACTCAGTAGCAGCAGTATCATTGCCCTGAGCTTGGAGGACCTCGCCAAGGCCATTCCAGACCTCATGGGCTGTCGAGTTCACCTGGACTGCATCACGGAGAATCTTCTCTGCTAAACTGTATCGGCCTAGCTGGTGAAGGATAAGAGCCTGTGGACAAACAGAGGGCAGAAGTTAACTCAGGCAGTTAAAATGAAAAGAAAGGACCTTTTCCCAGTGGAGGCCAGGGGCTGGAAGTGGAGATCCTATATGGCAAAACTCCACATTCTAACTCCACATGGTATCATTCTACTGGACTGAGGCCAACAGTGAAGGAGAAAAGGCTTTTCTCATAGGACAGGATGATTGCGTGAGACCCTCCAGATCGTTGTTCATGTCTACAGGGTTATACTTTTGCTTAAATGATAGTGACTCACATTCCTATAGAACTTTAAAGTTTACAAAGGGGACAAAGAGCCCAAATGTCATTGATACTCTATATGAGGCTCAGAGAGGTTGTAGTCACAAGAATATCACGGTTGGGATTCTGTGCCTAAGTCTTCTCACTCCACATCCAGTGTTCTTTGTATCTTGTTGGGCTACCAAATAAATCCAAATCCCCTTTGAGAATGTAGGGCTGAGGGGCAGCTAGGTGGTGCAGTGGATAGAACACTGGCTCTGGAGTCAGAAGGACCTGAGTTCAAATCTGGCCTCAGACACATAGCACTCACTAGCTATGTGATTCTGGGCAAGTCACTTAACCCCAAGTGCCTTACCAAATGAATGAATGAATAAATAAATAAATAAAAATCAAGGCAGCTAGGTGGTACAATGGATAGAGCTTGGGCCTTGGAGTCAGGAGGACCTGAGTTCAAATCTAGCCTCAGACACTCGACATTTACTAGCTGTGTGGCCTGGGCAAGTCACTTAACCCCGACTGCCTCACCAAAAAACAAAAAAAACCCAACCAAACAAAAACAAAACAAAACATGTAGAGCCATGACTGCCATCTTCAAAGCAGATTTTTCACTCCTAATTCTGATTATAAACTCCACACACATCCTAATGAACCCAACCACACATGGAACACCTGGCAGCTTCTGCCACCTGGCATCAATAAAGTAAGGATAGAACTCTCCCTGCTATGGTGGGAGATTTGGCTCTTGCACCTCAGGATGCCAATGGAAATATGGAAATCTATCACCAGGTCCAGGACAGTTATATGACCCATGCATCGGGCAGTGAGAGACCCTGCTCTAGGCCCCATCTGTGCCTCTGGGATTGAGGAAAGGACGACTGCACCTCGGGGTAGAAGGAGAGGGAGAGAAGCTCCCTTGCCCATCAATCGGAGTACAAAGAGTGCTAGATGTGGAGTCAAGAAAACAAGGGTCTGCTATTCAACACCTGTGTGTTCTTTGACAGATCACAACCTCTTTGGGTATTAGTTTCCTCACTAATGAAAGCGTTGAACTAATAAACAAACTCTGAAATGACAAAACACACCACCTTCCTTTCAATAGATGGGTGGCTATGGGTGTGAAATGTTGCCTATGCTTAAATGTAGTTACTATGTCAGCAGGTGTGTGTTTTGGGGTGGGGATGCCATAGGGAGAGGAGGGGAATGACTGTAATGTGAAAACAAAAGCTCATCAAGAAAGCTTATTCCTTGAAAAAGTAAAAAACAAAACAAAACAAAAAAGATTAAGGTGATCTCTAAGGTCCATGAGACCTCTACCATTCTATAATCTAAATATCACATAAAAGAGGGCATTGTTGAGAGTAGAGATTGGACGTTACTTTAGAAATATTTCTTTCAGGGTTTACCTTCTGACTTACATGTCCGTGCCAACTATATCCCCTTCCATTCTAAGTCTATCAAGCAAGCTGCATAATACAACTTTATGAAGAAAGTAAAAAGCATGGTTTCAGCAGAAGTCCAAAGATGCCACTAAAAGTTAGATGTCCACCAAATGTGTTGTGCTAGAAAGGCACTGTAAGAAAGGAAACAAGTATTTATTAAGTGCCAGGCACTGTGCTAAGCACAGAAATATTAGCTCACTTAAGCCTTACGATAATCCTGGGAGGTAGGTGCTGTTATTATCCCTAGGGGAAACTGAGGCAGACAGGCGTGAAATGACCTGCCCAAGGTCACATAGCTAGCAATTGTCTGAGGTCAAATTTGAACTCAGGTCTGTCTTGACTTTAGGCCCAATGTTCTACCCACTGTGCCACCTAGGTGCTTTAGTTGGTGCTATTTATTCCAACTGCAATTCTGAAGAAACCGAGAAAAGATCAGAAAAGTAGTCTCGCCATCATGGAGGGTATCATCTCCCCCTCTTAGTGAAAAGCAAAAAGGGAGCCTTCATCATCATATTATTGACAAAGAGACCTTGACAATTTTCAAATTGGAGCCAAGGACAGAGTATGGGTTTAATCTGCATCAAATAAGCTTAATGCAACTATGGAAAATGAGGCTAGTTCTCTTGGCATGGAAAGCAGTGATTCACTAGGGACAGGGGGGAGGAGGTTCTCCTCCAGCCTACTTCCCTCACATCCCCCAAGCAGGACAAGACCACATTGACTCTGCCTCAAGGCTTTCAATCTGGATGAAATCAGGCAGGCGGGAAGTCAGTACCTACTATGTGCTTAGTTCTGAGCTTCAAAGATTCTCCATTTCCATGCTAATACTCAGGATCATAATACAGATTTAGAATTGGAAGGAAACTTGGAGGATGCTGACTGGTGATACTTACTTTACAGATAAGGAAACTGAGGGCCAGAGAGTTTAAATGACCTCCCCTAGGCCACATACATAGTGGGTGACAAGACAGAATCTGAATCCAGGTTCTCTGGTGTTCTTTCCACTGTACCACACTCACTCACATTTGTATACTCTTGCTTAAAAGAAATCTGATAAAACAAAGATCCTGGGGATAGCAGCAGACTTACTGGGGTGGGGGTGGGGTTAGGAAAAAAGCCACTGACTACTCCCTGTATGACTTTAGTCAAATCACTTAACCTCTGTGGCCTTCAGTTTCTTCATCTGAAGAATGACGGGTTTGGCTTAGATCATCTTTCTTTAAGGTCCCTTACAGTTCTTAACACTGTAATGCAAACAGATAAAGGAAGGGGTGATTATGCACTTTGCAGAAAGTTTGTACACTTTGGCACATTTAAAACAGGCCAATATATAGGAACATACCTACTGTGCAAAGTGAAGCCACCTATATGTACTGGGCTCTGCTGAATGTGGATGGTTTCATGGAGGCAGGAATGCCAGCCAATGATGTTGAAAAATATGCCCAGATATGACAGAAGGGAAATTCCTTGTTTTCTCAGCTGCATGCTTGGCTATTTTTGGTACGTCTAGGTCTTGTGTTACAAATATCAACCTTACTTCAAGAGACACCGCAAAGACTTTGTGTTCCTGGGCAGAAAGGGAAAGCTTTCTTTGGAGTTTCCTCTAGCTTAACACTCCTGGGCACTGATGGAATTATCAGGGTACTCTGGGAATTTGACAAGTCTATGGTTTCCCTTTCATTTCCCCAACCATTAATTACTGACTTTATTGCTTCTTCCCATGGTTTTGACTTAGTGACTGCTTTCCCTGAAAGCTCCTGATTCTCTGTAGGCTGCCTCTTTGATATACAGACAGGAACCACTGAAAGTTAGAATTGGAATGGATATTAAGACATAGACCATCAGAGCTGGAAGGCACCTTAAGGAGGAGCTGAAGGACCCACAGCTAGGACTAGCATCCAGAATTTTGGATAGCCGAGGCAGTAATCTTTTCACTATACCATCCCTGATATTCACTTACTGATGGAGAGCCTCTTCTTTCTGCTGATCTGGCTGCAAAATGATTGGCAAACCCAAGGACACAAGCAAAGTAAATGGGCTTCTTATCCTGATAACCAGAAAATGAATTACTATCTTAGAAGGCAAAAAAAGACAGAGAGCTCCATCTTCATGATTTCTTGCAGTACCCAGCCAACTGCTTAATGATGGTAAATGGAGATTTGTAGTCAATTTATTAACCACCAGAAATGGGCTTGGAATGGAAATGGTCAGACACCAAGCTTTTTCCAGCATGGGCATGGCCTGCCCATTTCTCTGCTGGAGGTTTTTCATTAGAATGTGAAAATCTTCTGAATTCTGAAGTCTCAATGCATAGATTCATAAACCTGTACCACATGCAAGTCCTTACAAACTGGAAAAAAAAAAAAACCAAATCTTTCCAGGCAGGACCGAACAACCAGTCAATTTAGGCACGAGCTGAGCTAAGTGGCTGATCTTTTTACTATCTAACCTCATGATTCTGGTGACCTCACCATCTTCTATCTCTCTTCCAGCAAATATTACTGGAAAAGTCACTGCAGACTTGATCCACTATAAATTCACACAATATAGCTTCAAGTAGGCCTTCCTAATTAGATGGAAAATCATTTCTTTACCTCTCATAGGCCCCTACTACGCTTACCACAGCAGCTGTTTCAAAACTCTCTATCCTCAGCCTCCTAAGTCTACCCCCACAAAGGGCCTCACCTCCTACTTTGATGAAACTGATGCCATTCATCTGACCCTCCACATCCTTCCTCCTCCAAAACTCAGAACCTCTCTGTATCTTCACCTACCATCCCTTCCTCATTGGCTTCAATCTCAGAGAGTGAGGCAGTCTTCTTCTCTGCTGAGGCTAGTCCCTCGGTTTGTGCATTTGATTCCACAACCACTCTTTGATCTCCTCTAGGACCCTGCTCCATGGGTGTATATGTATGTGTACAAATAGGCAGATATATGTGAGTATGTCTATATATGGGGATACGTACATATATCCACACCTATCGATATGTACATACATATGTTAGTTCCTTCCCCAGTGCCTACAAACATGTTCGAGATTCTCCTGTTCTTTAAAAAAAACATAATTTGACCTTGCTGTATATCGCTTCCCTATCACTGTTAAACTTCTAGAAAGAATAGTTATCGTCAGTGGAAAAAGTCAGTGCTTTTTCCTTTCTTACTCTTTGCAATCTCACTTCTGCTGGCACTCCTCTATTGAAACTGCTCTCTCCAAGGTCATCAATGACCTCTTGGTCTCCAAATGCAATGTACTTTTATTTTAATGGATAAAAATCTGAGGGTTTTAATATACTGAAAGCTCAATACTGAGACAACAGCATGTCATTAGGGTGACCAAAAATAAGGTAATAACAATCAGGTGTTTTGTTTGTTCAGTCATGCCCAACTCTTCATGACCCTGTGGACCATACTGTCCATGGAGTTTTCTTGGCAAAGATACCAGAGTGGTTTGCTATTTCCTTCTCCAGTGGATTAAGACACAGAGGTCAAATGACTTGCTCAGGGTCACACAGCCAGTGTCCAAGGCTAGATTTGAACAGTCATAGGTCAACATTATCACACAATCCAAAACAGTGGGAAGATTCTTAGATGACATCCGTTCTAACCCATCTCTGACCAAAATGCCTGCTACAAAATCCTCACAAGGACTCAATATCTTTTGAAGATTTCCAAAGTTTACCTCCTGAGGCAGTCTATTCAATTTTTATATAGCTCTAATTTTAGGAACTATTTCTTTATATCAAGTTTAAACCTCTTTAAACTTCTAACAATTCATCCCAGACCTCCTCTCTACCCCCTACCAATATACCATGGTCAAGCAGAATAAATATGATTTTTCTACTATGCAAGAAATCATGTGAGGCAGCTAGGTGGCACAGTGAATAGAGCACTAGGCCTGGATTCAGGAAGATCAGAGTTCAAATCCTACCTCAGACACTAGCGATGTGGCTCTTGCCAAGTTAACCATCCTCTGTCTGCCTCAATTACCGTAACTGTAAAATAAGGATAATAACAGCACCCACCCCAGTGTTGCCATGAGTCTCAAATTATATGATATCTGCAAAGCACTTAACACAGTGCCTGGCACACAGCATGCTCTCTATAAATGCTTATTCCCTTGCCCGCCAAATCCCTTTTCTGAGAATCTTTGGAAAATCCAAAGACGTTACTATGTCTCCTAGTCTTTTCTTCTTCCAGGCAAATTTTTCCACTTCCTTTAACTTGTATGGCACATTTTCTAGTCCTTTCATCATCCTTTCACCTTCTTTTGAATACACTCCAGTTGTCTTTCTTCAAATGTTGTGCCCAGAAGAAAGCTCAGTAAATGAAATACTAGATATGATCTGAATATGGCAGAATATAATGGCACTATTACTTCCTATAATAATAATAATCAGTTATATTTATACAGCATTTTAAAGTTTGCAAAGTGCTTTACATTCAGTGTACTTTTTTAAGTCTGCATTTTCTTTGCCTTTTTTTCTTCCATATTTCACACAATGCAATTGCTCCTTATAGATCCCCTCTCTTCTCTTAGCTGCCATGCCATTCCTTTCTCTTAGTTCTCCTAACTGCATGATCTATTCTTTTGCTGGTTTGTCATTAGCCTTCTACATGCATGTGTCCCATAAGGCCCTGGCTTAGATATTTTCCTCTTCTCCCTTTATGTTATCCACCTGTAATACTGTCTAATTGCATGGTTTCAGTCAACACAATATTCAGACAACCACAAAAATCTATATAAATACTCTGAATCCATACACTAAGTCCTAGTCTTGCATCTACAAATGACTACTGGCTATTTCCATCTGCACTGACTTGCTGGCATCTAAAACTCAGTATGTCCTCAAATGAACTAATTTTATCATCTTTCTCCCCAAATCTTCCCTCCCTTCCAACTTTCTTAATGCTATTGTTGGCACCAGCTAGCCTTGAAATCCCAGAGTCATCTTTGACTCAGCTTTCTTTTACCAATCCTCATCTCTTGATCAGAAAATGTCTCCCATCAATTGGTTGCCAAGTTCAGTTGAGTCTTCCTCCACAATATTTCTTATACCCATTCTCATCCTTTCTACACACATGATTACCACTATATTTCTGCCTGCCATCACTTCTCACCTGAACCATTATAATAAATTCCTAACTAGTCTCCCAGCTAGCTACTTGGTAGCATTGCTGCTGCATAGGAAGTCAGTACCATGGCCAGCAGTAACAGCACAGCCAAGAACAGCTAACTCATTCAGCACTGAGGTATGGGAAAGCAGAGGACCAAGTGAGGCTCAGAGGCATCAGCATTACTTCTGAGCATCTCCACCCATTTCCTTACCATTAGTTGTAGATGAGATATTTGAGGACGAGGTATTATATTTAACTCTGTACCAGCAGATTTCACCAAACTACCTTACTTTTGTGCCTTCTGGTGACTTGGATTGCTCACAGAGCAAACCTCTGATTCCAGAAAACCAAAATTCTTAGTCTGGAACTCAGGGTCTTTCACAGTCTGGCTCCAAACTACTACCCTTTGCATTTCAGCTCAACTATACAACTAATTACTCCTTATTTCATCTTGAACTTAATTCCTTGCATTTGCATAAGCCACCTCTCAGGACTGGAGTATACTTCTTCATTCTCTTGGTCTATTAAAATCCTTTTCTTCCTTCAAAGTCCAATTTAGGTGCCACCCTCTTCCTTTTAGAATAAAAGATCCTTGAGGGTAGTTGTGGTGATTCCTTCCTTTATATCCTCAATACCTCTATATAATAGATGGCTTAATAAACTGGGTTTAACTGATTTACCTAGAAACGTCCAGTCTATGTACTTTGAACTCTGACTCCAAAAAGTTAGGAAGGTGGCAGCTATTTTGAGATAAAAAAAAATGTCAAGTTCAAAGTTTCCCAACTGAGTTAATTTCTAAAGATAAAGCTTCTTATGAAGTACTACAGACTTACCTGTGGCAAGAAATTCATTATTAGTAAGAGAAGGAAAAAGCCAGAGTGTACCCTGACATGTCACATGGCATGACTAGTAGACTGTGACTGAGGAGTCCAAGGTCTGTGCCCTAGCTCTAGGAATACGTGCTGTGTGCCCAGGCACCAGTCATTTAACTACTCTGAACCCTGGCTTCCTCACTTGTAAAAAGATCAAACTTGTGTTATCTATAAGAACTGTCATATACAACACATTTCATAAAATGCTAAAGTGCTACAGAAATAGGAGCCATTGTTGCTTATATTGTTGTTGTTTTTCTCTAGTCAACAAGTACTTACTATGTGCCAGAAACTATATGTACTAAGTACCAATGATACAATGAAAGGCAAAACCAATCTCTGCCCTCGAAGAGCTCACATTCTAACAGGTACAACATGTAAGCAACTATGTACACAGAAGATATCCAGACATGAATATATGTCGAATGGCAAACCAGAGGTAATCGCAGAGGGAAAGCACTGGCGTGGAGAAGAGGGGAAGGCACACCTGGGAAAGGTTCTTTGAAGAAGGTAGGATTTGAGCTGAGTCTTGAAGAAAACCAGGAGGCATAGGGGAGGAAGGAGAGCCTTCCAGGCATCATGAACAGCCAATGAAAATGCAGAATCAGGAGAGTCTCAGGTGTTAGGAACAGTAAGAAAGTCAGTGTCACTAGGGTCACAGAGAGTTTGGGGATGGGGGTAAAGTGTAAGAAGACTGGGAAAGTAGGACAGGGTCAAGTTGTGAAGGGGCTTTAGCAGCCAGAGGATTTGATATTTGGCCTTGGAGGTAACAGGGGGCCACTGGAGTTTACTGAGTACAGGAGGAACGTGGTGAGATGAGAGCTTTGGGAAGATCACTTTGGCAGCTGAGTACAGGATGGACTGGAGTGAGGAAAGATCTGAGGTACAGATGCCAACCAGAAGACTACTGAAATAATGCAGGTGTGATTAAAACAAAATCTAGGATAAAATCACCCCCCAAACCAGCAAATCAAAGTTCTCAGGGAGCACTCACCAACGTATGAAGCTGCCTTTTAACTTTTCTCTGCTTACAAAGGGAAGGGGTTTTGTTGGTGCTGCTGTGTCCCCCTCAGGTATGGTCCTGGTTTGCTGACACTGGATCAACTTAAGCCTACCATCCCCTGAGCTACCCAGGAAATCTGAAGTTCTTTTTCCCATAAGGCCTTCCTAGACCAACCCCGTACCCACTATTGTCCCTTCCCCCAACTATAATAGACAACTGTCTATACATGTAGGCTCTTACTTCATGCAGGGCTCCCTCATATAGGTGGTTTTTAAACTTTTCATGTTTCTGTCCTATCTTTCCAAGAGATGCTACAGCAGTTAGTTCTCCAACAGAAAGGTCTCTGAATGGAGGCTTAGGTTATCAAATGCTGGGGACACTACAGACTGGATTCATGTTTTAACTGTGTGATTTGATCTCTGAGGTTCCTCCCAGCTGTGGGATTCTATGGTTCTATAATATCCTACTTTACAGTTATGATTACATATACACACACACTCTATATACACACATATATGTATGTACATATGTTGTGTGTGTGTTTATAAATCATATTTCCTTTTTAGATTTTAGATTATTGAGGAGATTGAATTATTTGAGAAAAAAGAGGATTAAAGCAGAGGGAAGACCTTTGCTTGCAGTGGATGAGATGATTACAAATGACAATGAGAGAAGGCAGAGCTGCTCAATTTTTATTTTGTTTCCTCTGCAAAGAAAAATGACCTTTACACTGGAAATGACAATAAAAATGACTAACGGAGAGGGGATACGCAACATAAGTAAAGAGACAGCAAGAAAACACTTGGCTGCTTTTGATGAATTCAAATCACCTGACCCAGGTGAACTACTCCCTTGTGTCACGATGTGATTACAAGAGCGCTTCTCAGTGATGAGTGAAAGATTATGGAAAATGAGAGATGCCACCAGACTGGAAAAGGGCAAATATGATTCTGATTGTCAAAGAAGGGAAGAGAACAGAGTCTAAAAACTGTAGGCCACTAGGTTTAACTTAGATTCCTAGGAAAATTTCTAGAAAGAATCATTAAAGACATGTTTGTCAAATGTCTAGAAAGGGAATCAATGACTACAAAGAGCAAGTATGGTTTCTTTAAGAACAGGTTGTGCTAGGCTGACTTCATTTCCTTTTTTGACAGGATTACTAAACTAGTAAATGAAGGAAAGGCTGTGGATATAACTTACCTAGATTTCAGCAAAGCTTTCAATAAAGTTTCTCAATTTATTCTTGTGGATAAGATGGAGAGATGTAAATAATACAATCAGAAGAATTCAGAAGTGGTTGGATGGATGGTGTCAAAAAGTAGTTGTTAATGGATCAGCATCAGGGGGGCCAGTGGAGGGCTCTGGGCTATTAACATTTTTATATCAGTGACTTGGATAAAGGCATAAATGGTGTGCTCATCATCTGCTGATGACTCAAAGCTGAGAGATATAGCTAAAGTGCTGGATGATAGTGTCAATCCAAAAGGATCTTGACAGGCTGAATCTAATAAAATGAAATTCAATTGGGATAAATGCAAAGTCTTACACTTAGATACATAAGATCAACTCCATAAATATAAGACAGAGGAGATATGAAGAGACAGCAGTTATTCTAATAAAGATTTAGAGGTTTTAAGAGCTAGAAACAATGAATCACCATTATGATGTTGCTGCCAAAAAAAACCCCTTATGCGACCTAGGACTTCATTAGGTGCACCAGTCATAACCTTCTATTGGAAAGAAGAGGGATATGATGATCCTACTGTACCCTGTGCTGGTCAGACCTCCTCCAGAGTGTTATATACAGTTCTAGGCACCATGGTTTGGTAGGACAATGAGAAGCTGGAGAGGTCCAGAGGAGGGCAGCCAGGAGAGCAACGGGTGTCTATTGAGTTCATGACCTAAGAAAGTCAGCTGAAGGAACTGGGCATGTTTAGCCTGAAGAAAAAAAAGACTCAGGAGGAATGTAAGTGCTGTGTTCAAGGATGTGACGGGCTGTCCTGTGGAAAGGGCACTGGACTACTCCATTTGGCCCTATGGGGCAGAACCAGGGTGAAAGCTGTAAATGGGCAAAGTTAGACTGGATGTCAGGAAAACAACTTCTAACGATGAGAGCTTTCTGAAAGCGAAGTGGGCTGCTTTAAGAGATGATGAGGTCCTCATCTTTGGAGGTCTTCAGGGAGAAACTGGAATAACCAACTTTGATTATGTTATAATGGGAATTGTTTAGTGTGTGGGTTTGACTAGATGCCCCCGAAGTTGCTTCACACCCTCAAATTCTGTGATTCTGACGAATGACTGGGATGATCAGGAAATGTTTCATGGAAAGGGTGGCATATAACATGAAGAAAAGGCTTCTGAGGGGTGAGGGGGAAGAGGAACTGCATTCAGAAATAGGGAAGAATCTACATAAATGCACCAAAGACCACGGTGGATGTTGAGTCCAGGGAATAGCCAGTAGCCCAGTTTGACTGAAACATCGAGATCCTGGTGGGAAACAGTATGAAATAAAGCTAGAAAGATAAGCAGAGAGGAACAAATGTCAACCTGGAGTGTCTGTATTTTATCCTAGGGGTAATGGGGAGCAAATGAAGGTTTTGAAACATAGACTTGCACGAGGACAATTAATAAAATTTGTTGAATAAAATTCTGGTCCCATATTTCTCGTCTTCCTCAAAATATCCTGAGTACCCACTCTGTACAGGGTATTGTGCCAATAGAGAAAAGACCAAGATCTGGTCCACGCTCTCAAACGGCTTCTAGTCTAGGTGGGGAGATGAGGGAGGGAGGGGAAGGACAAGGAAAAGTTAAATAATAATGAGATTTAAGAAACATTTCAAGATAATAATTCACAAGGGAATACGGTGTAGTAGGGAGCAATAAAGAGCCAGGAGATCAAAGTTTCAGCTCTGCTCCTCCTACCTCACTTGACCATGGCTGGGCAAGTGACAACCTATCTGGGCCTTGCTTTGTTTTCTACAAAAGGGAGTACTGGTATAAGTCAACTACACCATCCTCATGGAAGATCTCATCCCTTGAATTCCATTATTATGCTCTCTCCCAACCTCATCCTCCTTGTCCTGGCTATAAATAAGGGTGTCACAAAAGTTTTCTCTTCTGTTGTCTCTTTCTGTTGGTGACATCTATTTCCAAGGTTTCCATGATCAATTCTATGTAGATGACTCTCAAATTTGTATGCAGCCCCAATTTCTCTCTTGAATGCCAGTCCTGCATTGCTAACTGTTCACTTAGATGACTCATTGATACCAAAAATTCAATTAGTTCTGTCCAAAACAGAACTACTTCTCTTTTTCCCTACTACCAAATTTCTTTACTTCTGTTGAGGTTGCCAGCATCATTCCAGTCACCCAGTCTAGTCTGTAAACCCTAAAGAATTATCTATCTATTACATATAACACATCATCACCATCACATATCATCAGGGACAAGTGGTTATCCAACTCCTTATCAAAACACCTCAGTTCACGAGAACCCACTACCACCTCCTGGCGCAGCCCACTTCTGCACAGATTTCTAAGTTCTCCCTTATATCAAGCCTAAATCTATCTTCTTTTTCTCATCCCTCCTAGTTCTGGCCTCTGGGACCAAGCATTCCAATCCCTTGATGGTAACAGTTCTTTTTTATCTATTTTTTTATTAATTTATTTTGATTTATCAACAATCACTTCCATAAGCTTTTGAGTTTTAAATTTTTCTCCTCCTTCCTCCTTCCTCCTTCCCCCTCCCTCCCCAAGATGGCATGCAATCTGATCTACACAGACATTCCTATTAAACATATTTTCACATTAGTGATGTTGTAAGGAAGAATTAGAACCAATAGGAGGAACCACCAGAAAGAGGAAACAAAACAGAAGAAAAAAAATAGCAAATAGTATGCTTCAATCTGCATTCAAACTCCACAGTTCTTTCTTTGGATGTGGATAACATTTTCCATCATGAGATCTTTGGAGATGTCCCAGATCCTTGCACTGCTGAGAAGGGCTAAGTCTATCAGTGTTAGTCATCATACAACATGGCTATTACTGTGTATAATGTTCTCCTGGTTCTGCTCACTTCACTCAGTATCAGTCTATACAAGTCTTTCCAGGTTTTTCTGAAGTCTGCTTGCTCATCATTTCTTACAGCACAATAGCATTCCATTCCATTCCATTCATATATCACAACTTGTTCAGCCACTCCAATTGATGGGCGTTCCCTCAATTTCCAATTCTTCGCCACCACAAAAAGAGCTACTATAAATATTTTTGTACATGTGGGCCCTTTTTCCATTTGTATGATCTCTTTGGGATACAGCCCCAGAAGTGCTATTGCTGAAGGATATGCACAGTTTTATAGCCCTTCAGGCATACTTTCAAATTACTCTCCAAAATGGTTGGATCATTTCACAACTCCAACAATGCATTAGTGTTCCAATTTTCCCACATCTTCTCCAATATTTATGATTGTAACAGTTCTTGAAGTAGACAATGATCACGCTCCCCCTACAGTCTTGTCTTCTTCAAATTCAATACCTTCATTCCTTCAAGCAATACTCAAATGACATGATCTCTAATCTCTAAACATTCAGCTTTCCAAATATGCAAAAGGCACATTACTTCAGAAGGATAAGAGGAGAAAATACCAATTTTGTTCTTGCCTTTCCTAATTTTCAGACGTCTAGAATAACTGGAGGTTAAGAAAGAGTGAGTAGTGTTGGCTCTTTTAAAAAGAAGGGTATTACAAAGGAAGTAATTTATTAGTCCTTTCCTTCAGTGACAAGTGAATGAATACTTCAAAAAGTTATAATTATTATAATCAGGTGTTTTGTGCAAATGAGACAATCACAGTGATGCACCAAGTTGAAAATCAAAGATTAAATTAAAACCTACTATGTTCAAACAAGACACGTTGGATTTGCATGAGTTGATGATAACTGAATAGTGTTTTTGAAAAAACTCTAATTAAAAACAAACAAACAAACAAATGAACACAAATAATTAAACTTCTTACCTATAAAATGCTAAGGGAGCCCATGCACAGGGCACAAGTCCTCTTAAATATTTCAAGACTATTTTCTTCATATGATTTAATTCTATGACATCAAATTGCAGTTTTATTTTTCCAAGTACATGGCTTATGTAGTCCACTGGTAACATCCTGTTTGGGCTATCTGCACTTGCAGCATAAATTCAAATAAACTGCTTTGGGAAATTTTCAGAATTACCAAGGGAGGCTGCATAAAATGCAGAGGCAACACTTTTGAAACCAACCCAGAGATATTCTTTCCAAGCCAAAATTTACCATTTACCCAGGAGAAGCAATTGTAGTTTTAAAAAAAATCCTATTTTCCAAAGCAGACTGACTACTTAAATATATTGACAAGGTGCTATTATGTTTATTCTCCTAGCCAGCAAAAAAAAAAATCTCAAAATTTAACAGCCAATGAAGAACAAAAAAATTACTCCTCTCATCTACTTCGGCCTTTATTCTGCCAAGAATGATCAAACTACTCAGGCTGACTCAAGCTATCCAGTGATACATATACACATCGAATAGAACAGAATAGAATAGAACAAATGCTTAGAGTTGGATGAGGCATCAGAGATGGTCTAGTCAAACCTTTTCATCTTACAGAGGGGGCCGCTGAGCGCAGAGAGAAAGAAAAGGCAGCTTCCCCAAGGTCTCCCAACTGGGTGATGGCTGAGCTGAGTCTTGAAATGAGGTTTTCTGACTCCCCGGCCAGCGCTCTGTGTCCCAAAGCAGAAGCAGCAGTGACGCGCCGTCACCAGCCCACACATTCCGAGGTCAGAGTCCAGTTCTTAGCCAGCTGCTCATGCAGCTTGCCTGCACCTACTCATCTGGCATTTCAGCACTGGTCTGCTCATTAATAGGGCTATCAGAGTAGGTGGACTCCTCCATGGTGTGATACAATGGCACGCCCCAAAAAAGTTGTTCTCCCCCCAAAACTAACCTTTCTACCAGTCCTGTCCTGGTATCTGACATTTCATTAGAATCCTTCTTTGTTGGTTCAGGTATTGTCTCTAGGAAATCCCTCTTAAAATTGGTAAATGTGTTCATGGGGAGGCAAAACAAATTAATTTATTGTCACTTAATACCTTAATGTGGTATCACTATCAGAAACACATCCACAGCAAAAGCCCTGAACATATGGGAGGAAGGAGAGGTGCATTTGATGGAGGCATGGGAGAGAAGTGGAGAATCTCAGCATTTCCAGGCTGCCAGGCTTACTGCGGTGAGGTGTTTGGGGCCACCACCAGGGATCTTCAGGGATTAGCAGAGCAAAAGTCAATTCTGAATTAGAAAGGACACTGAACTAGTAGTCAGAAGACCTGGATTCTGAGAACTAGTTCTGCATCCAGTTAGCCAGTCCTAAAACTTTTGGCAATTCACTTTCCCTATATGAGTTTCATTTTTCTTACCTGTAAACCAAAGAGGTTAGCCCAGCAGACCTCTAAGATCCCTTGCAGCTTTGACATTCAATGTTTTAAAATTTTACATTCTAAGAACTCTTTCAAGTTCATAGGTTCTATTTATCATTCTGTATTCTAACACAATTTCCAGATTTGACATTCTAGGATTCACTGAAATGTAAATTTATGAGTATCAGTCCTGACCACTAATTAACACTAAAATCTGCCCCTAGCTTAAGGCAGTTTGGGAGATATTTGTCCAAATTTGGAAGGAAGCAGAATCACAGGCATATGTGTCTTCCCCTGCAGTCGAATCCTCATTGCTAGGTCTAAACCTCCTGCTTTGCAAAAGCATTTCAGAAGAACCTAGCTGGTGCTAAACTTGATGCTTGTTTTGACTGTGACTGAAGTCAGGCTCACTCTAACAATAACCAAAAAAATATCCAGTGTTATTGGTGTTTGTAATCTCTGAAGAAGCATACAATCCTAACATGGGCTCATGTTTGCCTGTGTGGTGTCACAATGGGAAAAAATTTCAGTGTGACTGTGTTTTCAAAGATGTAAAAGATCCTAGACCAGTTTTGCTGTCTATCTGGGCTGAGTTCTTCACCCCTTCCTTTCCCCTGGTCACAATACAGGGACAAGCCACTTGAGGCAGTCACAGAAAGATGACTATTGCTGCCACAGCCCAGGGAAACAATGTGACAGCAGAGAATCTGCAGGAACGTTACCTCCCCTCCAGCCCCACAGCTGATCCTGATCATTTCTGTCTTGGAGGTGGACCAAGGCCAAAGGGCTAACGTAGAATTCCTTAGCCTTGGGGGTAAGGGCTTCTACTAAGGAGGACCTCTTCCAACACCTCACCAGAGAACAGGGGTGAACCTAGGTTCTCAAAAGCAATGGCAGTGCATAAGCCCTGGTGGGTTCTACCAACCTGAAAAGTCTTTTAGTATGGACATTATGGTAGACCATGCTATCAGGGTACAAACCTTGGTAGGTTGGAGGAGATTCACCATCAGAAGGCTAACCCCTAGGTGAGAAATTTTTTTGGTCATATTAATTCATGAATTTTTTTTCTATTAAGCTATGAAGGGAGCATTACACTGATGAACTCATCGATGTCTAAAAATATTATCAGAAGGCCATTTACTGAGGAAAGACTTCCAATATCTTCTCTGACCTCACAAAAGCATCTCCTGTGTCCCTATTGTCTGTACGCTCTATCACCAAGGATCTGTTAGCTCAAATATGATTCATATAGGTTGCAGATTGGCTAGGGAAGAGAAACATTCCTGGCAGGAAGAACAGTATGGTATACAAGCAGCAAGATATAACGGCAAAAAAAACCCAATAGATTTGGAGTCAGGAGACTCAAATTTGAATGCCTAAGTTGCTATTTACTGGTGGTATAGTCTTGGTAAGTCGATCTCTCTGGGCCTGAGTTTCCTCATCTCTGATATCATGCGCCTAAATGTTCTCTAAGATTTCTCCCAGTTCTGTCTTTTTTTTTTTTTGTGTGAGGCAATTGGGGTTAAGTGACTTGCCCCAAGTCACATAGCTTGTAAGTGTTATGTGTCTGAGGCCGCATTTGAACTCAGGTCCTCCTGACTCCAGGGCCAGCACTCTATCCACTGCGCCTCCTAACTGCCCCCCAGCTCCATCTTTTGATTCCATGTAGCGGAAGCTAGAGATTCAGGCAAACTAAGCGTTGCACTCATATTCATGGAAAAATTAAAAGAACCACAGGAAGGGTTCCAGCATGTTGGGTAGATCTTCTATAGGAGATAGATAGATGAACAGCTATGCACAAGGACTCCACAGGATGAGAAAGTATGGGTGGTTTTTTGCATTGAGGGAGAGACCATCCATGATGATGACATCAGGGATCCATTAAAGTACGTATAATTTCACTCTCTCCTCACCTTTTTCCCACAAAAGGCAGACACAGTTAAGTGGCACAATGAATAGAGTACTGGACTTTGAAGACCTGAATTCAAAGCCTGCCTCAGAAACATTACTAATAGTCCCTACCTTACAGGGTAGAAATGAAAATTAAATGAGATAGTATTTGTAAATCTCACTCTAAACCTAAAGTGCTACCTAAATGCTGGTTGTAATAATAATGATGATGGTAAGAGCCCACTCGGACAACATCCTCCTTACAGCTTGCAAGGGGCACAGTGGGGCCCTAGGCATGGGTGACTGACTGCCAGAATTGGCAGGTGGGGAGGAGGGAAAGGCAGGAGGACTGTCCAACCATTTTCAGTTTTCAGTAAGACTTCAGTTGCCATTGCAGCCAGGTTCCCTATCCTTCATCAACCTCTATATCCATTAAATCTTATCAATTTTTTCCTGGGAATTTATCTCCTTAGAGGATGGTAACGTCCTCAAGAACAAGAATTACATCTAACTCTTTTTTCTATCATTCACAGGGAATATAGCCTTTCACATAGCAGGTGCTGGATGCCCTCTAAGAGTCTGTTATTTAATTAGCTAGACCAGACTCTAATTCAAGTTAAGTGACATTGCTATATGATGAGCTAATACTAATGACAGTTCTCATTTATATGGATCTTTACAGTTTACAAAGCATGGTCCTCAAAATATCTCTCTGGGAGGTAGGTAGAAGAGGTATTATTTGCCCACTTGACAGATAAGGAAACTGAAAGCTCAGAGAGGTAAAAGAACTTGTCCAACATCACACAGCTGGTAAATGACAAAGCAAGGTTTTAAATCCAACTTGACTGCAAGTTCGGTATTTCTCCCACCACATTCTGCTCAATGATATGAACAGGACCTAGAGGATTAGAAAATCCAAGAGCCCCAAGGTCTACATGGGCACTGAGTAGCTGGGGTGGCTCTCAGTCCCCTTGGGGGGACTCTGTAGGAAGGGGTGCTGGGATGCCCTGATCCTGATGCTAACTTGGGACACGGCTGACTCTGGCTCCCTGTCATCTCTGACATTTCTAATACTACCTTATGCAGAGATTGTTTTATAGTTTACAAAGCGCCTTCCCTCACAACAACTATTTGATACAGCCAACAAAAGAACCCCTGAATCTCTCCTGAGATGGTGAGGTTGTATGGCGAGTGCAAAGAACACTCACCTGCCAATCAGAGGACATGAAAATGACTCACAGGGCAAGTTCCTTCCTCTCCCTAGTGATCAATTTCCTCACAGCCAAGATTAAGATATTCTGAACATGTGCTTAATAGTCTGTGGTCCCTTCCATCTCTAATGAACTATGAACATTATGGTTACAGCTGTCTCAAGAAGAATACTATATGTTTATAAATAGTAGACCTTAAAGATAATCCAGTCCAACCCTGTCATTTTACAAATGAAGAGACTGAGGCTCAAAGAGGTTGAAGTGACAGACCAGAACTCAAACTCAAGTCTTCCTTTTCATTTCTTTCATATGTAAAATGAATCCAAGCAGACTAGGTATTTTAAAGCTTCAGGGTGAAATCTTTTAGCTAAAATCATACTTTATGTATGTTTCTATGTAGTGCTTTCCACTATTACTGATAATACTCAGTAATGCTACTGTAACAAGAAGCAAACCCTGAAGCCCTCACTGGGTCTGTTCTTTCAAAGAACAGCCATCATCTTAAGAGTTTGTACTTCACACTGCTTCCTACTTATTTAGTGATTGGGAATAGGGAGAGACAGATAAAGTAGAGACAGTGACAATGGCACCCAGTCCACAAGAGGGTTCATGAATTACCATCATCATTTTGGGATGGCAGGAACCAGGTGCCTTCCAAGGAAACTAGGCCTTACCAGGAAATGCCCAATGAACTAACATCATGGCAACTGTGGTTCTTGAAAAGGCCTGGGGGGCCAGCCTCCCCTCTCTCCCGCCTCCATCTTTATTCAAGAAGCTATTTTTCTCAAAGAGTGCTTCTATTTACAACTCCAATAGAGTAGGCTAGCCTTACACATTCAAATGAAAGCTCTAAATTCACAGGAGGCACCCTTTGAGAGAAAGAAGGGGATGCCTGGCTCTTTTATTGCCAAATAGATCCAAATACAGTAGTAAGGCTGTTTATTGAGTACATCCTTCAATTTTTCCCATGGTCTTTTTGCTCCTTGTAAGACAGAATTCTATTATGAGAAACCTAATTAATACCTATAACTGTATGCTAATGAAATGAATTTCACCAAGGCCAGATGGGTTGTACCTTCAGAATGGCACAATGGTACCTTCAGAATGGTACCTTCTTTTATGGCACAATGTGATAGTATTTACTGCATTTAACCTAAATAAGATTGTAAAAGAGCAGCTTTTGTCAACTGAGATTTCTCAAGAATCTACTTATGAGTAGCAGAAATAAGGATGGAGCTGTAACTTGCAGTACAAATATTGGTGCTGTATACAACAAAAGATAATCAGGTTATGAAACTGTAGTCCATGAAATTCATTTATGTGGAACCTTGGGCTGGAAAAAAAACTCCATCTTTCCTATGTTAATGAGACGGATCAGGCTGGCCTGCAGTACTCTCAACAGTGAACTCTAATTTGGATGTCTCCAACTGAAGACTGCTCATATGTTTACAATACTTAAAGCTTAAAAATTTTTTTATAAACAAATCCATCAACAAAAATCAAATAAACATAAAAATAAGGAATAAAATTTTAAATAAACCCTTGGCATTTGACAAAGAATAATCAAGCAAATGAAGAGATCAGTAATAAGATGTGTGGGCAGCTAGGTGGTGGGCTGGACAGAGCACTGGGGCCTAGAGTCAGGAAAGCCTGACTTCAAAACTGGCCTTAAGACACCTCTGAGCTGTGTGACCCTGGACAAGTCATTTAACCCTGTTTGCCTCAATTTCTTCACCTGCAAAATAAGCTGAAGAAGGAAATGGCAAACCACTCCAGCTTTGCCAGGAAAACCCCAAATAGGGTCACGAAGAGTCAGACACGACTGAAACAACTCAACAACAACAATAAGACATGCATTTGCTTTGTGTCTCTAAATCTATCTGAAGTTCTATCACTATTGCCTTCATTTTTCTTTGTTCCTTCCTTTCTTTCTCATATAGCTGTACTCAATGTGGACGAACCTCTGGTCTGCTGATCTCACTTTGCCTCACTTCTGACAGGTCTTTCTGTATTTTTCAAAACTGTCATTTTTTGTTGCTGTGCCATTCTATTATACTGATAAAATATAATTTATATAGTCATCTCCAAATTATGGATATAAAGATTATATCCATTTTTTTTGCTATTACACATAGAGTAGCTATAAATATTTTGATATAAGTCCTTTTTTCTTTTTAATGGTATTTTTTGGATAGAGTCTTAGCAATGGATCATGGCTTTGTGACAATATGTACTGCCTTACTGTTCTCCAAGAAGTTTGCACTGGTGCATATGTAAATATCTATGTATATAAAAGATACATATAGAGTAAATGAAAGGCAAACCCAGAGAAGAGGCAGGGGCAGGACTAAAAAAGGCCTTCTATAGGAAGTGGACAGAGGTGAGGAGGGAAAGTATTCTAGGGATGGGAAAAGGCAGAGTGAAGAGAGAGATAGTATCATGTGCTAGGAGAACAGCAAGAAGGCCAATGTCACTGAGTTGTAGAGTTAGTGGAGGTGAATAAAGTGTAAGAAAACAGGAAAATTAGGAACAGGTCAGGTTATGTGAGGCTTTAAAAGACAAAAGATTTTATATTTGATGCTGATGGTAATAGGGAGTCACTGCAGTTTAGTGAATGGGGGAATAGCATGTTTAGACCTGGGCTTGAGAAAGAAGACTTGGGCAGTTGAATAGAGGATGGTCTGGGAAGAGACTGGAAGCAGGGAGGCCATCTGGAGGTATTGCAATAGTCCAGGCATGAGGTGATGAGGGCCTGCACCAGTAGGGTATGATATTGATGTAGTTTTTTTTTCTTGATTTGCATTTCTATGATTATTAAGGAATTTGAGCATCTTTTCATGAAGTTATTAACAGTCTGTATTTCCTTCTAAAATTGTTCTTGTTTTCTGATCGTTGCTCCCCTGTGGAGTATGTTTATGTTGATAGATGTGTTTGACTTCTTTATAGATTTTACATCTTTTCTTTTGGTTTTATAAATATTGCTTGCATCTGAATTTTATCAAACCTTGTGATTTTCATCTGCAATAATTTTTACTTATTTAATAAAAAAGGGTCCCTAACTGTTCATGGTTGAAACAAATACGTTATTCCTTTTTAATATATTCTTTAATTTTTCTTAATTTTTTTTTGGCTTTTTAGTGAGGCAATTGGGGTTAAGTGACTTGCCCACGGTCACACCGCTAGTAAGTGTCAAGTGTCAGGCCAGATTTGAACTTGGGTCCTCCTGACTCCAAGGCTAGCGCTCTATCCACTGTGCTACCTAGCTGCCCCTTATATTCTTTAAATTTAAAAGATATTTAGATCACTGATCCAGAGTTGACTGGTCAAACATTTTCCCTCTCTGCAGTTTGTCAATCTTCCCTATTTCCCAACAACTTTTACTCAACAGTGATTGAATTGCCCCATCTTTTTTAAATCATGGCATTAACAAATACTAACTTCTAATGTGCAGGGTGTCCCAAAAATCTTAGTGCAGTTTAAAGCTTCAATAATGAAAGACTGTATTAAGATTTGGGGACCCTCAGTAGACTGCCTTCTATTTCTGGGTTCTCTCTTGTGTTCAATTATACTATTCTATTTTTCCAGTGTCTGCTTTTAAAAATAAGATTTTGTTATATGTTTTGAAATCTAGAATAAGAACTCCTTTCTCAGTTTTTGTTTTTCTAGTTAGCTTGATTCTCTTGTCCACCTTTTTTTTATAAAGTTAAAAAAAAGAACACAACCTTACCCTACCCCCCCCCCAAAAAAAAGCTTTTGGTATGACTTTTCATATGACTTGACTTTTCATGAAGTAGTCAATCAGTGTTCTGACTGGTACTGTATTAAAACTGCACATTGATGAAGGTGTGAAAAAGAGGAAAAGCAGGCACAGCTGGTAGCCAATCAATCAATATTAAGCCCCTACTACATGCCAGACACTGTGCTAAGCCCTGGGGATACAAAGAAAGACAAAAACATGATGCCTGCCCTCAAGCAGCTCACATGACAGGGTGGAAGAAAGATTATATTTGTCTTGCTTGGCCCAGGGAGCAGACCTAGGAGGATTAGATGGAAGCAGTAGAGAGCCAGAGTTCAGATCACCGTGAGGAAAAAAATCAGAGTGATCCAGAAGCAAAATGAGCAGCCTCAGGAGGCGTGGAGCGTTCTGTCTTGGCTGGAAGCAGTGCAATGCCTGCTTGTCAGGGGGATTCTAGAGGGGAGGCCTGCTCAAGCAGAGCCTCTACTGGATCACGTCTGAGCTTTCTTCCAACTCAGAGTCAGTGATTTTTGTACTGTCTACTGCCACAAAGGGTTAAGGAAGACCGTTTCAGAAAGCATGTGAGGCAAATCTCTGTACAGATGAGAAATGCCAGACCTGGTCAGCATCAATGTTTTTAAAAATGTTCTGATCAGTATTAAATAATAGTGCCTCTTGATGGCATTCATCAAAACCAAGCTTTCTGCCTTTATCACGAAACTTCCGTGGGCTTTCAAGACCAGTTTCTGTCACCAAGAAAGCTGGAATTCATGAAGAGTTGCTGATTAATTTAAGCTGCTGATTCCAGGGTAGAAGAACCGTGTGGGAGGAGACTGCACCTAAGGAACATTTAAAGGTGACAGTTCCATCAGGTTTTGCCAAAAACACATTATGAATTTTAAAATTCCCCTTTCTCTATTACAACTAACTGATTTAGTTAAAAATGAACAGTTCAAAGAAGCCTGGACGACAAAATAACCAAAATTCTACTCTTTCTGGGGGCGGAATGCATCTTATCCAGTGGATCCCCTGCTAGGGCACAATAAAAATTGGCTGGGAAAGTGAAGGACAAAGGAAAAGCAAAGAAACATCTATCCTGCTAATAATATTGTCTAGAACTCCTATCCTCCTGACCGAGAGATGGAATTTGCCACGTGGGAGAAGAAACTCCTTTTTTCTAACAATCTAAACCCTTTAAGGATAATGAACCAAATGAGGACTTGAGGGTCTCTGAAGGGTCTTCATTATAAAGGAACTTTCCACTTATTCAGCTAAACAAAGGCAGAATTTGGGACCCTTTCCTACAAGGGGTCAATAAGTAGTAGAGTTAAAAAGGGATCTTAGAGATGATTTAGTAAAATCTCATTTTACAAATGAGAAAACTGAGGAACAGAAAATAGAAGTGACTTATCCAAAGTCACACAGATATTTAGTGTAAGAGCTGAGACTGGAACTAACCAAGGTCTCTCCACTTCTCAGGTGGTTGTGCACATGACAATAACAGTTTGTAAGGGCTTTGTTGTGAGGGGGATGTCCAGCCAAGAGACGAAGGGAGCAGAGGTTCTAGATCTTAAATCCTTCCAAGAAAAACAAATGAGTTCACCTTCTCTCTGGTTTGTGTAGTAAGCCATTAAAGTAAGACTGACTGAATAAGAAATAAACATAATGCTCCTGAGTCACCATTTCTCAGGCCCTTCCATCCTGAGGGAGGGTTCTTCAGTGGAGTCAAGTCAAATGCTGCAGTGTTCTTTTTTTTGCTTAAAATCGAAACAAAATACTACATGACAACATAAACATTACACACACACATGCACACACACACACACACACAGTGCTTGAAGAAAGGAAATAAGTGAGTGGGGGGGTGGCTCCCCACCAGAAGGAGTAAGAAATCCTAGGTTCCCCTTTTCCTGCCTTGGGTTTGTTTCTTTGGTGCACACGAAAAGCAGCTATCGGGTTCTGAGGATGGCGTGCTATAACCTGGGAAGTCAGGGACACTGTACTGCTTTCCACAAATTACTGGAAATGGCATGAAAAAATACCCAGCATAGGAAAGGGGGTTTGTGTTGCTGGTTTTGATTTTAAATCAAGAAACTCAGCTTTTGGCCCAATTTACAGTTTATATATTTTTAGAATTCAGTGGGCTACCAGGATACTTAATTATGTTTTTCCTGGCCAATATAGCCATAGACCTTTGCCTCACTAGGCCATCATAATCCAAAAGTAGACCAAAATCAGCTAAAAAACTCCTGGATAGTGCTGCTTACATAACACACACATACACACAAATATACATATACATATATATACAAATGTCAAAAAAGGCTATTTCTGCTGGGAGGCAATTGATGTCTATACCACATATTTTTGTATCTCCTTACATTCCTTCTGTCTAGAGGCAAATCTGCATCTTCCCAATAATATGTGGGATTACCGGGAACAATTTGCTCATTGTGTTCATGTACATGTGAGGTGGTTGCTCCTACAACAAAAAAAATCATTTAATCTAACAGTATATGTGTCATACTTTAGAGAGGGAGAGAACTCCCTCCTAAGGAAGAATTAGAGAAGGCTTCCCATTGGAAGTAACACATGAGTTGAGCCTTGAAGGAAGTGCATGTCAGGCTTGGGAGAGAGCCTGTACAAAGTTATGAAGATAAGAGATGGAATGTCAAGCTTGGAGAACAGCAAGTAGGCGGGTTTAGGTGAAATACAGATTGGGTGAAAGGTCTTAACTGGCAAATAGAAGGGTTTATATTTGAACCAAGAGGTGAAAGAGAGTCACAGAAGAGTCTTAAGCAGGAGTTACATGATCAGACATATTTTTACAAGATTATTTTGGCAGCTGTATTGAGCAAGGATTAGAGAGAAAAGATGGAACTAGAAGTTCCATTGGGAAGCATTTAAACAAAAATCCAGGAGAGTGATGTCTTGAACTAAGATAACAGCCATCTGAAAAAGACTTGTTTTGGAGGAAAAATCATTAAGACAACAGATAGGCTATCTAAGGGAGAGTGAAAGTCAAGGATGATTCCAAGGTTGAGAATCTGGAAGTCTCAAATGAATGAATGGTGGTATCCTCCATGGGAACAGTAAAGTTTCCTCTCTACCTCATTTTGTTTTCTTTTTATCTCATCCATCCCTACGATGAAAGAAAAATAAAACCCTTGTAACAAATATGCATAGCCAAACAAAGCAAACGCTCATATCGTCCATGTCCAAAAATGTCTATCTCATTATGCATCCTGAAGCCCTCACCTGTTAGGAGGCAGGGGTAGCATAGTTCAAAATAATTCAGCATCACTCCTCTGCAATCGAAGTTGGTTATCGCATGATTAAGTTGTTTATGTTTACAATATAGTAACTAAGTTTCTCCAGCCAATCCAAATCCTCCAAGTATAACAACACTCTTTCCTATCCAATGGCTTTTAAGGACTTCTCAAACCACTAGGTCTTGCCTAATGCCTCCGAGTTCTTGGTTCATTAGAGATAGTTGTTGTTCAGTCACGTCCGACTCTTTGTGACTCCATTTGGGGTTTACTTGGCAAAGATGCTGGAGTGGTTTGCCATTTCCTTCTCCAGCTCATTTGACAGATGAGAAAATGAGGCAAACAAACAAGGTTAAGTGATGTGCTGAAGGTCACACAGCTAGTAAATGTCTGAGGCCAGATTTGAATTCATGAAGATGAGTTTTCCTCACTCAAGGGCCTGCACTCTATTCACTGTACCACCCTGCTGCCCTTAAAGATGCTTAGGCCATATTTATACCTAGTTCATGCCTCTGACCAACTGGATCCATGGAAGTGTTCTCACTTGACAAAACAAAGTGTGTTGATTGTTTCAATGAACAACCATCCCTACCCATTGATTTATGGCACCCTAAAATAATTAAGTCAGATTCACCTTCCTTGTAAGACTAAATCTCCCTTCTCTTCTTTCCCTCTTATTTTCCTATTACGTGAAATGTATTTCTATACTCACCTCTGCGTGTGTAGTTCAGATGACTTGGTGGTTCAAGTGCCACTCTCTTCTCCTACCCCCTCCTCCTTTTTCATACAGACTCCAGTAGTATGCCACCTTGTCAGTCACTGAACAAAGATCTCCCATTTAGAGTGCCAATAAGCAACAAGACACTGTGACTGAAGAGCATCACAGTTTATGTATCATCCTCTACTGGAGAGGAAGAAGAGGTAGAGAAATTTTAAGAAGAACTTAAGCTCTTTCAAACTAAACAGATACTTTAAAACTCAATGAATCTAATGCAAAGACGTGCAGACATAGGGAGGATAGCCAAAAATATGTTGGAAAATGACTCAGAAACACTCCGCTTACATGGTATGGGCAATTTCATTTAAGAATATTGGACAGTGATGGACACTTCAAGCACTAAGTAACATAAAAAAGAATTCGTTTGCAAAACCTCATGGAAGAGGTCTGTCAAAGATTATGAATAGTATTTCCTCATAAAACATGATGGGGGAAAATAATGAAGCAGTGCCATCAACATTTTTATAACAAATATTTTCATAATCAATGATAGAGAAATTATCACGTAAGATAATGAAATGGCCAAAAGAAAACACAAAGAGTATCTGGAACAGTTTAAGTACACAGAAGAATCAGATGCTGGAGGTAACATCATTTTGAAGGAATTAACTAATCTAATCTCAAGGTATCTGAAGGATATAAATTTAACAAATATATACAATATTATTACTGGAAAAAGGTGCTCAAAAGAGTCATGACTGACCTACACTCCTCTATTCTCATCTCTACAAAATCAGAGAATAGAATATATCTTTGTTATTGGCTCATTATTAAAAAGTATTTGTCTCCATATAGTAAAATGAAACTTTAAGGGCTTTTGTAAGGTGTTTCTAAGGGGTTTCTCATATGTATGATAAAACCATACAAGATTCCGTGGTAGATGAAACAACAGAAATAACTTCATTTAATGATCATTTAATGATTACCAGTACCAAGTGAAGCATAAAACAGGGAGGCATGTGCTCACCTAAGATGTTTGCCACTGTCTTGGCGAATGTGCTGCATAGAACAGAAACAAAGTCCTTCAAAAGCTCCTATTTGCAGATGACATTGTGTTGATGGCACTAAGCCCTAGAATACTGCAGAGCTTCCTAAATAAGAAATTCAAAAAGTTCAGCCTACCAATGCAAGGAAAAAGAAAAAAAAAACCAAGTATACAAAGAATATCTACTTTTCAGATTACGACAGGCAGAGGAAGAGAACCCACTGAGCTCATCGACTGGTAAATATATCTTGGTCAGGCCCTGCAAACAGGCAGTGAATGAAGCTCAGAATTCAACAGGAGGAAGGAAGAAGCCTGGGCTGTATCTAGGGAATTGCATGGTGCTTTCTCTGGTTCCACTATTCTTTTAGAAAGGAAAAAAAAAAATCTACACTTATTTCTAATACTAATAATCTTCCAATGATGCTTTTACAGTTACAGTACATGGAATGTCACAATTTCCAAACAATTAAAATTCAAGTTACCCAAAAGGTGAGAGATAGCCATGTGAGTATAAATAGGTTGCAGCATATAGCCCAGATAATATGCATGCAAGAAGTCACACAAAATAAATAATCCAGGAAATGTATGATTGGAAAAATGTATGTGTGATGGATCACTCATATAGCAAGAGCTAGGGATAATAGGTGGACAGTATATGGGCTAATGTTAAAAAGACTTAGAGGGTGTCCTCCAGGGCATGGGGTAAATTCTCTGTGGAGTGTCCATGGCAGAACACGGACACAAGTCCCGCAAGGATGCTGTTGGGGGAAGTACTCATAGCAAAGGCTTCACTGAAATAAGTGTCCAGAATTATGCCCTCTTTTAGGCATTCTTCATCCCCTCAATTCCCCTGTCCAAATTTAAAGAACCAGACCCTAAGGGGAATTACTACTCCTTATCGCTCTACCACTTCTAGGTAAGTAAAACAAATAAAAATGACCAAACCCTTGGTCAAGCTACTCAGCAATGTTTAACAAGTAGACCCCGTGTATCAGATACTATGAAAGAAGGAGAAGAAAGAGAAGTCATGACCTCAAAGATCCAATCAGAAGAAAAAGCTAAACAAGGGGGTAGCTTTACATTTCCTCTGGCCCCATGCCTGGTACAAGTGCAGCTACCTATTTCTTTCCCTTCCCTGGGGTAAGCCAGGGAGAAAATGTACACCTCCTACTTAGCAAACTAATGTTTCACTTACTGATGCATGGGCCTATGGAGAGGAGATTAGCTTAGGTATTTAATGGGCAGATTTCTTATGGCTATCTTCAATTACATTTGCTCTGAACCAAGTGCTAAGGGCATTCAAAAAGTTACAGTGTTTTTTTATGCTTGGGCACCAAGCCCAGTCTACAGAGTACCATACAGTACTGACCAACCCTATGTCTGCAAGTAATTAGGATACAGAGGATTCACTAATGGACTGAGCCACTTTCTTACTTTTAATATCTGATGAATGTTGTGATTGTACTTAGGCTGGTCCTTCTTCCAGGTCAAATATTTTATTTGAAGAAATGTGCCTCCTGGGAACACAAACCTTTTCAGCATCTACCCTAACATAACCTAGATAAGAAAAGGAAAGAATACTTCATTTCCTAAGCCAGAAGCTAATCATCCAGAATGGCCTTCTTTCAGAAAGATACTTTGGGTCTTTATTAGAATAGTCAATCTGAGATTCCCCTGTTCCTCTCTTCCTTCCTGACTAAATTTTGCTGCTTATAATAGAATCAATGAACATTAACACTGGGAAGGGATAATAGGCCAGTCCCCTTTTCCTTTCTTTTAGAGAGAAAAAATTGAGGCCCAGAGAAGGGGACTTATTAAAAATCTCACATAGAGTTTATTTTCAAATTGTGGATATCCTTAAATCTCCAGGTCTTAACCTTGGGGGGGTGGGTGGCGCGGTCATGGACCCATTATAAGAACAATGTTTTTAAATACATAGAATTATAAAGGAAATCAAATAAATTGAAATGCAGTTCTCTCTATACATATATACATGTGTATGTATATTTTTATGTGTGTATGTATATGTGTGTATACACACACACACACACACACACACACACACACACATACATATTCTCAGAGTCATAGAACCCAACTGCTCCAGGACTTGGAGGGTTGTTCAATATAACACTTTCATTTCAGAGAGAGGAAGCTGAGGCTACATACTAAGTTATTATGAGTTTTGGAAGGATCTTCTTAAATTTATACAACTAGGCAGAGGCAGAGTCTGGACTCCTGTCTTGCATAAATTAGGTATTTATGAGTCTGCTGAATTGAACTGCTGAGGAAGCATCTAGTCTTAACATCCATTTTTCAGATTAGTAAACTGAAGCCTGAGGAAGTAACTTCCCTAAAGTCACACAGGTCATGAGGTCCTCTGATTCAAGCCTCTCTCCACTATACCACCCATGAATCGCTTTCTTTTTGAACAAAGAAGTCAATAAACTACATCAAAATGGGAGTGGTCCTTCATTATCTAAAAAATGAGGCTGATTGGCAGGATCTTGCAAGGCAAAGGTTGTCCTGGCTATGCCAAATTCACATCATTTTCACTGGCCAATCACCCCTGCTCTCACCTTATATTTTCTTTTCTTTCCAATTGTGACTTTACAATTAGTCTATTCAACTCCACACCCACATTTATCCACAAGTCTCTTCTATCCTTGTCTTAATGCCATTCATCCCTTGCAAACATCAGCCATGGATTACTTCCAGTCTCTGACTCTGCTGAATGAAGCCAGAAGTCACACAACTGTAATGATTAGGTATGTTATAAATTTATGTCATCCATCCTAATCAGGACCCTCAATGCACAAGACAATTCTTTTTTTCCCCTGCTCACTCTCCACAGAAACTGTTCCAAACCCTTCTTTCCTTAAGACTCCTACAACTCCTGCCTCCACCCCCTTTCATGGCCAAGAAACTTGCCTCTTATTCTACAAAGAAAATGAAAGGAGATATCTTTAACTCAAAACCACTCATCATCTCTTAATCTCTCCTTTCTTCTAAACTCTGACAATGAAGTGACCCTTCTTGTAAAGACTAACTCCTTCAAATGCACCCTTGATCTCAACCCTTCATAACTTCTTCAGCAGATAACAATCAGGTCTCCTCCCTCCAATCAACCAGCTCTTTCCCTACTGCTTTCAAACATGCCCAAGACTTCCCTCCCTTTAAAAGAACATATACTGGATCCCACCATCCCTTTAAATCACTGTCCTATATCTCTCTTTCCTTTCTCAATCAAAATCCAAAATAAAACTTCCAACATTAGTTGCCTCTCATTCCTCAACCCTTTGCAATCTGGCTTCTGACACCATCACTTCAACTCTCCCTCTCCTCTCTGGGTCTTTGTCACACTTATCTCTCCACCTATGTCTAATGGCTCATCAGTTTTTTCTTCACAAGATTGTTATCCATATCATGCACTCTAACTGTAGATGTTCACTGAATTTATTATAGGATCCTAGATTTTAATTATCAACTCTATACAGCTGACTCTTAGATCTATATATTCAGCCCTAGTCTTTCCCCTGAGCTATAATCTTGCATCACCAATTGCTTTATGGGTATTTCAAATTGGATGTCATGGAAATATCTCAAACTCAGTATATCCAAAACTGACTCATTTTTCCCCCTCAAACCCACCCTTCTTCCAATTTTTCTTACTTCTAGGAAAGGTAGCCTCATTTTTCTAGTTTCCCCATTCTTCTAGATGCATGACTTCAGCGTTATCTCCAACTTCATTCTTTCTTTACCCTGCATATCCAATCAGTTACAATATCTTGTCCTTTCTCCATATCTGATTCCTTCTCTCTTCTCACACAACCACCATCTTAGTCCAGGCAATAATCATGTCTCACTTGGATTATTACAATGGTCTCCTAAGCAGTCTTTGTAACTCAAGTTCTTCCCGCTCCAGTCCATTCTCCATAGTGCTGCAAAAGTGATTTTCTTTAAGCATAAATCTGACCACATCATTCCATGAATCATTTCCAGTGGTTCTCTGTTAACACTAAGATAAGATATCCCCTGTTTTGCTTTTAAGCACTTGACAACCTGGTCCCAACCTATCTTTCCAGTCTTATTGGACAAACTCCCTAGCTCATCCTCCACAATCTAACTAAACTGACCTTTTCTCTGTTCCTCAATACAAACACTCCCATCTCTACGTCTCCGCACTAGCCATCTGTCCATGTCTGGAATATACTCCATCTTCACCTCTGCCACACAAAATCCTCCTCTTCCTCCTACACTTAGCTCAAATACCATCTTCTACATGAAGCCATTACAAATACCCCAACTCCTAGTACCCTCCCTCCTGAACTGTATGGAAGAGTGAAAAAGTATTTAAGTGCTTATTATATGTGAAGCTCTGGTGATATAAATGGAAAGGCCCTGCTCTCACGAAGCTCACACCCTAATAAAGGGAAATTGTATTTATTCTCTTTATGTTAATACGCTCCCTCTTTAGAATGTAAACCCTCCTTGAGGGCTGGGGTAGTTTCATTCTTTGTATTTGTATCCTTAGCACCTACCACATCATTGGCACTTAATAAATGCTTAATGACGGATGATTGTGTTTACATTATAGGACGCTGAGTGAGTCAAAAGGCCCTTGACCTATTTTTTGCACAGGCACATGGGGACTCTGGGATCCCCTGCATCTGGTTTCTTAAAAAAATTTTTTTTTCCCTTCAAGTCATTTGAAGGCCCCAGTACCTATAGGGTAATCATAAAATTACTTGGTTATTCTGCCAAGATGTTCAGTAAGCAGCCTATTTTGTACATGATCCTGGTGAGCAAGGAAAGCCTGTCCGCCTCTGTATTGTTTTATAATTAAAATGGATAAAGTGACCCACAACCCAGATTCATGCATTCCTAATTCATCCATCCAACATTTATCATAGCACTTTGTTTCGTAACTCTTTAAAACATTTATCATGTAATAATATGTATTAGAGCAATCTGAATACTGTTTTCTAGGATCCAGAGAGATACAGTATACAAAGTGCTTTTACAAACCTCAAAGTGCTATGTAAATGCTAGCTATTACTACTACTACCACCACCACTATGTCATAAAGCAGATGAGTTCTGCATCAATGGAAAGAGGACCTACACCAGTAAAATCCAAGATCCTTGAAGTATAGCCACCTATTTTGGAGTTTCATCCCCTTACTAAATGAATAAGCTCCGTGATGGGAGAAACCATGTCTTACCTCAATTTTCTATCTTTCCTAGTGCCTAGCATGATTCTTTTTATACAGTCTGCTGTGTCTCCTACACTATGGTACTATACTTGGTGCTAGTGTAGATACAAGAAGGGATGCAACAGAAACCTTGCTCTCAAGAAACTTATAATCTAAAGGGAGAAGAGATATGAGCTCAAAAAGCTAAGGAACAGGGAAGAATGGGATAATCGCAGAGGAAAAGACGAGACAAGGTGCTTTAAGAAACAGCAGAGGCTAGAAAAGCATTTCTAGTTGGAGCAGAACAGTGTGTAAGAGAAGTTTCCATGGATGCTGTGGCACCTGAGTAGGGCAATGAAGGATGGTTAGATGGGGATGACAGGGAGTCCATTCCAGGCCTTAGGAACAGGACGTGCAAAGGGACAGAAAAAAAAGACAAAAAAAGAACTGGGAACATACTGCCTCCCTTTGGAGACAACAATTCTCTAGATACCGGACTGGAATCTCTAACATCCTTAATGCAGTTTAATGCACTGCACCTACAGTCAAAAAATCCAAGTACCAGGTACCAGTTGTAAGTCCCTCAGAAAAGTTAATTCTGAGCCGCAGTTTTAATGATGGAGGGAGGAAAGAGAATTATGAAAGGGGAGTAGAAGCAAACAAGTGATAGTGATTCCAAAAAAAGAAAAGAAAAAAAAAGGCATGGATGAAACATTTTTAAAAATACATAGAGGAAAGCAAGAAAGCAGAAGGAAGTTCAGAAGGGGATGTGGACAGGCTGGGCAATGTTGGTCCTAAAATTTCATATATATTTAAAAAACTGTACATAACAGAGATTCATGGTTTCATATCCAAGCATCCTCTTTCTTTTCTTTGTATATGGAAATATTCATGTTGGTCAAGTTCATAATTAAAAAAAAAACACAAAATACATTTGGAGTTCAAGATGCCCTCTACAGTTAGTGAGTAAGTAGCTCAGATTAGTGGGGAGCTAACGGACAGCTCTGAGGAATATTTGTGTTCTCTTCTTGAACAGAAAGCCGGTACGAGTCCTTTTTTTTTTTAAAGGAAACATGGAGATATGAAAAATAGGAATTTGTCATATGTCCTTCCACTTGTTACTAATGGCTGTCACGTGTCCAAACTATTTGTGTCAGAGAGACCCACTTTGAAGTTAAAAGCCTAGAATCCAGGACCAAGTGAAGGATTTAATCAAGGGGATGCCCAAGTGATGACACCTAAACTGAACACAAAACCCTCACAAACTCTATCAAAAAACTAACGAGAAAAGCTTCCCCACGTGACTCCCTAATGAACACAAAGCCTGGTATAAGGTAAAGAGTCAGGAGACCTGAGTTCATAGCCTTTGTCTGACATAAGTCATCACTCCTCTCTGTACCTCAGTTTTCCAAGTTGTAAAATGGGTAAAATAGTGTTTGTATTACTTACCTCATAGGGTAACCATGAAGAAGGTGCTTTGTAAATCTTAAAGTGCTACATGATGCATTATTTATGTGAAAAAGCATTGGCTCACTCACAGAAAAGGGTGTATCAAGGACTAGGCAAAAACTTTCCAAGAAGCTGAGTATTATAATCATAATGGAGAATGAAAGTAGGACGCCCTCAAAGGAGAGAGAATAATAAATGGGATTTCCACCAACACAGACCCCAGACCACTTGGTTGTGCCTCATGAACCACTCTGTCTGTTAGGGGAGGATGTTTTTTCATCCTGGCCAATGACTCTCTGTAGGGTCCAGTGCAGCACATTCCGTGTGCTGCTTATATGGAATGGGGAGCCGTGGAAATGAAGATCTTATTATCCTTCCCTGCCCATCCACAGTGACAACTTTGATGTCTCTTTGTTAGGCTGAGGCAACCTCTGGAGAGTAGGTCAGGATATTGGTTGGCAAATTATTGTTCCTTTGCTCATCCTGGAAAAGTTTTATCCCCTAGGACAGAGGTCTCAACATCTTGGCTTCACTGCCCCAACCAGATTAAAATGTAACTGGGAAATGTTTAACAAAATAAATAAAAATACAACATAGATAATGTTCATTTGTGGTTTTTTAAGTCAACATGTAGTCTAGAGTTTTTATTTGAGTCTGATACCACTGCCATAGGGCACTGGGGAAATGTCCAGTTGGCCCTCTGAGGTAAAAACAGTCTGAGTGGCAATGTCCATCAGTCTGGAGAGGCCTGTCTATCAGGATCCAGCATATGGAGGACATGCTTAGCATTCAAAGAGTCTAGGAACCCAGGAGAGAATTTCTGCAAATACTCCCAGTTTCCTGATACCATGGCTGATGGCACTTCTATTTCCTCACTGGCTTCCTAGAGAGAAAATTTGAGTGGAGTTTCTGGAGACAGCAGTGGTAACAAGAAGTACTATTATTCTTGCCTGCATCCCCCTGCTCAAAGTTTGGATGTGCAGGCAGTACTGCAAGGGTCCACCGGGATTTTCCAGATGAGGCAGCGCCTGGTATGTGCCAAGCTCAATGAACACTTCCCAAACTAGTAAGGTCAGTCCTTCTTGGAAGGAGGTAGTGCTTCTGATAGATGCTGAATCTTGTAAAAGAAATGCCATAGCCTTCAACTTGAGCCTATTGAAGGATGGCAGGAAGTACCAGACACAAGGCAACATCTTCAGAAAATTTTACTTTATTCCTCGACAAAAAAGAAACCTGTCCTCTTAGAAAGACTTTTTTCATACTGCATATGCTATCAATGTGTTGAATGGCTTTACTGGACCGTTTTTGTTTTTGTTTTTTCTTTTTTAATCTAAACAACAAGGTAAGACTTGATGGACAGTGGAGAAGGGTGGTATGTATTAGGAAATAATTGTGATATAAAAGCAAAAGGTATCAGTTTTTAGAACGAAGTACTTTTTTAAAAACCGAAATTGTCCAAAAGTAGAATGAACTGCCTCAGAAGACAGTCAGAAAGGCACCTTGGCATAATGGCCTTGGAATGAGAGCCGAGTTCAAATCCTTTCTTGGACACTTACAAGCTGTGTGATCCTGGGCAGTTTACTTAACCTCTCTCAGTCTCGGTTTCCTCTTCTTTAGGTTGTGAATAATTTCTTTAAACCTTAATTTGGAAAGGCCAAGGTCACCCATTGGATCCCAGACCATCGCCAGTCATCTTGACTTTTGGATCGCCATTGGACTTCAACGACTCTGGAGGAGACAGTGAGGCTGACCACTTTGTGTAGCTCTGCCTCACTTACACCCAATTCCCAAGTAAAGACATCACCCTGGTGATGTCATTGGTCTTCTTCAAGAATGAAGGATGTACAATAATAGCATCTACCACACAGAACTGTTGTAAGGATCAAATGAGATAATATATGTAAAGCACTTGAAAACCTTTAATGCTATACAAATGTTATTTCTTGTTGGTGGCTTTCCCCTATCATTAAAAGAATCCAGATAGAGGTTGGCTAACTTAACAGAGATTTGTCCAGAGGAATTATTCTTTAGTTAAGGGTTGTACTACATGACCTCTGAAATTCCTTCCAATTCTGAAATTGTGATTCTATCTATACATCCTGCTATTACTGCCGATGATTTTACTGTAAAATGCATACTACTTTGGCTAACATAATAATCTTATGACAATTCATTATTTTCAGAAATCCTGGCTCAATGATGGAGCCACTTAGGTAAATGATTAAACTCCATTTTAAGAAGAGCTATGTATCATCCAAAGGTGAAGAATCCAAATGAATAAGCTATATATCCCTTTCCTTACACTTCAGCAGGCCTGTCACACTGGAACTTCGTGAAATATTGTTTAGGAGGCTAAGTCCTCTTTAAGTTTGCCCTTGAGAATCAATGGCTTATTAATTTCATTTGTCACAGGAAGAGGGGAAAAATGCCTTTAATAACAGGATGACTTCATCCCAACATAAATATTTCTGGTGCTTCCCCCCACCCTCAATTCCACTTCCAGAAATTCTAGGCAACTCCATTCACTTTGAAAAATCTGCTACAAAGAGGTTCCTGCTTCCCTCTATATTTCAAAACCACCACCCCAAACCAGAATTATTTTTATTAATTATTCCCAAGTTCAAACAACTGAGTGCCAGATGCTATCTGTGGGAAGAAGGCCTAGAGATTCAGTATAGTCGATATGGTCCCACATGCCAGGTGCCACACATAGTGCCAGGTGCTGTGTAAGTTCTCAGCTCTCTCTTGGATGTAAATACTTTCAGATATTCAATGAAAAAACACACACACATATGCCTATGGAAGCAAAGTCATCATAATTGCCCCAATGTACTGCACAGTGCACTGACCTAGTTTTTAAAAATGTTTGGCAAAGCAATTCTCATTTAATATCAGAGGACAATTAAAGAGTAAAACCAAAAATCATCTCTGTACAGTCGCATGGACTTCTCTTGGGACTTATGTGTGAGGAATTGGCCCTGAGGGTTCACAGAAGAGGTTGAGGGTTCGGGAATGTCACCCCTAGGATGCAGAACAGCTTCGTAGAATATTCAAGAAGAGAACTCCCCCTCAACCACCACTTGAATTCTATTCTTTGTTCAAATAAGCAGAACTTCAGATTAAGTTAAATATTAATTTTACATATCAGCATTTAAGAGACATAAAAGGCACCAGTTATGCCCAGAAGCTGGGGCCTGACATACCAGCCAACATTTTCCTTGTGTGGTAATGTGTTCCCTTGCTAGTACTTTTCCATTGGTAATGAGCAGAAGAGTTGTATTTACTTATTTATTTCTCTGACATATTTATTCTCATTTGTCTTCCCCAGCAACAAGTCATAAAGGAGTGGCAAAGTATGGCCTGGAAGTCAGCACTCCCATATGACCATGATCTACAGTAATGGAAAGTTTGAGCCTAATGACCCCCCTCGAGGTTCAGAGGCACATACTCTGATACCTCTTAATACCCTGAAACACTCTGTGGGAGGATGGCATCCTATACTGTCCATGTAGGGTCTGGCCTTAGGCATCAATGTTCTCTGGTGAAACTCTGAATGAACTCAATAGGCCTTAGAGAGTCTGAAAGGCTCTTACTCCCAAAGTTTAACAAAGAGTAGCTAATTTGTTGTTGTTGCTTAACAGAAAGAGAGAAGGAAAACAACTCAAAAGAAATATCCATACTGCCTCTATAGGGCAACTAGGTGGCGCAGGAGATAGAACACTGGGCCTAGAGTCAGGAAGACTCATCTTCCCGAGTTCAAATCTGGCTTCAGACACTTACTAGTTATGTAATCTTGGGCAGGTCACTTAACCCTGTTTGCCTCAGTTTCCTCATCTGTAAAATGAGCTGGAGAAGGAAATGGCAAATCACTCCAGTATTTTTCCTAAGAAAACTGGGTCATGGGGCTGCTAGGTGGTGCAGTAGATAAAGCTCCGGCCTTGGAGTCAGAAGGACCTGAGTTCAAATTCAGCCTCAGGTACTTGATGCTTACTAGCTGTGTGACCTTGGGCAAGTCACTTAACCCCAACTGCCTCACCAAAAAAAAAATTTTTTTTTAAACTGGATCATGAGAATTAGACATGACTAAGCAATAACAATATATTGCTTCTAGGACAATAGCACATGGTGGGAAGGACAGCAGGAAAAAAAACTAATAACAAAGTCTTTGCAGTAAAACCCCAATTTAGCTTACAGGAGCTATGTTCTTATTGAGGGCAGGGAACAGCTTCACAGGCTCTGGACTGGGATTTTTCAACAGGACACTGCTTGTAGCTTGCAGAATAACCACTCACTATACTAAAGTTTCACTGTGAATCAGTATCTAGTTGTAATTTCGACATCTTTGCCTAAGATAAACACACATTTAGGACGAAGGGCTGGATTGGGCCTAGATAGCAGCTAGTGGAAACCCCGCATTTAACAAGTGAGGGAAGGGGGATTTAGAGAAATAAAGTGATGGGTCTCAGGCAGTAACGAGCACAGTTGATCTCTGAACCCAAGTCCATTTATTCTAAATCCCATCTACTCCAAGGCTGTAAAGGTCTAACCTCCCACTGCATTTAGGAAGGAATCCCCTCTGCAACATTCCCTTCCCAAGGCAGGGCACTCATGACTTCACAGTGTGGAGTCATGGACATTCCACAGTTGAACAACTCTAACTGTTAGAAAGATCTTTTTTTATAAGAGATCCCAGATAAAATAGTGATAATAACAGGCTTCAACCTTTCCCTCAACCTGGCTTAGCCGAAAGATCATCAATAAGACCACCGGGAATGGGAAGGGGTAGTTCCCTGCTTAACAGAAATCTGACATCTTGGGACAATCTACTGGGAATGGGTAGTCAATTCAATTCAATAAACATTTATTAAACATCCACTATGTACCAGGCACTGTCTTAAGGAAAACTGACACCCATCCAGGAAATTTAGAATCCCCCACACCTCAATATTATTTTTAATAATTTATGTTTACTTATCTGTGTATGCAGTTTTCCCTCAGTAGAATACAAGCTACTTAAGGGGAGGGGCTGTTTTTTGCTTTTTTATTTCCAGTACTTAGTATGGTATCTGACATGTAGAAAGTGATTAATACTTTTTGAGTGAATACTCCCAAATATTAAATTCAACAATTCCACAGGTTGTTGGGTTTTTGGTTTTTTTTTTTTTAATACTTTCTATATATTAAAACTGTGCTGAGAATAAGGGGGAGGGAAAAGATATAAAAGAAATTCCTTCCTTCATAGATCTTACAATTAAGTTGAGGATCTATATTTGCATATATGAAACAACTAGAAAACCACAAAAGGCAGGATACTATTCAGGTCTGCACTATTTAGGAGCAGAGGGTATTTGCAAAGTGAAGTCAGGAAAGAGAAAAAACAATAGCGCAATGGATTAGGGCTCTTGTCCCAGCTTTGACACTTAACTATCTGTTTAAGTTTAAGCATGTAATTTTTTAACTCATTGGGCCACAGATTCTTTATATGATAAGGAAATTGAATTAAATTACCTCTAAGGTCCCATCTGGCTGAAAGCATTGCATGGATCAATGAGTCTAAGGCCCCTTCCATCCCTCCAACATTCTTTGATTCCAAGATACCTCTCAGCTGTCATGTGCAAGGAGTCTAAGGCCTCAAAATTCAGCTCAAAATATTCTTGTATTCTAGCTGGTGAAGGCTTTATGAATGAACTGAGATCACAGCATAATAGACCTAGAGCTGAAAGAGATCTTAGAGTTCTAGTCCAATCTTATTTTAAAGATGAAGAATCTAAGGCCTTATAGGGGCTAAGTGATTTGCCCAAGGTCACAAAATTAGTATGGAGCAGGGCATGAATTTGAACTTACATGCTGTGACTCCAAGGTCAGGGCAATTTTCATTGCTCTGTGCCCTCTCTGTCAATGGGTTGTATTTTGTTGTTGTTGTTTTGTTTTGTTCGGTTGGTTGTTTTTCTTTGTTGGTTTGTTTGTTTGATTGGTTGATTGGTTTTTGCTAGGCAATGGGATTAAGTGACTTGCCCAGGGTCACACAGATAGTAAGTGTCAAGTGTCTGGGGCTGGATTTGAACTCAAGTCCTCTTGACTCCAGGGCCAGTGCTCTATCTACTGTGTCACCTAGCGCCCCTTGTCAATAGATTCTGAGAGGTAAGTAGGACTTTAGAGAGGCAAAGGAGAGTAGAAAGATCCATTTACGGGAGGCTGACTTGGGAGTAGCATCATCAGCCTCACAAACATTTTACCTTTATCTTTTTGTCTTTGCAAGAGGTACAGACAGACAAAAAACGAAAGGCAATTTTTACAGCTTCCTATATGGAGTGTTACCTACCATCTGCAAGTGAGTGGAGGTGAAAGCTATCTATTGGATCCTGCCATCCCTACCTGAAGCTGCTCGCTATACTTCCTCACTCAAGCCCCTGCTCTCTGGTTTCTGACCTCTTACCACGGGATTGGAAATGTTCTCTGAGATTAACAATGACCTCTTAATTGCTAAATCCAATGGCATTTCTCAGTCATCGTAATATTCTTAATTGTTCTGAAGCATAACACTGCGGACCACCACCACTTCATGGACACTTCCTCCTCCGGGTTTTCATGATGCTGCCATCTTTTATTTCTTCCTCCGACTTGTCTGACAGTTCTTTCCTTCTCAGTCTCTTCTGCTGGATCATTAACTACAAAGATGTACTCCTGGTATGCTATCTCTACACTTGATCTCTCCTGTCACAAGTACACCTAAGCCTTTAGTGCCCCACTCAAGATCGTCAGTCTGCCATAGCTGTGGCTTCTGCCAAGTACATTTGGATTTGCTTACTTCCCTCCTGGTGTATCTGGCTTCAATCCATTTCCTTCTAGGCAGCATGGTGCCATAAAAAGAACACTGAACTTGCCTGAGAATCAGAAGACCCCGAGTTCAAATTCAGGTATGAAAGCTTACTAGCTTATTGTGTAACCATGTCATGTGATCAAATTACCTAACCTCTGTGAACCTGTATCTTCATCTGTAAAACTGGAATAACAATGCACATACTGCCCACCTCACAGAATCAATGAGAAAAGTGCTTTATAAACCATAAAGCACTACAGATATGTGAGTTATTATTTCCTTATTGTAATAATAAAATTATAATGCTAGGAAGGGACTTTAGAAGTCATCTTATTCAACTTCTCGTTTTACAGGTAAAGAAATAGAGCCCCTGAGAAATTAAGGGCTGTGCCCAACATCACTAGCCTACTCCATCTCCTGGCTCCAGGCCTTCCTTTACCCTGGCCATTCCCCATACGTGGAATGTACTTCTTCCTTACCTTTGTCTCTGAGTCCCTTACGCCCCACCTTCTTTCAGTCAACAAGCACTGAAGCCTTTCCTGACTCCTTCTTTTCCAAAATGCCTTACATTGAACTACCTCATATATGTTTGCATTTATTAATTATATGTTTATGACGTATAAATTTTTATATATACTTGTTTTCTCCCACCCCTTTAGAATGTATGCTCACTTTGAATGTGTATTGTTTCATTTTTTTGTACCTGTATTCTCAGTATCTAGAACAGATTTTGGCACACAGTAAGAGCTTAATAAATACTTTTTGATAGACTGATTGACCACCCAGCAAACAAGGAGCAGAGCCAGGATTCAAACCCAGCTTGAAGAATTAGTGGGCAGAGGATAACCTAGAAGCAACAAATGGCCCGTATGTAAAAAAAAAAAAAAAAAATGGCCCACTTGCCATTTTTGGCATTCATGCTATAGGCTCTCACCTTTTCCTCTAAATTATTCCAAAATGTTCTCATATTTCTCAAGCCTCAAAGGACAAACTTTTGACCCTTCTTTTCCTCCTCTTCTAGATTACAGTAAGATGATCACAATCCTTTGGCTGCCTTTTGTAATGTTAAAATTTCAGGGGAAATGATATTCTAAAAGTGAGTTCATTAAACCATGTTACATATTCAGTTCAAAGAGCATTTATAAAGAACCTACTGTGTGCTAGGCACTTTGCAAAGAATTGGAAACTGAGGAGATGTTCATCAATTGGGGATTGGCTAGATAAGTTTTGGTACATGAATGTAATAGAACACTAGAAATAATGAAAGGGACGGTTTCGAAAAAGCATAGAAAGACATACATGAACTGATGCAAAGTAAGTGAACAAAACCAGGAGAACAATCTACTGTGAAGATGATCAACTGTAACTTTGATCAACATAATGACCCACCACAATTCCAAAGGACTCATGATGAAAAATGCTATCCAGCTCCAGATAGAAAGCTGATGGACCCACAGTGCAGAATGAAGCATGTTTTTTTTCTCTTTCTTTTTCTTGCTTTTTTGGGGGAACACAGCTAATATGGAAATGTTTTGCATGACCACATATTTGTAACAGGTTTTGTTTTTCTTACCTTTACACTGAGTGGGGGAAAGGATAGAGGAAGGGAGAGAATTTGGAGCTAAAAATTTTTTTTAAAAAAAGTCTCTGTTTAAAGTGAAGCAGAGGGGCAGCTAGGTGGCGCAGTGGATAGAGCACTGACCCCGGAGTCAGGAGGACCTGAGTTCAAATCTGGCCTCAGACACATAATACTTCCTAGTTGTGTGACTGTGGGCAAGTCACTTAACCCCAACTGCCTCACTAAAAAAAAAAATAAATAAAAATAAAAAAATAAAGTAAAGCAGAGAGAAACATGGAAGGACAAATCTCTTAACCTCTTTGAACCTCAGTGTCCTCAATTGTAAAATAAGAATAACAATAGTTGCACCACCTACATCACAGGACTATATAAATAAAGTAGTGTGTAAAATGCAAAGGGCTACAAAAATGTGAGATATTATTATCATTACCCCCAGCATTAGAAAGTGCAACAATGCTGGTTATCTTATCAGCCACCTTTCTCAAGTTACTGCAGGGCTTCTCTGTATATTATTGCTAGGATGCTCCTAAAGGACTGTATGAATTGAATAAATATGTCCTTCAATGTTTGACAGTCTTATCTCAACTGTCCTATTCAATGAAGTTGTGTTTTTATCTCTGACACTCTATTTAAAATTGTCATGAAGGAAGGTATGTCCCATTTATGTGATTCACAAGGCGGGGAGGGTATTCTGGGCAGGGGCTCCATTAGTCTCTGTGTGTCTGCAGGCAATAGTAACGAACCAAGGAATTAGTCTAAATTGGTCAGATGTCTAGGAGTAATAGCCACTGATAAGAATTGGCCTCAGACTAAATTAGACTAGATTTTTGCTTGAGAACATGGCTTTGAGTCACCCTCTCAGAGCTACTGTTGGCTATGAGAGTTACTTGCATCAGAGTGCCTGTCCCATGGTCTAGCATGCCAGAAAAATAGGAAGGAATCAAGATATTGACACACCACTTTTGAAAGATTACTGACCCCTGACATACAGTGTTTTAACCAGTGTCCTAATGTCCTCATTCAGTAACCTTTGAGGTAAAGAATATCAACAGTCCCTAGCAAGTTTAGACAGGGAGCAGAAAATCCAAAGGAAATTGCTGAGGCCATTGCAGCCAGTTGCTACACAGCAAGCTGGCTGGACTCAGACATTCAAACTAATGGCCCTGTTCTAGCTAAATGGGCATATTTAATTATCCAAAGGAGTCAGTGTGGTTTTACATCTAATCTGAAAAATGGTAGCTCTCCCAGCCCACTGTCCCTGAAGGCTACGTTAGGATGGTAACTTCACCCTGACTTGGATGAAGAGTGCCATCTACTGAATCGGCTACCCCATTTAATGAAGCATATTTCTTTGAATCTTACCTATTGAAGATATCAAAAACCCTAAATGACCACAGAATGAAAGTACAATCATTCCAACAGACAAAACTCCACCAAGCTTAAATAAGGGCCTGCTGAGGAGTTATTCATTTGACGTCATATGCCATGTTAACAGGGTTGACTGGTGATGACATTGGTATGGTTGCTGGTGAAAAATGATTCTATTAATACAAAGCAATACAATTAAAAAAAACTCTCTGGGATGATTCATGACCAGTTCCATCTAATCAGTCATTTTGGCGAGAGCCTTCCCTATCCCTGCCAGGGTCCAGGCACTAATTAATTTTCCATTTTTAAACAGGAACAAACAGAAATGATAAGACACTTTCTGACTGAGGGAGGACAGGAATTGATAAATCTTAGAGGGGGAAGACATTTCCATAGATAATGAAAGAACACACAAAAAATGGAAGGCTCAAATTGGGTAGTTTCATTCAATAGCACTGCTTCACAAGTTTAGTCAAATTCAAAACAGCAAGTAGTCAAATGGCAGAAAATTTTACATACAGTCTCAAAGACATCTGAGATGCACATATGATGGAGAAGAAAAGCTGTCAGCTAGGCCAGAAACTATGACTCTTAATTGGAGGTACTTTAATAAGCACATCATTAGTACCTGAAACTACTGTACAAAATACAGGAGTTGGCAACTCAAGAGAAAACCAAACTAGTCTACCACAAACAATAATACAGAGAAAATTAATGCCCATTTATGTAATCACTTCTAACATTTAAATAAAAAGCATAAATCACACTGAGTTTTTCACATACAAGGACACCTTTCCACCCTAGTGGAAACTTTCATTTCCCATACAACTGAATTACTCATCACTGACCTGTTAAATATGGAATAAGTTAAACTTAAAAGTAGAAGCATTTCTTCAAAAATTCTGCAACAGGCTCTTACTGGGAAGAAGCACAACAATGTGTCCTGCTCTCCTGCACAAAGGCACATAGAAGAGAAATACTCAGTTTAGAGATGCACGATACACAGTTCTATGTAATGGCACTGAAAGGAGCATTTAGATGAGCAGTTTTACCAATCTTTCGTAATGTCATGCCTCAGTGACAGGGAACTACAAGATGTACCTTTGCTTTTAAGAAGATAAATATTTGAAGAGATTAAACCAAAAGCTGAGATGAGACGAAGGCAGTTAAAAATAGCAAACCATTTAAAAAAGTCTTCCTATGGATACCAAAAGGGACCTCCTTCCCCTTCTCCATGAGCATGTGGGCAGCTGAGTTATTAGGAAGTCTGAAAGTGCTTAAGTCCTCCAGACACCCAGAAAAGCACCTCAGGACTCCCTGTTATCAGATTTACTCCATAGCCAGTCTGCTCCTGGCTGAAGAGATGCTCCTCACTCTTCATGTCCTCTTCTCAGACTATCTTCCACCTCCTCCACATCCTTACTAACCACACAACAGATTATGTCCTGATTGGTGATCTCCCAGGCCACAGTTTCAGGAGTGCTCCAGGCACGTTCCACCTCCCTCTACACTCCCAGTCCATCTCCCCTTTCCTCTATAATCTGACCAACTATTTTACAGTGATGCATGTCCCCTTTCCTTCCCCTAACCCTTCTAGTTTTAGATCCATAAACCATGATTAAATGAACTCCGCCTCTTTTACTGGAGAGGGTGTGTTACTCTACTCCTCTATGGCCCCACTCACTTTCCAGATCAAAGTATCCTTCCTTGGCCACCACTCCCTTATATGTATCCCTCCATTAGAATGTAAGCTCTTTGATGGCAGGGACTATATTTATAACCCAGGCGCTTAGCACAATGCTTGACACATAGTAAACATTTAATAAATAAATAGCTTTTTTGTTTATTTAGTCTACATTTTAGTAGGACTGTTAGTAGGGAGTCAAGTCTATCTCACATTTCTCATCCATCTTTCAGACTTCCATGTTGTTCATACAAATAGGACAAATCAAATCAACTCTCTTTAACTGGACTAAATTACTTCCACAACTTGAAAACTCTTTCAATCTATGAACTCATGATTCCAAATCCTAAATCTAGTCAGAGAACATGCATCAATGAACTTCACTGATTATTTCCTTAACTTCCCATCAGCTTTTACTATTTCCATAAAGAGTTGTGAATAATATTCCAGGATTATCTGTTTGCTGGCATTCGATTTCAGAATTCTAAACAGTGAAACTATGCATTCTTTATCCCTGCCAATTTTCTTTGCTCTTTTTCACACACACACACACACACACACACACACACACACACACACACACAC
>NW_020954723.1:4461575-4503085 GCF_900497805.2 Vombatus ursinus | reverse complement strand
CACACACACACACACACACACACACACACACACACACACACACACACCCCCAACATTGAGGAAATGGCTAAACAAATTATGGTACATGAATGTAACAAAATATTATTGCCCTCTAAGAAACAACAATTACGATAAATACAGAAAAGCAACAGAAAACTTATGAACTAATGGAAAGTGAGGTAAGTAGAGACAAGAAAACAATAAACATGAATACAATAATGTAAAATGGCAAGAACAGCAACCACAAAACTGAAAATAAATGTTGTAAGATTATAATGACCAAGCTTGACCCCAAAGAAAGAGCAGAGGTGTAAACCAGAGAGTCTGCAACACTCCTGGGAGCAGCCCAAACCATATTAAAATGTAATAGGGAAATATTTACAAAATAAATACATGAGTAGAACATGTTCATATGTGGTTTTCTAAGTCAATATGGGGCCGACTAGGATCCTTATGTACCATTTAATGACCCCCATTTCTATTTGAGTTTGACACCACTGATAGAAAACAGAATACTACGTTTGGAGTAGGGAAGCCCAAAGTTCAAATTCTCCTCAAAAATTTACTAGTTTTGTAACTCTGTTCCTCATCTGCAAAATGAAGCAGTTGGACTAGATGGCTTTTAAGATCCTATCAAACTACCATTTATGATCCTATATTCCTAAGACCTGTGAAAATGAACCTCCCATCCTTCATTGCAGAAATGAGGGGCTATGATTGTGCAATACTGCACGTAAAAATTCTTTGTTATGAGGGATGAAACTTTGGGAAGAAGAAAGAGATAAAGAAATGAAAGTGATACAAAACAAAAGATACTATTATTTAAAAAGAATGCTCCTTCTACTTCACATAGAATTTTGTTTTGCACCCCTCAATATCACATTTATCACGTAATATTGTGCACTGGAATTATTAGCAAGTATGTCTTATTACTCTAGTTAATTCTACATTCCACAAGGGAAGGAGTCCTATCTTATCTAAACTTTGTACAGTATTGTGCCTGCATGTTGCACACTGTAGTAACTTAATAAACATTTAAGTTAGTAAAGACTTGTTGAATGATTAAATGAACTAAATTTAATTATAAATTATATTATATAATAATATATTATGCTACATAATATATACAAATATATAATTATATAATATATAAAATAATTACAATAAAATTAAATAAACAATACACAAAAGTGATACTGAAAAAGATACTTAAATTCTAAGGATCCATGCTTCCATGAATCCACTAATGCTAATCCCAACCTTGCATGCTTAGACACTTTTTTGAGTTGCTGTAGCTGAAAATGTTCATCTTTTCATGGCCAACCCTCTGGTGAAGTGACGTTATGAATTATGGATAGGCTGGTCCTCAACAAATAGAAACATGGTCCATCACAGCTTTGTCAACTTAGTAAAACCTGCCAGAGGCTACACTTAGTTGGTGTAATCTTTCAGAACCAGGGTCGTATTCAAACTATGATGAGAAATCAGAAGAAGACTTCAGTAAAGTAACAAAGATTTAATTTAAAAAAAAATATATATATATATATAGATTGACAAAATACTCCAGGTTGATCTATCATCAAACTGTCAACTGATATTCTATGAGTTGATTGGATCAACAGGAAAACTATGTTTTAATGCGGTGTGGATAGACCACTCTTTCCTAGGAGAAAAGCAAGACTATATTAAGGATAGCTTAAGGTATCTTTAAAATGGCAGAGATAAACCTGGAACACTAGGGAAAAGAAGGACAAGAGCCTTTTCTGCCTTCTGCAATTTTCTTGGAGTGATTATTTAGCAAAGCCAATTTCCTTGGGCTCTGATGTGTATGCACTGCACTGTTCTCATGAACAAAAGGGTGGGGGTTGGGGATGTTGGTGGTTGGAAGAGTGAGATTGTGAAGTGATTTCTTTAATCATACCAAAGAGAAAGGTTTTTCACCTTTCTAAAAGATGCTGGGAGGCAAAGAAAGAATATAGTAAGTTGTGGGAGTTCTAATTAGGAGTCAGTTATAACTAGATATGAAAAACTCATGTTGTCCTTGGGAAATAGCAGGCTTTGCTTCTGGTGTGTTCTGAGAGTCCTGCAGGGATTTCTCATTTGACTTTAAGTTCTATTTGACCCTATATATTTACTTGAATGCTAGATACTCCCACGACATACAAGGAAGTTTGGGTAAATGTTGCTACATTTTGGGATGTGAACATGCTCTTCTCCAGCTCAGAAGACAAACTATCAAATGATCTCTCTGGGTCTCAGTGTAAAGCAACTGGGGACCTTTAGCCTGGTGATTAAAGGGGGAAATGATCACCATCTCCAAGTATTTGGTGGTCTGTCAAGTGGAAGAGGTTTTTGACTTCTTCTGCCTGGTGCCTCAGAGGGTATAACTCAGAGGAATAGGTGAAAAGAAATTGCAAAGGGACAGATCTTGGTGTGATGTAAGGAAAACCTTTTTTTTTTTTTAAACAAGTATAACTACACAAAACTGAAACAGGCTGCATCCAAGGCACTGAGTTTCCCATCAACTGGAAGTCTTCAATGGATGACCATTGGCTAGGGATGATGTAATAAGAATTCATGCTCAGATAGTTTGGGCCTCTGAGAAAGCTTCCAGCTCTGAGAGTCTGGGATTCAATAAAATTCCATATATGTGACTATCATTGCATAAACCTAGTCTTCAGTGAATGTCTCATTTCTTCTTAATTTTCTGAGACATCTACAAGTGTTTAAATTACGGTTGTAACCAAACTGCTTAAATCTTAGCAAACCTAGATACATTTCTGGTGTGTGGAGTTGTTTGGTGGTTATTGTTGGGGTTGTTAATTCTTTCAGAAACAATCACTGGCATTACTGAGCTCTTTTCTTCTACATTCTTACAGGTTGAAACACAAAATCTCCAGATATGGAAGGGACCTGGAAGGTCATCCAATCCAGTCCCCTAACCAGCAGATGAAACCCTCCTACATCGTCCCCGAATGGACAACCAACCTCTGCTTGAACCACTCCAATCCAGGCAGCCCACAATCCATTTAAGAAAGACTGGATGTCAAGTGAGAGTTCTTTCACTACTCTGAACCCAAGAACAAAATACACAGCTTAGAACAGGCTTGGGTACTTACCTGTTATTTGTTGGTGATGACTACGCTGACACGATGGAATGGTAAAAACAAAAACAAAACAAACTCTAAATGTGTTTTAATTATCTAAGAATCAGAATGATTAACAGAGAGGGAGAGAGAAAGAATGTGGAGCAGTGTGCCAGAGTACAAAGAGCCCAGAGGTAGAGCAAAAGGAGCTGGGGTCAGATGAGAGCTCTGCACTCGCTACCTGTGTAAGCTTGACCAAGTCAGTTTCCTTACAAAATGATAGTTGGATTCGTTGTTCTCTGAGATCTCATACTCTGAATCCTAGGATATCAGACATTTTGAAGGAGGTAAAGGAGATGCTCATGATCAGTCAGTCAATCTAGCCTAAAGGAAGCCAAGGAAAACCCATGGAAACAATGCTGACAAGAAAATTATGGCTCATTTTCTTAAAAAATTCAAAACCTCAAGAAAGGAGGTTTTGAGGCCCACATGTTTCTGGCAAAGGTGATGCTTGGGTGAGAAGCACATCAACATGCTTGCAGGACAGACCATATACAAGTTGGGGGCAGGGGAGATAACAGGGAAAAGTTCTACAGAAAAATATGCCTACTATCATTATAGCTGAAAGGATTCACCATTGTCAAATAATCTCTAAATGGCTCCTGGATCCAGGGCACTGGGCTAAGCACTTTGAAACAGAGAATGGACTTTTCATAATTCTAACAATCTGACTAATTAAATTTTTTCTCTGATCTGTTCTCTTCAATTTTGCTCTCTTCTCCTTCTTCAATCTTTCCCCTTCATCTCTCATAGACACAAGAGGTTAATGACAAATGCTATACCTCAAGTTCCCTGGCCTCTTGCCTTCACTCATAATTCAGTGCTGATATCAGTAAGCCATGCATGACCCTGATTACCACTGCAGTGCAGAGATGGCTGTGAGCCGAAAGATACTAGGAAGTATGAGGCTCTTCTGGCCATGGGCCAAGGAGAGAAGGGGTGAGAGCCAAATACCCAGCTCTGGAGGAAGAGTGAAAACTCAAAGTCCAGCTCAAATATGACCTCCTGCATGAAGATCTGCAGCACTTTTTACTTTTCTAAACTCAGCCATGTCTTACTTTAAAATTTTCTTTTTTATTATAAACTTGATAAACACGAATATTTCCAACTACAAAGAAAAGAAAACGAAGATTGTATATGAAAACTGAATCTCTATTATACAGATTTTTTTCATCACATATATATTAAAGTTAACATGATAGTACCAACAGTTACTCTGGCTTGTCAGTATCCCCTTCTAAACTTCCTTCTGCTTCCTTCTGTGTATTTTTTAAATGTTTTATTAATATTTTTTCCTTTCCTTTTTTTTTTAACATTGCTATCACTTCTCATTACCCCATTCTCTTTCCACATCTCCTCTCTGACTTAACTATGCTCATATTCACACGCAAATAAAAGGTCACCACTGTAACAAATTATAGTCTAGCCAAACAAATTCAGACATTGGTTGTGTCTGAAAATGTATGTCTCATTCTGTATTTCTGCTCTATCTTCCCTCTGCCAAGAGGTGGGAAGCATGTTTCATAATCAGTCTTTTGGAACTGTAATGGGTCATTACATTGATCAGAATTCTTATATCTCTCAGCATTTTCTATGGATGTCCCCCATCCCTGGAAGGCTGTCTGTCTTTTGCTCCAACTACTAACCTCCCTGGCTTTCTTTAAGTACCAAATGAATTTCCATCTTCTACAGGAAGCCTTTCTCAACCCCTCTTAATTCCAGTGCCTTCCCCTGGTAAATTACATCCTATTTATCCTTTATATAGTTTGCTTAGTATATATTTGTTTGTTGTCTCCCTCATTAGATAGTGAACTCCTTGAGGGCAGGGAGTATTTTTTGCCTCTATCTATATCGCTAGAGCTTAACACAGTGCCTGGCACATAGTAATCACTTAATAAATATTTCTGATTGATTGATTCAAAATTGTTTTACTTTCCAATAATGTAGTAAATGTATAAACTGTTTTGGTTCTGCTTACTTCATTCTGTCTCAGTTCATACAACTCTTCCCAGGTTTCTCTGAATCCACCCCTTTTGTTATTTCTTACAGCACAATAATATTTCATTACAATGATATACCATAACTTGTTCAGCCATTCTCTATTTTACAGGCACCTACTTCCAAAATGGTTAGACAAATTCAAAGCATCATCAGCGAAGGAGTGTGCCTGTCCAACAATTGCTATTATCTTCTTCTGTCATCTTTGCCAATCTGATGGACATGAGGTAGAACCTCACGTGCAGTTTTTATGTGTATTTCTTTTATTATTATGGATCTGGAACACTTTACCCCCTCCTATCACTGATAGCTTGGATTCCTTTAACTATTGATCTACTGGGGAATAATTCTTTTTCTTAAATATTTGTATCAGTTCTCTATATCTCTTACATAGCAGATGTACATCAGAGAAATTTACTGCAAAAAATTTTCCCAATAGTTTTACCTTAAAATTTGAACTGGACTGATTTTGTTTGTGCAAAAACTTCTTAATTTAATTTAATAAGAATTGTCCATTTTATCTTTTGTGTTCATCTCTATCCCATTTGGTCAAAAACTCTTCCCTTATCCATAACTGTGAAAGGCATCTCTTTCCATTCTCCTCTAATCTGTTTACAATGCAACCTTTTTACAGTTAGATCATGTATTCATTTGGATTTTTATTGTGATTTATTGTAATATATAGTATGAAATGTTGATCAAATGCTCATTTTTGCCATACTGCTTTTCAGTTTTCCCAGCAGGTTTTGCCAAACAGCAACTTCAACTGAACATCTGGGAGAGTTAAGACCTTACTCCAGTAGTAAATGTCTGTGGGTTTATTAAACACTGTGCTACTATGCTGACTTACTTCTGAGATATGTGTACCTAATTGGTTCCACTGATCACATTTTGTATTTTTTAACAAGTACCAAATAATTTTTAATATTACTGCTTTGTAATGGTTTAAGATCTGCTATGTCTCCTTCCTTTCTACATTTTTTAAATAATTCCCTTGAAATTCTTAACCTTGTATTCCTTTAGAGAAATTTTGTCATTATTTTATCTAGTTCTATAAAGTAATCGTTATATCTTACTTATCTTTTGAATCTCCCCTGAGCACAGTGTACTGAAATTCAATTTAATTAAGCTCAACTCAATTCCACATTTATTAAGTACCTACTATGTGTAAAACACTGTGTCCTAGAACCTGGGAGAACATTTGCCGTGAGGGGTAGTGCTGGTTAAAAAATTGGAGAAAGTTAGTTTACATTAAAGTAGAACTTACAGACCAGTAGAGGTATGACAAATACTCATAATATTGGGCACTGGAGAGGTGCAAAATCAAAGACCTATGTGAGGTCTGAGCAGAAAGTTTGTTACTATTATTCAAAGACATTACATATATTAAAAGCTAAATGAATAAATGAATGAAATAAACAGACCGAAAGACAGACAGGTAAATCCAATAATGCATTTAGGAAAATGGAGGTATGAAAAAGGTATAAAAAGAAATTAGGATCAGAACTTGTTTTTGTATACCTCTTTAATTGATTGTGTAGAGTATTGAACTGGATGCTGTCTCCCAGGAGAGATAACTTTGGTGGTATATATATCAAATTTTTAGACTTAACTTGGAAAAAAAAAGAAAAAACTAAGCCAGGAGGTGTGTCCTAGAACACACAAGGAAGAAAGGATACATAAAAGGCCAGTCCCTCAGTGTTCAACATTTAAGTTTTTTAGCCAGCACCAAATGACTTGGAAATTAGTAGGTGGAAAGATGGTATGTGGCCAGCCACACAATGGTGATGATCCATTTTCAGTCTTCTGCAGCCAGAGAGAAAGAAAAAAAAAATGAACACCCACTTTCCTATGTTTAAGGCTAGTCGAAAGTCAGTCCTACCTTTCCTTTTGGAGGACAGGCAGAGAAGATCTCACATCAGTGGTAGAAAGAATAACACTAGAAATTCAGAGAGATAACTATGGGACTAATCTCTATAAGAGACTTTAAGAAGGAAGAATTGGAGGAGAATCTTCTGAGATATTGTAGAAAACTCAGTGATAATCATCTCATGACAACAAAAAACAAGCCAAGTAATTGCTGTGAAACAGAAAGCCAATGAAAAGACATGTCAAATGGCATAGAAAGAAAGCACCAGAATTTCTAAGAATAAGTAGTTTGAATACAGTATGTCACATTTAAAATAATCATACAGCTATAATTACTAATAGGAAATTCAACCATGCTACCTATAATTAGTTGCTGAAGATTACAAAACAGAAAACAGAAACAAATATGGAATGTATTTTTCCTTAAGCAGAAGCAAAGGGGTGCTTGTGGACTAGAGTCCACTTTCAGGGTTCTCCAATGGCTCCTGATCAAGATTAAATTCTTGACCATGGGACTCAATCTGGTTCAAACTTATCTGGTTGCAAAATCTTACTGTTTGCCTTGGCAAAATTAAAAACATATATTCAAACTGGCCTACTCTGTCTCCCTTTCTTGCCTCATCCCCTCTCCTATGCGCCACTGCTCAGCCCTTTATAACACATCACTTAGAGTTGATCTCCTACAGAAAGGCCATCCTGAACTCCATGAAGGAGGCTGTAGAGTCCTAGAACTTGAGGGTCAGAAGGGACTTTAGAGTCCAGGCCAGTGGCACTACTCCCTCATATTAAGTTCAGAAGGAATTTACCTGCTTTTTCTATATTATAATAATAACAATTATTCACCACTTCTGTAAAGAACTTTTCCAATTAAAAGTGTTTTTACATCCATTATCTTTCATATAAGTCCTTTTTAACATTATCTGTTTTATTGCCCTTTTATTTATTTTTATAAAAAGTATTTTATGTTTTCCAATTACATGTAAAGATAGTTTTCAACATTCATTTTTTATAAGATTTTGAGTTCCAAATTTTTCTCCCTTTTGCATCTCCTATCACTAAGATGCCTTCTGCAACTACCTTCTCCTTCACCCTTGTCTCACATCCTTATTCCTACCCTCAACTTGTTCAAGTGATCCCATTCCATCCCCTCTCCTTCAAGAGACTGCCCCCTCCATCATCCCTACTCTCACTTATTTTCAATCTCAATCTCTCTCTCTCTCCCCACCCCCCACAGGCTCATTTCCTATTGTCTACAAATACTCACATATCTCCCCTATACTGAAAAAGCCCTAACTTGATCCTTCCATCCCCACTATCATCCTAGATCTCTTCTTCTTTGTAGCTAAACTCCTTGAAAAGTCCATCTATAACAGATGCCTCTCCTTCCATTTTCTTCTTAACCCCTTACAATCTAGCTTCTGACTTTATTATTCCACTGCAAAGTTGCTAATAATCTATTAATTGCCAAATCCAATAGTGTTTTCTCAATTCTCATTCAACTTGACCTCTTTGCGGCCTTTGACACTGTTGATCACTCTCTCCTCCTCGATCCTCTGTTCTCTCTACGTTTTTGAGTCACCACTCTCCTGGTTCTCCTCCCGATCTTACCACTCCTGTCTCCTCTGCTGAATCCTCATCTAGATCACACCCCCTAATCACAGGTGTCCTTCAGGGTTCTGTCCTGAGCCCTCTTCTTTTCTCCCTCTATAGTACTTCACTTGATCTCATCAGCTCCCATGGATTTAATTACTATCTCTACGCTGATGATTTGCAAATCTACCTATCCTGTCCCAATCTCCATCTCTCTGCTAACCTCCAATCTCACATCACCAACTGCCTTTCAGACATCTCAAACTGAATAACCAGTAGACATTTTAAACTCATGATGTCCAAAATGAAACTCATTATCTTTCCCCTTAAACCCTCTCCCCCACCTACCTTCCATATTGCTGTAGAGGGCAACACCATCCTCGCAGGGCCTCAGGCTCACAACTGGGGAGCCATTCTAGATTCCTCACTATCTCTCACACCCCCATATCCATTCTGTTGTCAAGGCCTGCTAATTTTATCCTTGTAATGCCTTTCAAATATGCCTCCTTCTCCTCTCCTCTGACACTGGCCCCACTCTAGTGCAGGCCCTCATCACCTTGGGCCTGGATTGTTGCAACAGCCCACTGGTGGATCTGTCTACCATAAGTCTCTAACCTTTCCAATCAACCTTTCAGTCACTAAAGTGATTCTCCTAAGGTCCACCCCTGCCCCAATCCTGGTACTCCCCAGTTCAGTAAATTTGGGTGGTGTCTTATCGCCTTCAGGAGCAAACACAAAATACTCTGTTTGGTATTTAAAGTCCTTCATTACCTAGTCCCCTTCTACCTTTCCAGTCTTCTCACCAATCTAATCTAGCGACACTGGCCACTAGCTTCCTTGGCTATTTCACAAACAAGACATTACGTTTCTTGGCTCTGGGCAATCTCTTTGGTTGTCTCTCTTGCCTGGAACACTCTCCTCCACCACTCTGACTCTGCTCTGACACCTTCCTGGTTTCCTTTAACTCTCGACTAAAATTCCACCTTTTAGAGGAAGCCTTTCCCAACAGCTCTTAATTCCAATGCCCTCCCTCTATCAATTATTTCCTATTTACCAGCTAGGTGGCCCAGTAGATACAGCACCAGGCCTGAAGTCAGGAAAACTCATCTTCCTGAGTTCAAATCCAGTTTCAGACACTTAACTAGCTGTGTGACCCTGGGCAAGTCACTTAACCCTGTTTGCCTTAGTTTCCTCATCTATAAAACGAGCTAAAGAAGGAAATGGCAAACCATTCCAGTATCTTTGCCAAGAAAACACAAAATGGGGTCACAAAAAGTCAGATGCAACTAAAATGACTGAACAACAAAATCCTGTATATAGCTTGTTTTGTATATATTTGTTTACATGTCTCCTCCATTCGACTGTAAGCTCCCCAAGGGTAAGAATGTCCTTTGCCTCTTTTTGTATCCCCAGTACTTAGCACAGTACCTGGAACATAGTAGGCACTTAATAAATGTTTATTATTAATCCCATGTTACTGTTGAGAAAATTAAGGTACAGAGAGTTTAAATAATTTATTTGTCATCATGCTACTAGTTAAATGTCAATGTCTACACCTGAATCCAAGTTTTTTTGACTCCAGCTTGAGCATACACCACATCTTGACAGAAGGAGATTGAACCTTACTTGCGATTAGAAGTCATTTCTCCTCTAAATTCTAAATTTCCATCCCACAAACTATCTACTTTGCTGGTATCAAGGAATATTCCCCAAACAAAATTAAAGGGGAGACATGAAAGTATGATTTGTGGTTTATGTTCCCCAAATCAAGAAAGTAAAACTTTGTGAAATACTTCTTTAAAAAAAAACTGCCCCAGATAATCTGTATATCAAACTTTGACTCATTCTTTTTCAAAATTCTCATTTCATGAAGAATGAGTATGTTTATATGTACAGCAGAAGAATTCTCCTTTGGTAGGATAACAGATATTTTCACTAACAAAATACATTTTTTCCCCCATTTTAAAAAATTTTGAACTCAACACCCAATAAGATGAGCATCCCCATATATAAAGCATAACAGAAAAAGAAAGCTGTACGTGAAACCAAGAATCTGTATTTTAAACAGTTTGCTTTTCTCTTTCAGCATATAAGGAATTCAAAATCTTATCTCCAAAAACTATCCTGTTTGTCTGTGTTTCTTACTGACCTTCATTTTGTTCTATGCACAAAATGCATGTATTAGGCAGCTTGCCTTCTTCTCCACCCAAACTTGAATGATGCTGATCCCAAAATACTGCCAACCTTTTCTACCTTTGTCCCTTACGCACATCAAACCTTACTCTTGAAATGCCCTCAATCCACTTCCACCTACTAATTTCTCCTCTTCCTTCAAGGCCACACGACAAGGTCTTTCATAAAGCTACTTTCCATCCCACCACCTACAACTTCTCTCTCTCTGGTTTTGTCACAGAACCTTTTCTGTACTTCCCCTCTCTGCTTAACTACACTCTTTTAAATTGCAGTTGTGTACATGTCTTATCTTAGAAGTAGCAAAGTGGCACAATGGATGGATTTCTGGGTCTGTAAATAAAGAAAACCAAATTAAAATTCAACCACAAGACACTTACTAACTACATGATCCTGGGCCAGTCACTTAATCTCTGTTTGCCTCAATCTTCTTGATTGTAAAATGGGAAAAATAGTAGCCTACCTCCTAGAGTTGTAAAACAGGAAAAATAATAGCCTACCTCTCAGAGTTGCTGTGAAGATCAAATGAGACAGCATTTCTAAGTGCTTTTCACAGTACCTGGGGTACATAATAGATGCTTAATAAATGCACGTTTCATTCTCTCCCCAAAAGGCTGTAAGCTCCTTCAGAGAAAGGAATGTGTTTTTTTTTAATTTATCTTCCTATCTCTCCAAACACAAAGCAGAAGGTCTTGAATATGGTAGATAGTGACTAATAATTTATTGAATTGAATTGGAGCAGGTAGGCACTGCACAAAATGAGTACAACAATTTGGCTCCAAACTTCTAGAACAAAGGTCGACAAACTATGGCCCTCAACCCTTGTTCTAGAATCTTATAACCTAAGCCAGATGGTCATATAATCAATATTCTTTGCTGTTTTAGAAAATGAATGGTGACTGCTATTAATCAAACATAAAATTCATGTGAACCAAAATTCCCCGGAACCTTATTAGAGAGAGCAAGATTTGGTACAAAGAATATCTCTCTTGTATCTCACATCACAGAGGTACAGCTGTTGAAAAAAAAACTATTACATATATAGTCACCTAAGAAGATGTTGGTATTGTTTTGTATTGTACTGTATTTGTTTGCCTGGTCCCTGGGCTTAGTGACTTTCTTTATCACCAGGGACAGCAAACAAGAACCAATGGGTTGAAGTTCCAGAGAGACAGATTTTAGTCTCAATACTAGAAAAACTTTTTAACAACTAGATCTGCCCAACAACAGAAAGGGAGAAGAATTCAACAAAAATTTAGTAGGTGCCAACTGTATGCAGAGACCTATGTTAGGTGGCATGTGAAAAACCAAGTTAAAAGAAAAAGGCATGGCCCTAGGAAGAGAAGCCACTAACACAAAACACAGGCATAGACAGGCTTTAATTTTCTTGTATATAGTATTACTGAATTAAATGCACAAACCTTTTAAGTCTGTTAGAGTTACAAAGGAAATTATTTTGAAGCCTGAGCCTGAGCCTCATGAGAAAAAGCATGGCACAGTGGATAGAGAGCTAGTCTCAGAGCCAGAAAAACCTGGGTACAAGTCCTACCACTGACACATACTAGTGGTAATGACCCTGGACAAATCTCTTGACATCTCAGTGCTCCAGGTCACTCGGAAGAGGGGGTGGTAATGACCTACATGGGTAGAGGACGTTTCCTCACCAAGCAGTCCCTCGACCAATGAAATCACAGGTCCAGTTCCTATTCTAAGCCAAGACCTGATGCCAAAGGTCATTATCACCCAGAATGTTCAGGGACAAGTTTGCTACAGAAGAAAGGAGGTTGGAATAGATAACATTTGAGGTCCTTTTCAATTCTCAGGCTATTTCTAAACAGGAGAGGCACAAATAAAAAGAGTAACATCTGCGTCAACTGCACATAAATCTTTGCACTGAGTGTCCCTTTTACAATGCATTCTAACTCTGCAGCCAAGGAAGACAGGAGCCAGCAGGCTTCCTCCCTTGTTGCTACAGCTTGGCATTTAAAATGCTACATCATCCTGAAGCACATCATCTGATTCGTTTCTATTTCTTTTGGTCTGATGGGATCAATCAAAAGCTGAACTGACAAATATCCCAGAGCCCACTCCTAAAGACCCTGGGATTTTTCTTCAATTCAGTAAACATCCACTAAACAATTACTGTATGTAGAATATTGTGCTAAACACTGAGGGAGATTTCAAAAAAAAGTTTAGATAAGACACTGATAAATGATAGTCATCAAGAGATCCTCTGATCTTTTTTATTCTCTTTCTCTCAAGAAATTCTCAATGGGTTGTTAGCAGATATTCTATGAAACTAATGTTGAAGCTACAGATGCGACTGAGGAAAACTACTGAAAGAATCCTTAAACTCAAAATGCCCAAAATTCAACTTCTTATCATTCCTCCTGAAGGACTCCTCCTTTGGACCTCACAATTGCTGCTGGGAGTACCAGTCTGATTTTCCATGTTCAAAATCTTCATCTTATCTTTACCCCTTCATTCTAACTCATTTTTTCCCTTTCAGTCAGTTACCAACTCTTACTGATTCCATCTCCAAAATATTTCTCAGAGACATTCATTTCTCTATAATACGATTTTTTTTTTCAATTTTTGTGTGTCATTGTCCCCTTTAGGAGAATAGTGAAGTCTATGGACCCCTACACTCTGAATGTTTTTAAATGCATAAAATAAATACATATTTTATATGTATTTATATATAATACAATCATATATATTTACATATAATACTTATATATAATATAATCATATAATATAATCAGGAAACTGATTGTATTGAAATTATAAAAATTATAAATTTTTATGAAATTATAATGAAATTATAAAATTAAAAATAAAAATAAAAAAATGAAATCATAAAAAAACTTTTTTTTATAAAGTTGACAGACCCCAGGTTAAGAACCCTTGCTTTATGGTACGGGCCCTCTGGACATAGCTGAACTATTGTAGAAGCCTCCTAATAGGTTTTCCCACTTCCACTATCTCCCTGTTCCACTGTAGTTATAAAAGCTTCCACATTAATTTTCTTATGCATCAATTTGGTTACTTCATTCCTTTGCAGCAAGTTGTGGTGAAAAGACCACTGAATTTTACCTTAGGAAACCAAAGTTTTCCTCCTGGATTTAACATTTATTACCTATAGGGGCTAGAAGCCTCAGTTTCCTTATTTGTAAAAAGGAGATAGCACTCATACTACTAACGTCAACAGCATTATTGTGGGGGAAATGCTTTACGAAATTTAAAGTGCCATAGATATCTGAGTTAAGTTCAATTTGTTACAGGTCTTCAGTGGCTCCTTAGTGCCTCTCAAATAAAGTTCAGATTTCTTTGCCTGGCATTCAGGGCTCTTCACAATCGATTCCTCATCACACAACTTTATGATGTAGCTAAACCAGGTAACTCAGACATAGTTCAAATTTTCCTGACTTCATTGCTTTGTTTAGTCTAGTCTGTTTTGAATGCTTCCTTCATCCTCTTAAATTGCTGAATTCTTATCCATCTTTTATAAGGTCCAACTCAAATGTTAGCTCTTCCATGAAGTCTTCTAACATCTTCCTACTCAGTCAGTATCTACTTTTCTCCCGGGATTTTCCTTGGATGATTGTAGGAGCCTTCTAATAGGTCTTCCCACTTCTCCTATCTCCCCATTCCTCCCTTCCTCCCTCCACCTCCCCACCCTCCTCTCATAGGCACAAGTCAACTCTTTGAGACAATGAAGTGCAGAAAGGATTCTACTTGTATTAATAAAAGGGAGACTTGGGGCAGCTAGGTGGCACACCAGCCCTGGAGTCAGGAGGACCTGAGTTGAAATCTGGCCTCAAACACATAATACTTCCTAGCTGTGTGACTCTGGGCAAGTCACTTAACCCCAAATGCCTCACTAAAAAAAATAAAAATAAAAATAAAAATAAAATAAATAAAAAAAATAAAAGAATAAAAGGGAGACTCCTTACATCGGAGATCTCTTTACCAATGAAAATATGGATCCAGTCCCCATCCCCATCTCCCTACTAGACTCTCCTGTTAAGGGGAGAATGAATGAAGCATTGCCTGCTATGTGCAAAGTGCTGTGCTTAGTGCTGGAAATCCAAATAGAAAAGCAATCCAACTCTCACGGAGGGAGAACTCATATATGGAACATTTCAGTTCTAAGTCAGAAGGAGAAGTCCCAGGGTCCTAAGGTACAGAGGCAAAGCAGATGGTCATGACGCTGCTTTAATGTCACTGTTAAATGTCTTCAGTTTTTAATGTTGAACCACCTGACTGTGGTGACAAGCACTTTCCTTTCTGGGTCTTCAGTAGCTATGGCTGTAGCCCCCGTGGAAGGGGTTGCCAGGCTGTAACCTCTCCATGGGTTGCTTCCATCACAGCACTGGAATCAATACTGCTCCCAAGACTTTTGGATTCAGGGTCCTAGGCTACTCCTATCAGGATCTGAGGGGAGAGGGTGGTCAAGGTGGTGGTGGTCTGACTTTCCTGGCATACACTGCACTCTGTCTTCCCCAGGGAACCTAGCTGCTTCAGCTTGGGTAGCTTGCCTCCACTATGGGTGGCAGCTGGTTGGCCAGTGGTAGGGACAGCTGGCCCTTTCTCCACAGGATTTGCTTCCTGGATGACAGCCATGAGGACTGGGCTAGAAGTAGCACCAGTGGTCTGGGACTCCTCTGTCTGTCTATCTGTCTATTGTGGCATCTGGTTAGAAACTATTGCTGGTGGTGATGAGGAACATGGGCCTCTTCTCCCCAATCTCCTCAATAATGGCTGTGGGCTGGAAACAGGTCTGGTGGTTTGGGAAGCAATGCTATTCCCAAGGTTCTTGGCTGAAGGGTCCTGGGCTGTCTCCACTGGGATCTGAGGGTCACAGCAACGGTGATTTAACTTGGCTGGCACATGATGCCTCTTCTCTCTCCCTCAGGGTACACTGCTCAGCAATGGGACTTGTCCTTGCCTCTGCCCAGTAGTAAGGTGGAAAGCCACCTTGCATGCGTTCAGAGTTCAGCTCTTCCTCTTTGTTAGGCAAGAAAGAATTCTTTGTTGAAGCTGTAGGGGTCTGTCTAATCATCAAATTCCTGTGCACTTTTAAGTTCAGTTACTCAGGCTATAGGTTTAAAGCACTGAGTATCACTGCAAATGGAAATTTATTTAAGCTTATCAAGTCACAGAATTTTAGAGTTTGAAAGGGATCTCTAAATTAAAGTAAAAAGTGTTAAGCATAGTGACTGACCCACAGCAGGTACTTCGCAAATGCTTCCTCCCTTCCCTAAGAGTTACTTGAAAGGCACCTCAAAGGCCACAGAGTCCAACCCACCCCCTCCCACAACACAGTCAACAACTAGACATCTCACCTGTGCTTGGAGACTACCAGTGAAAGGAAACCCATTTCTTTTTGAGGCAACACAGTCTAATTTTGGATAGCTCTAATATGTTAGCCAGTTCTTTCTTACATTAAATCTAAATTTTCCTCATTACAACTTAGGTTCAGAAATGTAGAGCTAGTCTTGGACTACTTCTAGTCTGACTCTCTCACAGTCTGGATCTGAATCCAGGTGCTCTAAATCTAAGTGCAGTCATCTTCCCACCGCACCATGGGGCCTCTTCCACCCACTGCTTCTAGTTTCACCTGCTGAGGTCAATGACCTTATACCATGTACTCATTTCATATCCTGTGACAAATAAAAAATGATGACCATAGATCAGAAGGCAACAATAATAAATGGCATTTACAGCATGATTTACAGACTGAATTTCATTTGACCATCACAAAAACCTTGTGAACTGGTATTGTTATCCCTGTTTTATGGATGAGGAAACTGAGGCTCAGAGAAATTAACTGATCTGCCTGGTGCAGAACTAAGACTCTAATCCAGGTTTTCTGACTTCAAAAACTTTTAACTGTGTGTTACGACTATTGGATTTCAAGTCCCTATCAGTCTTGAGAATTTGCTATCTATTCATTACCAAAAAGATGCAGGTTGTTTCCATCATACCCACAAAGAAATTATTGAAGTTTGAAAGTCACTATCCTGGCATCCAAAAGTATTCACTGAACTAAGCTGAATGAGAGGAAGGCCATGAAAGTTGGAAGGGAATTTACAGATCACCTAACAGGGCTTCCCATTCAATGCAGAAATCTCTTCAATGTCTCGGAAAATCAGTCATCAGTCCTTTGCCTGCACACGCCCATGGAAGGGATATTCATTACAGAACAACATTTCCCTCATTGAACCTCATATAGTGAGAAAAGAGGTGGAATCAGATAGCAGATGTCAAAGTTTTGAGCTTCTTGGGAGAAAAGGGCACTGTGGATCTCAAATCTTAAGCAATCTCAAGAATACACTAAGCTGTAGAGGGTAATGAAAATACAGTGTCAAAGGCATCCAGTTAAAGAGAATTATTCAGGAGAGAAAATGAAAGATATACGATCTCGAGACTATCAGTATAAACAACTACCCTGGCATACCACTCATTTTAATCTCACATTAGGAATATTCACCAACATTTGCAATAAGTTTTTTTAAAAAAAGAACTGAAGAAATTAGGGTCTATGCATTTTCAAATTTAGCATTACATTATCAATAACAATAACCATACAAATATAGACTAAGGTTGGTCATCTACAGTGTCTTATACAGCTGAAGAGGAAAAAACACTTTCCCTTATTGTACATATCATCATTTTGACACTCATGAATGAAGTTAAATAACGCTTCAATAGTTCAAGGACAGTTATCTCCATCAGTGCGGAGGCTCCCCCCACTGCGGCAGACTAGAAACCCCTCTACACCTTAGCTGATGTTCTTCAAGAGTTGTTTTGACTGAAAAAACTGATCATAAGGCTGCAAGCCCTTTGGTGGGGAGGCTTCAAATGATAATGACAGCTTGCAGTGGCATATCACTTCACAGTCTACAGAGTATGTCCCCTACTACAATGTGAATCATTATTCCCATTTTACTAATGAGGAAACAAAGGATCAGAAAGGTTAAGTGCTTTGTCTAAGTTCAGAAGGCCGGCGAGCAACAGACTTGAACCCAGGCCTTCCATCACCTAGTCCAGTCCTCTTCCACTCAAAGTGACCAATCAGACCTTGTCTCCTGAACCATGTTCCAGTTTTATTTTCCAGCCGTCATTCTCTATTACTATGTACAAAAAAAATAGTTACATTCTAGATAAAAGCAATCTAATTCTATCAGCATTTCAAAGCAAAAAGGTGTCTCAATCATACATCATCACTTTCATTATGTCTGTGTTTTAATCACAGTATGTAACAGAAGGGATTAATGACAGTCTTTTTAAGACTGGCAGAATACCTCAAGCATTAGCATTTTCCTCTCATCTCAATCACTGCTTGTGTCTGTACTTTGAGGTGCGATACTGGCTCTCTCACCATTATGATGAGTAGAATCTGGAGAGACGTTCAAGGAAACATTCCCTTGATGTGCTCTCTGAAAGCTCTCCATTGGTTTTATGGTGCTTCTTTTCACCAACAGAAAACAAACTGGAAAACACTGTGCCAACTACAGAAAAACCAGACACAAGCAATTTTGCCTAAGAATCCTAACTAAATGCTCTAGAGGAAAATTAAACAGATGGACTTTTTTGTATAAATAAAAAGGAAAGGGAAGAAAAGGAAGGAGAGGAGAGCGGCAAAAAGAATTAACAAAGCTTTGGAGTTCAGCAGTCTGATGCAAGGTAGGCTCAGTTAAGCAACAATTTGCCTCTATTGTTCTGTTTCAACTCTCCTACTACATTTAGGTTTATCTGTAAGTAACAGGGGAAGAACTTTCACAAAGTAAACAAGGCCTTGCAACTAGAAGTCAACTGAAAGATAACTTCAACTTTAGATCTCTCTTTGAAATTGAATTTTGAAAATTGTCAAGGGCCCTTCACTTTTTCTAGGGAAGTACCTATTTGGTTGTGCTTTCATGATTCTTTCTAGATCAACCGTTCAAACTGTTAAATGAATTAAATGAGAAAAAAATCTGTAAGATGTACCCTACCATACAATGTATTTTAATGTTCTCCTTTCAAATTCACTACCAGTATACCACAAGGATACCATTTGATATTTCATAATCAATTGTTTTCTTCAACTACTCAGCTAGTCTTTTCTCCAGAAATTTGCCAACAGCAAGCTTAATCTTCTTAGAATGTTAATAACATTTATCACATTACCCTCCATTGGTATTATTAGAGATACATCACAATGATATTTTACTACAAAGTAAAGACAGAAAACAAGATTAGGGAAAATAAAAAATACTAATAGAACCAAATCACAGACCCTTTAGCCTGAAGGTATACAGCCATGTCTTCTCATCTCAGTATTAAAAGGGCCCCAAAGCACTCTTACATACAGAAATAATGCAAGCTGCCCTCATGAACCACATTCACTTTTACAAATCATTCAATGTTAACCTGTTCATTTCTGATTATTTCTTTTTCTCTCTTAATTTTTCTTCTATTTCCATTTCCACTAGAAGTTACTACTTCTAAACTCTTGTTTTCCTTTGAATGCTGGTCTTCCTGTTTCAGTTCAGTCTACAGGCTGCCCTGGGAACTTTGACAGCTCAGTAACTTTACTCTCTCAATTTTATCTATTAGAAATAATAGAAATAACACTGACATTGTCTAATTCTCATTTTCCTTACGTTCCTCTACTGCATTTGTCTCTTAGTTTTTCCATCTATGTGTCATCTCCTCCCCAATTCCCCTCATTCTTTTGTTTAGGACCTTTATTCAGCTCACTGAATCCTCACGCTTTTCAGCTGCATTACTCTTCTGTCCATTTATACCTCTCTGTCCTTGACCCCCACAACCCTCCTGGTACTCTAAAGTCATGATGCTGAATTCCAAAAGCTCCTGTTCTGGCTACCTTTACTTCCCCAGGTGTCATCTGTCCCACCAGACACAGGCTTACTTCAACCATCTGTTCCTTTTTCCTTCCTATTCTTAATCTGTCATGGGCATTCCAAGAATGCTGGGCATCATACTGACTTCTAGAATAAATTTACACATTCTTCCCTTATTTCTACTTTTCCCCTTGCTATTATTCTTCTCTTATCAGCTCCCATACACACAACCTTCCTGGCTCTTCTCCACACTGAAGTCTCTCCTGAAATCTCTTGCTCTTCCTTCACCATATGATCTCACAAATTTTCTTTAAAAGCCAGTACTGACTTATCATAGGACTACCAGATGTTCCCAACTTTGCAGAGACATTCTGGTCATTCTGTCTGGCTATACTAAGCAAATGGGCTGGGTTCAGGAAAAACAGCCCGAGGAAGCTGTCCTCGTCTCGACTCAGACCACTGTTAGTCACATTCCACCCCCACCCCCTGTAAATCAGAATGAGTTTGCTCTATGTAGTTGCTCTGTATTTTACTAATTACTATCATGTTCTTAGAGATAGAGGTTTTAAGACACAACATGCAAATTTTGTATATTTACATATTTATGCAAAATAAACTAAGACATGTCTACAGATTTCCTACGAGGGGGAAAAATCTGGTTGCTGTATATTATCAGGCACTAATTTCCTACCCTCTTTTTTTTTTAATCGCTCTGCCTTGTCCCTTCCAAACACTATAGATACTGTTTTATCAAATTGATAGCTCTCTCTTTCTGTTTCCTCCTCTGCAATCAAACAGATACCAAGGCAAAAGACCAAATATCAGTTAATATTACAGCCAAAGAGAATAATTAACCACTTAATGATTTAGGGTTCTGTTTACATTCCTTATTTCAAGTCAAGAGCATTTGTAAGACTTGTCTTCATTAAAATCAGTTTTCATGACATGATGAAACATTTACATTCATACAAATGTTTATATTTCATATATAGTGTACTTTGCAACTAGAGACTAAGCTCATTCCATATTTTCACATACTTGTTTTACCTAAGATCGCAAGTGAATGCTTTTCACAGTACACATACAAAGAGAGCTCCTTCTGAACTGAATCTTGCTCTCCTGCTTGGAGGGTCCCTGGCTATCTTAGATGGGCATTTCATGAGAGGGCCTGGCCATGCTTATTTCTTTCCCACATCAAGTCATTCTCCAGACAGCTGTACCTTCTCATATGCAGCCTTGCCCTTAAGGGGTATCCTGTCCCCACCTTCCATCCTCTCACCAGTTTCCTAGTTTCCCTTTATGTGCTAAATCCTTATTTTTAATTTTGTTCTGCTGGACCCCAGGTTTCTGTCAGATACTACTAGGAATTCCTTGGGATCACTGACTGATTACAATGACTTATGTTTAATTATTCTCTACATCATACCCTAAAGGCCATCCCAATATTTGGGGTGCCCTTTGTGTCTCTTCTTTCCCGTTTCCTTGAACTACCATACACAGAAACAATACAGATTCCATGCATGCTCCAAGCTATCAGAGAGGGGCAAGGATAAGGGACCAGAAGGTGGAAGCTCAGCAATATATGCTCTGATGAGCCCAATTTCCCCTTGAGGTCATTTATGCTCCAAGTATTTCTCAATCACAAAGACTACTGGTAGAAGCGGGGTGAATTAAACACTCCTTGTTAACAGACTTATTGTTGGCTACACAGTGGAGGGAGGCTTTCCTCCTCTCAGAACTCTGGGGACTGTATTGCAAATACTCTCCTGGGCCTAAATCAGGGGAGGATATAACCTATCTTTCCTTATTTACAAATCAACCAAGAAAAAAATTTCCATGCAACCCTTCAAGTTTTATATTAGAGTCCTAGGCAGAGGTCTCTGAAAGTAAGAAATCGTACATTTCAAAATCTTTCTCAAATGCAATAAATATTCAAAGAGCTCACAGTGTCATGGGACTAAATTTAACTACAATTCAGTTAGCTCTTGGACATCTCAAGATGGCTAAGCCAAAAAGCACAGGGAAACATGGTGGGGGAATGTCTTGAAAAAAGTTAGTTCTTTCTTCTACTGGGCAAAATCTGAGAACTAGTACCTTACATAGTCTGGAGAGCACCCCAAAATTAAAGCCACTAATTTCCAATAGACTCAGAAGGAAAATCCCCAAACGATGATCTGTATAGTCTGTTAGACACAGCTTTCCTGTTTTGGGTCTGCCTCCTGCTTCTGCCAGAAAATGAAGCTTTTGGCATTTGTCGGGGAGCTCATATGTCTCGAAAAGCTGCAAAGGTGAAACATAAAACTTTCCCTGTGCGATTCTCCTATTTGATCTTTTGTCTCATGTGTTCCCCTTAGGGATGTATGAGAAATACTTCTCTGAATAATTCATAAGTACCTAGGCAGAAACTCACTTATCCTTTTGAATAAAAAGGCTGGGTACAAGAAGCTGATTATAGCTGTTCTGAATGCTCTAATGATAGCAGCAATATCTTAAAGGGCTTTATAAGAATTCCCCTTATGATAGTGAGACAAAAATTAAGTCACCTAATATTTTTAATCAAACAGATTTGTAATAGTATTATGTGAAATTACTTATAAAGCAACAGAGATATCTAAAGGGAGGTTTAAAAGATGAGAAAGATGATATCATACAATTTTGATTTTAAAAAAATTCTTGTTTTGCCTAAGTTTTCCCATTTTAAAAATGGAAGAAAATATTGATCACTTTAAAGTACAATGAAAATTAACAAAATAATGAAAGCTGTAAAGTTTTGTAAGTTCCTTTGGTGAAAGTATTTCATTATTATATATAGAATCATAAGGTTTTAGAGATGGCAGAGATCTTAAAGGTCATCAAGTTTAATCTTCTCCTTTTGGAGACGAGAAACTAGGGACCAAACTAGGGACCAAAGGTAATTATCCAAAATGACCTATGTGCTACGTATACTGAAAGGAGAACAGGATTTGAACTCAAAGGAACTGGGTTCAAATTCTATTTCTGCCATTTACCACCTATGTGGCCTATGTGGCAAGTCATTTAACTCTCTGGGCCTCTGTTTCTTCATCTGTAAAATCAGGGAGGCTAGATTAGAAAACCTCTCATATCCCTTTTAATTCTAAATATATGATGCTGCAATATGTGTCACAGTAAGGACTCAAAACCTGTCTCCTGATTACCAAACCAGTGTTCTTTCTACCATACCAGCAGAGCTTCTGACTGACTGTCAGAACACAAAAACAACTAGTAGGGGCTAGGAGGGATGTTAACTGATAAGTTCCAGTGAGTTGGTGACATGAAAGGCACCTAAGTAATATTATGGAACTCCTTTACCTTATATTGGAAAAAGTCAGAGATGTTAGAAGAGAAATACAGATTCTGACCTCTGAACCTGGCATGCACATTAAGTGAAAGAATAATATATTTTCACAAAATGGCATATATTTATATCTGTATCTATCTATCTATATATTTGTGTGCATATAAATGTGTATAACATACATATGTGTGCATATATGTACATGCTTACACAACCACATACACTTTTTCCCCCCAAAAATTACTCTGACTTTTGGGCATATCAGTAATTCTTATTAACTCGCTGACTAGGTTCAATTTCAGAATTTCATAAAGTTTCAAAGCACCTTTCTACCAAAAACCCTTTGACATAGGTAGTATTTTATTAATCCTCATTCTATAGATGAAAAAACTAAAGATGAGAGAGGTCAAGTGACTTTTCCAAGGAACCTACAAAGTTAATTCAATCTATTGCCCCTGCCTGGTAGTAATCATTACCTAAACCATCAAAAATTATGACATATGTTGTGGACATGACAGAGTGGTGGATAATTCCCCATAGAATCAGGTTCCCAAATTAACTACTGAAGTTTCAGAGAGGAAGGCAGTGGGCCCAGTGAAGCTATCCTTCACCTATGGTTCAAATTCCCAGAAGAGCACAGTCTAAGCATGTCATTGGCAACAAACTCATGAACAACGTGCAAACTGGCTTCTTTCCAGACTGCCTACTTACCTTTAACCCTGGTAATTCTTAGGTGGCAAAAAGTCCACACCAGATCATCATAACCCACAATCTCACGTCCACAGTGAAGAGGGAAAAGTAACTGTACTGTGAATGGCATTGTTCATCTCTTCTAGGATGTTATCACTCACTTGTCAAAGATTTAAGAAACTGAATGGTATGAGACAAGATAGCTGCCTTGGTGTACTTAAGATGTGGACCTAATTGCCCAGGAAATTCTCCAGAATAGCTACCATATGGCAACAAAAGTGTTACAAATTCCTCAAAAGTAAAGCAACAGCACAGAAATTTTGAGAACAAGCACTTCTTTATCTCTCTAACCTGTCGGTTAAAGTTTCAAACTTATATGCATTTGACAACACTGTGGCTTCTAACACAGTCTACCCAAGCTGCTAGCAAACTGAAATCACTTACTTTTAGGTTGGCATTTCTTTGAATGGGGGGAAGGGACCCAAAGCTCAAAGCCTCTCAATGAATTGGAATTCTAAGATGAATGCCAATTCAACAATGGAGTGACTGGTTCATATTTGTGACTTACCAATCTCTGCATGCTCTTCACATGAGTGGGACTGATGGATAAGGCTTCTTCATACCAACGTCTGGCTTCATCAATGTTTCCTCGGAGTTCGGAGACTTGGCCTCGCATGTAGAGGACATTGTGAGACATTGGAAAGAGGTTAGCCGCTTCCTGGGTACAGGCTGTTGCTTCTGCAGGCTTGCCAATTCCAATGTAGACTTCAGCTGTGAGGAGAAGAGCAGAAGGGAGGATTGCACTTGCCTGGGACACATCAATACAGCTATTCTTTCCCACAGCTGTTACACTGGTTGGGTAGGTTTTGATTTCCCACTAGGTGAACCAGGCAGCTTCGTATTGGAAGGGACCCATCTGGAAAAGGAACAACAGAACAAGCAGTGCCCTAATTCAACCAATCCCCTCAAAGGTAACACCTGTATGTTGGTGTTTATTTATTCTACCTATTAATTCAGTCACTAAAACCACATCTGTTGCAGACATTTATAGAGGTTAAAAAGTGTTTCCCTATAAAATTAGTAATGTTCAGGTCACTATCCTCTGAGGATGACAACTACCACTCTGCCTCTTAGCACCATCATCAGAGATAGGGCATTGGGCTTGTGGAACACTGGGTTGTGTCTTTGTCAAATTTCTTATGGCAAAGTAAATACAAAGGGCCCAATTATGGCAGGAATTCAAGGAAATCAAATGCAATTCAAATTAAACAAATCTTTACTCAGCTCCTATTATGCTCAAGGAACTTAAATGAGTTAACCCTCAGGCCAATTCTGAAGCTAAAAAGCACCAGTAGCAAACTTTTTTCTTACATCATTATAAATTGTCCTCCTCATCAGAAGATATTCTCTCCTACTTTACTGAGAAAATTCGGCCTGGTGCCATGAGCTCCCTCTGACTCCCTACTTTGTACCTCAAAACCCTTTGACATCACCCCTCTTCTCTCCTCCTTCATTTAATCTCAGATAAAGAGGTAGCCCTTCTCACCAAAACTCACCTCTCTGCTTGCCAACTTGATCCCATACCTTCCTTTTTCTGCCAACAGACTGTTGTCTGTAGTCATCCCTCCCCTTCATCAATCTCTTCCTATTTACTTTTTCCCTGCTTCCTGCAAACATGCACACCTCTCCCCAGTAATTAATCCACCTAACACACAAAGAAGTTATCCTTCCCATTCTCTCAAGCCAATAGCCTATTGTTATAGGAACACATTTCCCTTCTTCCCTCCCACCCCAAAATGGGTTTCCACCTTAAAAAGAAAAAAAAAAAGATAAAGCTTCCTCCTGGACCTAATTAGCCTCAGCTTTCCAGAGGTGGCTTCCTGGTGATCTAGGAGCATAAAGTTCCAGCCACAGCCTCTCAAACCTGGTAAGTGCCTAAGACCTCTTGAGTACCATACCATAATGATCTCCTAATCATATGTGTTTCCAGATGGAGAACATGGGGACCACATCCAGAGAAGCTAAGGACCACTGCATCTCTGTTGTGTATTTTGATGTATTTGAGGAAAATAAACCTCCTTTGTTAAATGTTCAGTGACTTAAGAGTGCCTCATTTTGCCCCAACACTGAACCTGAACTAAGGATGCCAGAGGGTGTTAGAGCCACCCCTCCAACACTCATCTACTTCTTCCCTCCACTTTTTCTTTTTCTTTCCTTGAGCACAGATTTGCTCATATCACTCCCCTACTCAACAAACTGCAGTTTCACAGGTTTCCTATTGCCTTGGGATAAACTGGAATCTGCCATGGTTGGCTGAAAGTTCTTCACAACCTGGCTCGGTCTATCTTTTAGCTTCAACGGACGTCCCTCCCACATGACACTCTGCGGTCTAGCTACAAAATGGGCTTCTCTGTTCCTCCTATACAAAAATCCATCTTCCATCACGGTGCCTTTGTCCTGTTTCTCCCACATTCCCAGGGGACAGTCTCTCCTTTCCTCTGCCTCAGTCTCTCCCTTCCTTTAATATGAAACTCAAACACCATCTTCCTCATGAAGCTTTGTAAATGTCCCCAGCTTCTAATGCCCTCATCTCTAAATCACCCTGTATTTAAGTACTATATAGCTACATACCTAATATACCTTTATACACATAGATATTTGTAAACTTCAAAATTATGCTATGTATGTTTATGTTTGTTTTATATGTACTTATTGGCTCCTTGATTAGAATTTAAATTTCTTGTGAGTGGGAATTGTTTCATAGTAGGCATTTCCTTGTCGATTTACTGATTTAATACACACACACACCCACACCCACACCAAACTCCTATAAGTTATGTGCAGTTGATAAGAGTGATGGACTCAGGAATGCCTGCGTTCAAATCTGGCCTCAGACATTTACTAGTGGTGTGACCCTGAGCAAGTCACTTAACCTCTCTGTGTCTCAGTTTCCTCAACTATAAAATGGGGATAATAATATAGCACCAACCTGTTAGGGTTATTGTGAGGATAAAATGAGATCAAATTTGTAAATCACTTTGCATATCTTAAAACTATATAAATGCAAGTGATTGTTTATTATTTCTACAAGAGGATATCTCTCTACTCTTACTGCCTCTACTTTATCTCTGCTCATTCATTTCTCAACCTCTTGAGAAATGAACAGAGTTTGGGCTTCCAAACTCATCACTCAATTGAGCTTGCTTTCTTCAAACTTACCAATAATCTCTTAATTGCCAACTTAGATGATCTTTTCTAAGTCCTAATCCTTCTAGCCCCAGCTGCATTTGACATTTTTGACTACCACCTCCTTTTGGACACTCTCTTCTCTGGGTTTTCATGACACTGATCTCACCCTGTTTTCCTATTACCTATCTGGCTATTCCTTCTCTCTCTTTTGCTGGCTCAACATCCATATTATGCACCCTAACTTGGGTGCTCCTCAAGGCTCTGTCCTGGGTCCTCTTCTTTCCTCTCTCTATACTCTTCCTCTCGCTGACCTCATCAACTTTTAGGGGTCTAATTATCATCTCTATATAGATGAACAGATCTACATTTCCTGTCCAAGTCTCTCCCCTAAACTTGTATCACTAATTGCCAAGTGGACTTCTCAGACTGTAAATCACAGAGACATGTCAAACTCAACATGTTCAAAACAAAGCTTATTCTCTTTTTCCCAAATCTATCCTTCTCCTGAACTTGACTATTTCTGTGGAGGTTATCACCATCTTTTCTAGTCTTCCAGCTTCACAACCTTGGCATTTCCCTCAACTTCTCACTCTGTTTCACCCCACATAACTAATTAGTTGCAAAATCTTACCATTTCTACTTCCACAAAATCTCTTGCATCAGTCCCCTTCTCAGTCACCACACAGCCACCCCCTTAGTTCAAGAACCCTTTCTATTTTTCATAGAAACAACTGCAATGACTACCTAACTAATATTCCTGCCACATATTTCTTCCCACTCTAATCCATACTGTCTAGGTCCATCCTTAAGAATAGCTTCTACCAGGTCACTATGCTCCTCAATAAACACTCACTCCCTTCAGTTTCCCAAAGAAGCATGCCCACTAATGGCCTGGATCTGATTCTAGAAGACTAGGATGGTAGGCAATCCCTTCCCCAGAGTAATTGTTACTTCCACAGGAGCTGTCCCAGGAAGTGGAACCCAAGTACCTTTGGTTGTAGTCATGGGTTGCTACAAGTGACCCATAGTACAGGACTGCTGCCATTTTGCTTTTTCTTATATTCTGTAATGATGTAAATCTTAGATTTGGTGCAGAGTAGCCCCTGACTTCCCTGTCAGGAAGTGAGGAACTTGGTCAACGATCCTGTGATCTGGCACTGGGGAATGGGGTGCTAGGCCACAGAGACCATTTTACTGGAAATCACTGGAGGACAGCAATAGAAAATGTGAGAGTTCTTTGGCTAGCTCCCCTTAGAAATTTAATAAAATTTTTATTTTAAATATTGTTGATAGTCTTCCTAAAATTCATTGCATATTTTTATCTTCTTAAACAAACAACAAATCTATGAATGATAAGAGCTGAAATTTATGGAGCACTTTAATGTCTGTAAAATATTTCATATACTCATTATCTCAACCGAATTTAAATGTTTTCTTATCATTATGAACTTTATATTTACAACCATGACTATTTCCTTATGGAAAGAGATGACTACATATGACACTTTAATATGTACATCTTGATTTTCTTAAAAAGTATATATCAAAGAAGCCACCACTAATGGCAGATCCAGGCTACCAGATTGTAGAGGACAGAGCTGTCAGTCAATCAATAAACATTTATTAAGCACCTACTATGGGCCAGGCACTGTGCTAAACACTAGGGAAAAGAAAGGTAAAAGAGTGTCTGCCCTAAAGGAGTTCACAATCAAAGCGGGAGATAATATGCAAATAACTATGTACAAATAACCTACAACAGGATAAATGGGAAATAATAAACAGAGGGAAGCTACTAAGATTAAGAGGGATCAGAAAAAGCTTCTTGTAGAATGTGGAACTTTAGCTAGAATTTGAAGGAGGCTAGAGAAGATAGGGAAGCCAGGAGGTGGAGATAAGGAGAGACAGCATTCCATGCCTTCACTGGGCAGCATCCTTCAAGCCACCAGAGATGGAAGGGAAAAAAATAACCTTTGCGGGTCCACAACTTCAAACCAAACAATGTCAAAGTATTCACTCCCATAGAGTTCTCGAGTCCCCTTTTAATAAGGGCAAAGTTGCTGGCTTTGGTGACCTATTGCTGTGTAAAAAGTATCACAGACACAATTTTCCTGCTTCCCAACTACCTTGCATTTGATATAGGAAAGATGTCATTCATTCACAATTCTACTGAGGATAATATGCCTGGAAAGATGGTGACTGACTTTTTAAGTATTTGTCACAAAGTCTGAATCTTTCTCATATATGACAATCTACTCCCTAATGATCAGTCAATCAAAGTCAATACAGATCTATAAAATTAGATTACAGGGATAAAGTTAAATCTAAGTAGCCTCAGTTCTGCACATTTAACTAAGAATTTTACAAAGTATATATTAAAGTTAACTCTGTATTTGCAACACAAGCCTAATTTGTGTTCCCCTGCTGAACTTCCTTCTACTAGTTTTTGTATATTTTTAAAATGTTTCTTCAATGGTCTTTTTTCTTTGTTTGGGGGGTGGTTGGGTTACTGCTATTACATTGCCTCAATCACCCCCTAACTCTCCCACTACCCCAAAAAAACATCCTTTGAAAGAAATAAGTAGAAATAAAAAATTTCACACACAGGCCATGTATGAAAATGTATGTATCACTTGGCACCTCTGTTTTATAGAAGGTGGACTACCAGATATTTTATACATTCTGTAGTCATTTTGAACAGAATTTCTTTGTCTACTGGGTTCTATTAGTAACATAAATGCTGATGATATTGTTTCAATAAATTTTTCAGCTGGATTTAGGGTTCTCTCAGTAAACCACCAAGTCATTTGTAAAAATCGATAATTTTGTTTCTAACATCTATGCTTATCTTTTCGATTTATTTTTGGTTTTCTTATGAAGCATTTCTAGAACTCTGTCAAATAATAGTGGTGATATTAGACATATTTGCTTTTCCCCTAATCTTGTTAGGTCTTCAGCATTTTTCCATTATAGATAATGCTAATTTTTAGATAGATATTGTTTATCATATTAAGTAACCACAATAGTAATATTTATCATATTATTCTTGTGCTATTTGATGTTTTTTAACTTGAGGCACTGTGTTTTCTCAAAAGCCTTTTCTGGATCTATTGATATAACCAAGTAACTTTAAAATTGTTTTTGTTCTTTATATGGTCTCTTATGCTTATATTTTACCTGATATTGAACCAATCTTGCATTCCAGGTAAAAATTCAAACTGGTCACAGTGTGTAATCCTTTAATTATGCTACTATAGCTTTCTTGCTAATATTTTATTCAATATTTTTACAATATCCATTACAACAATATCCAACATTAGTCTATAGTTTGCTTTCTCTATTCTCTCTCTCCTCAGCTTAGGTATGAGTACCATATTTGTTACATATTAATTAAGAAAAGAAGGGATTCTACCAAACTAATCCCTTCTTCTTTTAATTTTGAAAGCAATTTATATTTTATATAGAAATTCTTTGAAGCAGCTAAACGGCACTGTGCATAGAGTGCTAGGCCTGGAGTCAAGAAAACCTCAGTTCAAATTTGTCCTCAGTCATACTGACTAGCTATGTGGCCCTGAATAAGTCATTTAATCTCTTTTTCCTTCAGTTTCCACAACTGAAAAAAATATTAGCACTTACCTTTTAATGAGATGTTAATGAGGATCGAAGGAGATAGTATTTACAGTGCTTCACAGGGGGCACCTAGGTGGCACAGTGGATAAAGCACCGGCCCAGGAGTCAAGAAGACCAGCGTTCAAATCTGGCCTCAGACACATAACACTTACTAGCTGTGTGACCCTGGGCAAGTCACTTAACCCCGATTGTCTTGCCAAAAATAACAATAATAATAATAAAATTAAAATTAAAAAAAAATAAAGTGCTTAGCACAGTGCCTGGCAACATAGCAAGGGTTTAACAAATGATTGTTTCATCCTTCCTCTGAGTGTTTAATTACTTTTGCTTGCAAATATACCAGGTCCTGGGTTTTTTTCTTCCCTTAAGGAGTTTCTTTATGGATTATTTTCTTTTTTCTGAGACTGGGTTATTTCGATTCTCTATTTCTTATTTGGTTAATGTGAATCTCTCTCTGTGAATTCAGGGCTCAGCTTGCCTTTCTCCATCTTCTAACATGATGCTCAACTATGAATTCTTCTGTTCTCTGCTGTAGGCCTGACAAGTACATGTGGAGCTAGAGATCAAGCTGGTCTCAGGCCTCCTGCACAGCCTCTTCCATCCCCCACATTAGTGGCCAGGTATTAAGCTGACCCAGTTTCCCAAGGAGTACATGATTAGGCCCTATCTCTCCATGCACTGGTCTGTGGGAATGGGTTCCATTACTTATTTCTTTTTTTTTGACAGGCCAGGGTTGGAATTTGACTTTAGGATCTCATGCCAGCTTTCAACCTTCTCTATTCAGAGCCCTGCTGCCTTCACATCCATTTGTGGGTGTTTCCCTATTAATGGCTGGTAATTGCTCCTCTCCCCCACTTCTGCTAGCTTCTGTATTTACCTGTGCTCATGCTGGCTTCCCTGGCACAGTTCCTCTCCCCACCTACAATGGTCTTTCTAAATAGTTCTGGACTAGATGAAGGAGATTACTTCTACTTTTTTTTCAGTTTTCTATTTCATTGGTCTTTCTATAATTCCTTTTAGATATTTGCTGGGAATTAATATGGGAGAGCTAGCCTTGTCTACAACCTTTCATATCAGCAACCATAACTTTTCACAGGAATTTTCTAAGGATTAAATTGAGTTCATAGACATAAAGGAGCTTCAAAACCATAATATGATATATAAAAACTATTGGGTTTACAGTGCTTTAAGGTTTACAAGGGCTCCCACTCACATCATCCCTAAGCTATTATTGTTAAATATCTAGAAAAAAAATCTATTCAAGTTTTGACTCTTAACCCTTTCACTTTCTACATGACATGTAAGAAATCACTTGAACACTCTAAACCAGAGTTTCCTCATTTGTAAAAATGAGAAGAATCATACTCACACTGCCTATCTTAAAGGGCTATTGTGAATAAAGTGCTTTATGAATACTGAACTGTTATGGGAATGAGAACTACTACTATTAGATGCTTAGATTAGACATACAAATGTCCCCTTTACCACTAATATTCCTATTCCACCACTATTATATACAGTGAAATTTAACATTATAATCAGAGACAGAAGAATCAACTGGATGGACCAGATTTATGATCAAGTATGGCTACTCTGAGGTTTTTATGTAGTAGAGATACTTATTGTATAATGATACTGCCTGGCCTGTACTTGGAATCTCTTGATGCCTAGTTCATACGTCTGTACAGATAGAGGTGCTGAATATGTTTGTGGATTTAATACAAAATGGTCAAGATGGAGTAATGGGCTACCCCTCACCTCTGACACTGCTGCCTTACACAGCAGTGGTGAATAAAATCATAAATGGAAGCTGAAGGAAGGGGGACCTAAGGCTTACATTACAGAATCTCTGACAGCCTGAGTCAAGGAGTTCATCAAAGTACTCTGGATTTTAACTCTCAAAGCAAATCAGAAAATCTGATCTTGTACTGGCTAAGAATAGCCCCCAGTTTAGTCTGTGAAAGGGGCCAGAATGGAAGCTATAATTATTAGTAACAAGCAGAAATTAACCACCTACTAAAATGTCATTTTTAGCTGCCATCCCAATGGTTTTAAATGAAAAGATGGGTACCAAGAAGCTAACTTCACTTGGGAGAGGTCCTAATTCATTTCAAAACAGCATAAACTGTATTAACAACTATGTTAACAATGAATTTTGTGCCTTACAGAAGAAATTAGGGTTATTCTTGGAGTTTCTCTGTCTTCAAATTATATAAAAGTCAACTCCCCAAACCTGGGCCTATGGATTCCTAATCTATTAAACTCCCATTGACCAAATTACTTACTATTTTAATACTGTACTTCAATTTTCACTCCTGCAGAATGAAAGGAATTGTCTCTGATTATCTCTGCCTCACAAGGGTAAGCAGTCAAATGACAAAAGAAAATTTTTTGGAAGAAAAAGTTCTACTGCTACGAGAAGTGGCACAATGTTGTGGGAATTCACCAGGAGGGACAATGGTGATGAAGCCTAACAACAAAGCAGAACCTGAAGAAAAACGAAATAGGAGGCAATATGATATGGAACATTTAGACAAACAGCCTTCGATCAACTACTTTTTTCTGGGTAACACACAACAAAGAAAGAAGCTGAGTTGGGGATATGTTGATATCATCTACCATTACATTCTCCAAGCACTGCTGTAATTACCTAAATCCTTAGTTTCTCTAACTTTTTTCCTCCACTAACAATGGATGTAGCATTAAGGCTTAGAAGTGGGAATGAAGCAGAAAAGGAAGGGCTAGAGAAGGCTATTCAGTTCAGATTGGGTCATTTCGCCCAGCCCTACTCACCATGAGTTCAATTCAGTAAGAACTTATTAAGCACCTACTGAAGTCAAGCATTGTGCTGGGCACAGGGGATACAAAGACCAAAAACAAACCCCCAAACTCATCCTTGCCCTCAAGGAGCTTCCAGGATACTTGGGGAAATAAACCCATATGCACAGATAAATAAATAATGTATCTCTACACACATCTACATACTATATGTGCATGTTATATGTACATATCTCTATATTACACAAGATACTACAGCACAGTATACAGTATAACATTATACATATAATTAAAATGCAAAGTAATTCTGGGGGTGGGGGAAGCACTAACAGCTGGTCGAACAAGGAGAGATCTATTATAGGAGGGAGCACTTGAGTTGAGCCTGGGAGGAAACAGGCAGGACATGTGGAGGTAAAAGATGGGGCATGGTCTGGAACTGCCAGTTGGTTTTGGAAACTGGAAGGAGGCAAGTAATACACTCAAATTCCCAGCCCGACATCCCACAGGCCACGTACTCACTAGTGTTCTAGTTTCCCCCAAAATCAGAGCTGGGGCTACTTTAGTTAAGGGGTGAGTGACCCATTCCCCAAAGCCTATGGGGCATTCAGGTGATGCAATGGGCAGCTGACATCTATTCTATTGTAGAATGCCTCAGCTGTCCTTTCAAGGAAATCTATTGTTCATTCTGTCCTTCTTTCCTGTGTCCTTTTATCTGGTTACCACAAAATGGGCTAGAGTGGAAGCAAGATGTTAAAATGATGCATTATTTATTTAGGCGATTTGAGATTCACAGGAGAACCAGAACCACTGAGCTATAAAACACTACAGGCATCCTCTTACACAAAAGTCTGGATTAGTTTTTTCCAAAACCAGGTTCCACATGAAATGAATAAGGAGTTTTAAAAAAATCCTAATGTGATATTCTTATCCCTAAAAAATTAAATTAAAAAATCTGTACCAAAAAAACTATTTACAATAATTTTTAACTATGACAATGAGCTCAAAAGAGAGGAAATACTTCTGCTTCAAAATGTCCCCAACTGCTTCTTATCCGAAAGTAAATTCCATGTCCCCTTCCCCCAAAATGGGCAGGTCACCACTCATGGGTTCTGTCAGTAAATTCCAAGTCCAGAATTGTTCTGTGGCTAAATAGGTCAAGGAAAAACTAGGCTAGACATCAGAAGTCCATACTTCAAAATCAGATTTCTGAGAATATTGGTGTGAATAATCAACTGCCTCCATTCCACACACATCATTCTCATTATAGCTAGGCCCACTAGAAATACGATCGAGCAAGAGAAAATCTACAAAACACTCTGGAAATAGGTTGCATTTTGGAGAGAAATCAGCTGCTGATACAGAGTAAAGAGCACTTGTCCTAGAATCAGAACACTCAAGTTCAAGTCCTAGCTTGGATATCTACTAGTTGTGCAATCTTGGACTAGCCTCTTCAACTTTCTGAGTCTCAGATTTATCACTAATAAAATGGTGGTAAGAATACTCACAGTATAAACTCAGAGCTGCTATTAAGAAAATGCTTTGTAAACCTTAAAACATTATACGTGTGTGAACTATTATTACTGAATATCGCACTGCTGCATTACTCTAAAAAATATGTATATTGTTGTGTCTCTGTATGTATGTATACACGAGTCTCTGCTCTGCATGTGTGTGTGTGTGTGTGTGTGTGCATGTGCACATGTGCTTGTGCTTGTGCGTACATATACAAACAGAGTAGAGCTAGGTGGTGCAATGGATCAAGTGCTGGGTCTGGAGTCAGGAAGACTTAAGTTCAAATCCAACTTCAAACATTTACTAGCTGTGTGGCCTTGGGCAAGTCACTTAACCTCTGTGTGCCTCAATTTCTTCAACTGTAAAGTAGGGATAATAATAGCACCTACCACCCAGGGTTACTGTTAGTATCAAATGAGGTAATATTTGTAAAGCAGTTAGCACAGTGCCTGGCACACAGAAGGTGCTTTAAAAATGCTAAGTATTACTGTTATTACTAGGTCAGCATCAGTTACCTTTGTTCTTTTCTGAATTTATACCTTCAAAGAATATTTGAAGCTTTAATTATATTCTGAGTCTTCCAGGGAAAGCAATTACTTTGAAATAGTCAAAAAAAATGGCAATAATTATGAAAAAAAAAGATAAAAATTCATCCAATCCTTTTATATAATATCTACTCTGCCCAAAGAAATATAGTAAGGGTCTGAAATTATTGTAGGAGGAAATAAAGGAATCGTTTATGGTACATTACTCTATATCACCAGTCTAGGAGAAATGTCACAACATTTAATCATTGATTAGGTGGAAGCACATTGTTCTACCTTGCTATGGTGTATCCTCTGTTATCAAAGGTTAAGAGCGATGGATAATCGCATGAATAAATACACATTTATAGATTCAAAGAATTTTCAAATTTCTAACAGGTAGCTACAGGTGAATAACCAATAAGGTACAAGAGTTTTCTGTCTTTCCTTTTCCCTTTCCATGTCTAGAGGCAGCTTAGTGTAGACCCAAATTAACTGCAACGTGAATCAGAAAAGCCAGTTTTGCCACTAACTTGTTTGAGTAAAAAAACTCCTTTCTAAGCCTCCACTTTCTGACCCTTAAAAAATTGGTTGGCTAGATAATTTCTAAGATCCCTTCCAACTGTAATGCATTATGGTGTATTATTTATTATAATGTATAATATAATATATATTTATTATAATGCTAGGCACTGTTAAAACAAAGACAAAAATGGGAAAGTCCCTTTCTTCTAGGAGCTTCCATTGGATAAGGACTCAGGTAAGTAAATAAGTAATTCAGAAGAAAGAGCACTAACAATTGGGAGGACTAAGGCAGCCTTCACAGAAAGCTGCATCTGAGGCGAGCCTTTCGAAGAATAAAAGGATGTGCATGGTCCAGCACACAGTTCAGGAAACATACCTGACCACCAATACTATGCATTATGCTTGATTATACACCCTTCTGTCATGACTTGGAAGGCAAGTGGAAGGTAAAATTTTGTATTCTCCAACTGGAATGGGCCTGTATAGGTTACAGAACTATGCATCCATAATAAGTACTCTCAATCATGATGATATCATTTCTTGGCCTTCAGAAATCAGTGGAGTAATTCTTAAAGAATAATATATACCTACTGGCAAAGCACTGGAATGAGTCCCTCTGGGTACTATAAGAAGCTGTTTATAAAGAGAAACAAAGACTTCACATTTCGTAGCCAGAAGACACCATTAATATTTTAAATTAAAAAAATTTTTGTGTGTTTCTTAATGAATCCAGTAATAAAAGTCTAACTTCGGTGATCCCAGCAGTCTGACCCACTGATCCTCATATCTCCATCTCGGGAGCAAAATTTAGGAAGATATCTGTGGACTCCAGTAGAAAGGAGAGACATGCAGAGTAGGATTAAGGCATGCTTCTGCTTCAGTCAAAATAAAACAAAACTTACAGACTGGATGTAAAGAGGAGGAGGAATCAGCCCCAAAACCACCAGAGGTGAAATTGGGACCAGAGAGATAAATAACTCAAGCAAAAGGGAAGGGGAGCAAAGGTTCTAGATAAACCACAATTAGATAATTAGCACCCATCAAGAGATCAAAAGTGCCCAAGGCTCTTCAATATGTCAATCAAATCATTTATTAATTTTCCACAAGTAACAAATAATAAAAAATAAGCACTGCAAGTCACAGATGTTTATTTTAAGCAAGAGAAAGAAAATGTAATGTTTTTGTTTCTCAAACTTTTGGTGTTCTGAATACTTCAAGTACAACTTAGCCTTAAAAAAACAAATTATACAAATGTGGGCTATTATTAAACAATATCATATAAATCACATTCATCACTTATATTTATTATTTATCATCATATCAAACAAAAATATAAAGCCCTGCTCTACATGATAGATATAGAGCTGGAAGGGACTTCATAAACCATCTAATCCAACCCTCTCATTTTACAGATGAGGAAACTGAGGCACACGCAGGTTATGTGGCTTTCCCAAGGTCATGTACATGAAATAAGATGTGAATCTTAAGCCCTCTGACTCCAGAAGCAGGGCTCTTTCCCTCAGCACCCTGCATCAGAAGTGATACCCACTTACAAGTCACTACAGCTCTCTATATAAATTTGGTGCACCTGTCCACACCCATTTACGTAGCTTGTATTTCTTTGTTCAGCAACGGTGTGTGTCAAGAGTGGGGGGGTGGGGGATGGGTTATTGGGCTTTCACCATCTTACCTGCATGGAGCCAAATCTGGGCCAGCGTCATCCAAGGGTGTAAGGGCCCTTGCTTAGGGGCACTACTCTGCAAAGACGAAGCTACTTCTGAAAGGGCCTGTTCCACTCTGGAGGCTGCTATGGAGGTGGCATGAATCGAACCTGTGAAAGTAGGTTAAAAAAAAAATCACGGGAGCAAACAAAGTCCAACAAGCCCACACCTCCCTGCCATCATATACACGGGTGTAATCTCTTCTAAGAAAAATTTTTCAGCAACTGTCAAACTTCGTTTTGAAGTTTGGCCTCTATCCTTCTGGTCTGGATAGAAATATACAGGTTGAAGCAACCACCCCAAGAAACTTGACTTGTACGGACTCATCACAGAATTATTGGATTTAAGATAACTCCCCCTCATTTTACAGATAAAGAATCTGAGGTCCAAAGATGGGAAGGACCTTACTCAAGGACATCCAGATAGCAAAGTAGTTGAGTTAGTATTTGAGCCCAGATTTCCTGAATATAAATCCAGCGCTCCTTCCACTGGCTGAAGTAGACTTGCTCACCATTTCTGAAATCAAAGCTAGGACAGAGCATTAGTGCACCCTGCACAAGGCCTAAAAACTGTGGGTGGCTATTCTGTTACTCTTTCCAAGAGGCTTTAAGCCTTTCCCAGAATACATACAACTTATCACAAAATAAATATCCATAGTCATGGAGAATAGAATTCTCTGGCATTAATAATAGTTGGCAATTATTGAATATCTGTAATATTCTGAAGTGTCCACAATGCCAGTATGGAGTACCTGAGGTAGCTATTCCTGTAAGAAATCACTAATAACTTCTAATTTCCAAGAACTAATAGGTCCACATTCACTTGGCCAGCCTGCATCCAAGAGGTTGGGCAAGGCCTCTCTTCTAGGCCCTGCATTATATGGCTTGGCTTAAATGCTATGAACAGCAATACTTTTTGCACTGTGTGCAGTCAAATGACTATTATTAAGGCTAATAATAGATGGGGGTGGGGGCAGCGGGAAGAGTTAGAACAAAAATATAAGGGCTCAGAGAGTGATCCAACTCAGAAAATACAATTAAGTTGCACTGCCCATGATAGTGGCTAATGAAAAGCTGTGAAATGAAAATGTTTTCTAGTCAAACGAATAATCACATAGAAAACAAAGTGGCCAATTTGTCTCAAGTTAAACTAGTAAGGATCAGGAGGAACAAGAATTTCTCTTTACTTCTGGATAAGTACGATTTCCCTTTATCCATTTACTGAGACGCAACCGGAAAACGACCACAATGTTGGTTTGCTACCAATTTATTATTTATCAGGTGATAAATTCTTTCGGCTACAGCAACTCATGAAAGGTATCTACTTGAAATAGAGAGGCTGTCACATGCACTGGTAATGGGAATACTTAAACTCCTGAAATCACAGACCCATTAAGTATTGAAATATAATTGGAAAATGACACCAAACACAGGACTGTGCTAATACTAGGAACTGAATAAATGCTTTGTGAACTGAACACACCTTTGTCTCTGTTACCTGACTATGAAAATAATAGTTTCAGAATTCAGAGAATAATTTTCAACTCAGCCAAGTTTTAAAATATTATCAATATTAAATAATTAAGTTTTAACATCTCAGGCCTAATTTAGTCAGAAATACTAGGCTCAGATACTAGTTGTTTGATCCCAAGCAAATCATATGATCTTTCTGCATTCATTTCCTCATTTGTAAAATGAAAAGGCTAGAATTGATGGCTTCTAAATTCCCTTCTACCTCTTAACTTCTGGTTCTATGACTTTTTGAGGGGCAATATGGCAGAGTGAATGGGGTGCTGGACATTAGACAGACCTGGATTCAATTCCTGCCTGTGTGGCCGTGGGCAAATCACTTAAACTCTATGAACCTTAGTTTCCCCATGTATAAAATGAGAATAATAAAACCTATAATACCTTTCTCCTATGGTTGTTGTAAAGATCAAATTAGATACCATAGACAAAGCACTTTGCAAACTTTAAATTCCAATTTAAATGTCAGCGTTCATCAGTTTTCAAGGTTGAAGATATGTGGATGTGTGGATGTATGTATGTATGTATGTATGTGTGTGTGTGTGTGTGTGTGTGTGTCTAAGAAGAGATGACTATTTCATTATTACTAAGAAAGCCAGATTCTCTCCCAAGGTACAAGCTACCCCATTAAAATTCAATACTTTGGAATTTTTCAAGTCATATCATATGTATTATTCGATATACCTTAGTATTGCTCTAAAATATAGGTATTGATAGGCATGGTGGTTCAAGCCTGTACTTTCTGCTACTAGGGAAGCAGAGGCTAGTGGACCCCTCAAGCTCAGGGAGTTCTGAGCTGCAGAAGGGCTAAAATTGATCTGGTATCTACACTGAACCTGGCACCAATACAGTGAGTCTCCTAGAGTGGAAGGCTATCAGTCTGTCAAAGGAGAACAGTCACAGGTCAGAAAATGAACAGGTCAAAGTTTTTGTGTCAATTAACAATAGAACAGGGCCTGTGAGTGGCTAATGCACTTCCAGAAGGACAAGAAAGGAGAGGGAGAGGAGCACAGGGACAGGGAAGAATATTAAAATATATATATATATATATATGTGTGTGTGTGTGTGTGTATATATATATATATATATATATATATATATATATATAATCTGCCAGAGATTCAATACGCTCTTCAGCAAGAGAACAATAAGATGAGAAAAATTATTTGAATCAGAAAAAGTTCTGCTAAATTTAAAAATATGTAGTCTTAGAGAGCAATACAAAAATAAAAAACCAGATCATATATTTTGACCCTGACATTGCTAAAATTTAATTCTAAATATATTGCAAAAAGGAATAAAGGGACTCTTCTATACAAAAATATACTTTGCTGTCTTATGTGGAACAGAAAACAATTGGAAACAATCTATACATTCAATGTATGGAAAATGGCTAAATAAATTATAGTATATTCATGTAATGGGATAGTAAGGTGATATAAAAACAATAATTATAAAGGCTATAAAAATATGGCAAAAGTTATCTGAAATTATGCAAAGTGAGGTAGTTATCTAAAATTATATGTGAGATCAGCAGAACTAGAATTGTATAGATATTGACTACAACTATTTCTCTGTGGATATATATATGTGTATGTGTATGTGTATGCATATAGATACATATACACACACACACACACACACACACACACAAAGAAAACCAAAGGTATCTGGCTCTTCAGATAGATACACAAAGAGATGAGGAGTACATTTCAGTTGGTTTCTGATTATTAATCTTTTCGGTTCTACTCTGCTAAAATAGTACGGGTTTATTAAAATTTTGTAGCTTATTTTATAAAACTATTTGATTATGTGTTTTTTCATACTAGTTACTAGTTTATGATAAAAAAGTTTTAAATGCATGTTTTTCCCAAGAGTCCATGAATCCTTAATTTTGTAATCCTATGGTCTGTCCTAGTTATGTGAGTTTTCCAAGGATTTTAAGCACTAAACTATCAAATATACATAAATTTGGGGGCTGGCGATAATTACTTTCATTACCAAGCTTGCTTGCTTTCCAATACATAGGTAGACAACCATGAAGCAACAAGCACTGAACATTCACTTAAGGAAAGACTGGAGCCATCTGCCAATTAGAGCTCACTCGTTCTATTCTATCTCATTCTTTCTTTTGGTGTACAAGGCCTAGAAAAGTCCTTCAGAAAAATCGTGAAGCTTCCAAACATTTTCTATCAATTTTTACTGTTTACTTGTTGAGAAAACTATGTTTATTACTGGGGGTTGTTCAGGTCCCCCTTTTTTTTTAAACCCATGATGAACTGGCAAAGATATCCACTAATTATGCCCACAAAAATATGTTGTCTATGTGTCAGTTATAAGTCAACTATACTCAGTCCATCGTGGCATAAATAAAATCCAAATTCCAGATCTGGCTAATGTAAAAATGAACAGAGAGAGAGAGAGAGAGAGAGAGAGAGAGAGAGAGAGAGAGAGAGA